>NC_081312.1:131524252-131847268 GCF_026419965.1 Kogia breviceps | reverse complement strand
CTCATCCTCTCAGGCGATAGACCCAGCAGTGGGTATGCTTGATTGAACGGTCGCTCAATGTTGACCCTTTCCAGGCAACTCCACTGTTTTTCCCTTAGGGGCTCTTACCACCACCCACTTAGAACCGAGGGTACGCATTTCTTCACCACCCCTTCAGCATTTCTTGTTTGCAGAAGTTTCGCTGATGGCCATGCTGAGTGGTGTGACATGATAGGTTTTTGTAACGTGTATTTTCGTGTCTAATAATTCCTAAGGTTCAGCATTTTTCCACGCCTTTTTTTATTCTGTTAAACAAAAACAGAAAAAAAAAAAAAAACCGTGAGTACAATAAACCTCTTGAAATTGTCTTCTTGGAAGGTTGCCCTCTTTTGACTTTTTTGGTCGATTTTCGACCCCAGGATATTTTTTGGAGGGCAGGTGTCATTTACAAGCCTGCAATGGGTGTGAATATTGAGTGACCATTAGCACTGACTTTAAAGCTGCTGCTGTGGGAAACGGCCACAAGGCGTCAGCATTGCTACATTCCCACATACGGTTACTAGGGCAGCGGAGCCCTTCTGGAAGTCCTGTTCCCAGGTTGTCAATTAGAATGGAATGTGCCAGGAAAAAACCCCAGAAGTTTATGTCACATTACTTCTTGTTCGCTCTTTTAATTTTTTTAAATCGGGGTAATGATTAGAATATTCTTGGTCCTAGATGTACAGAATCTGGTTGATTTGTATGTTTTATATATATATATATATATATATATTCTTGTACAGATCCTCTTCCCATGTAAATTATTGCAGACTGTTCTGGTGACCTCCCTTGCTATATGGTCGGTCTGTTTGATATATGTATTTAATATGTATTTGTACACATATGGTGACACTAATCTTAATTTATCCATTCCCCCCACCTTTCATTTCACATAAGCTTAGTTTGTTTTCTAAGTCTGTGAGTGTCTTTCTTTGTGGAAATATGTTCATTTGTGTCAGCTGTTAGATAACGCCTATAGGTGATGTCATACGGTATGCCTTTTGCTTTCCGACTTAACTCATGTTCTGTGATGATCTCTAGGCTCATCTCGGGTGCCTCAAAGAGCAGTGTTTCCTTGTTTTCCATGGCTAATAGTCCACTGTGTCCACGGACCAGCTCTTCTTATCCATTCATCTGTTGATGGACATTTGGGTTGCTTCGGTGTCTTGGCTACTGTGAAAACTCGTGGAGTGCAGCTCTTGCAGCCTGTCTTCTCAGGTGAGAGGCTCAGCTGTGGGTGTTCTGGATGGAAGGGTGGCTCAATTTTTAATTGAAAACGCAGCTCCTTTCTGTTCTCATTATTGGCTGTTACAACTAGACATGTCCTCCGCAGACAGAGGGAACAGAGTTCTCTAAAACCCCTTCAGCATTGATTGTTTGTAGTCTTTTGGCTGACGGTAGTTAACTTGGGTGAGCTGAAAGCTTTTTGTAGGTTAGAGGAGTCTGATGATTCCTGATGTTGAGCTTTTCTCCATTTTCCTTTTTTTGATAAAGAGTGAGTAAAACTTACCTCTATCATACTATCTCTTTGACACATTTGCCTGCTTTGAATTTTTTTGGCCACGGCCGAGCTCAGGACATTTTTTTTGTTGAGGGCAGGTGTCTTTTAGAGGCCTGAGTCCTTGTGAATGTTAAGTGACCCATAGCTATGCGTTTGAAGCCGCTCTTGCGGGAAACGGCCACAAGGCGGCAGCATTTCTCCATTTCCAACTCTGGGTTTTCCTGCAACAGAGGCTCCCTGGAAATTGTGTTAGTAGGCTGCAAATGAGAGTGCAGTGTGCCAGGGCAAACCCCCAGGAGCCTATATCTCCTTACTTCTCGTGTGTTTTTTAAAATTTAATTGTTATCTAGTATCACAGCCAATTGGATAAAAATGTGGTGTGTGTTCTAGGTGTACTGCATCTGGTTCATCATATGTATGTATCAATCTATTCATCTTTGGATCCTTTCCCGTGTAGGTTATTACAGAGTGTTGAGTCGACCTCTCTTGGTATTCCTTAGGTATTTTGTGATTATATATTTCATATGTATCAGTACATGTCTGTAAACCCCCATATCCAAATTCATACATTCCTTACACCTTTCCACTTGGTTAAGCAGAGTTGGTTTTCTGCATCTATGCACGGCCTTCTCTTGGAAATGACTTCATGGGTATCAATGTTGAAGTAACAGCTATAAGTGATGTCATAGGATATTTATATTTCGGTTTCTTTCGTACTTCCTTTTGGGTGGGTATCTCTAGATCCTTCTACGGTGGTGCCAGCGGCACTGTTGCATGCTTTTCCGTGGCTCATGTTCCATTGTGCACATGGGCCCCTTCTTCTTGGTGCATTGCTCTGTTGATGGACATTTGGGTTTCTTCCAAGTCTTGGCGATGGTACATGTTGCTGCAGTGCAGGATGGCCAGCCTGTGTCTTTTTGATTTTGGTCTACTCGGGAGATAGGCCCATCAGTTAGCTCAATTTTTTCCTTTCAACGCACCTCCACGGTGTTCTCACTACTAGCTGTTCCCAGGTTACGTCCCAGCGGCCGCTAGAGGGCACAGAGTTCTCTAAAACACCTTGAGCATTTATTCTTTGTAGACTCTGTGGCTGATGATCATTCTGACGACGGTGGGTGAACGTTTTTGTCGACTGGATTTGCATGGCTTTAATTAATTCCTGATGTTGAGCATTTTTTCCATGCCCTTTTATTTATCACAAGAGAAAGAAAGCAAGAGAAGACAAACTGTGCGCAAACTATGCCTCTTGAAATTGTCGTTTTGAAATGTGCACGTCTTTTGAGTTTTTTTCCTCGATGTACGACCCAAGAATTGTTTTTGAGGGCAGGTGTCATTTATAGGCCTGCAATGATCTTGAATATCAAGTGACCATTAGCACTGGGTTTAAAGCTGCTGTTTTGAGAAACGGCCACAAGGCGGCAGCAGGTCAGGTCTCCTTTACCAAACCTGGTTACTCGGGCAACAGAGCCTCCGTGGAAGTCGTATTCTCGGTTGTCAATTAGAATGGACTGTGCCAGGAAAAAGCCCCTTAAGTTTGTGTCTCACGACTGACTTGTTCGTTTTTTAATTCAATGTTTATTTTTTCTCACAGCAAGTTTGATTACAATGTTTTGCTTGTTGTAGGTGTGAAAGATGTGGCTCTTTTACACATAAACATGTATCTAGTCTTCTTTGGATCCTTTTCCCATGTAGCTTATGACACAATGTTGAGTACTCTTCTCTTGGTATTCCGTAGGCCTTTGGTGATTTTGTATTTCACCTGTGTTTGTATCTCTCTCTTAAACCCAATTTCCTAATGTACACAATTCTCACACCTGTCCATGGGTGAACCATAAATCTGTTTATTGCATCTGTGATTGCCTTTCTCTGTGGAAATATCTTCAGTGATATCAATTTTTAGGGAACACCTATAAGTGATATCGTAGGCTATGTATCTTTCGCTCTGTGACTTACTGCAAGGTGCGTGATGAACTCTAGCCTCACCGATGGTGCTGTTGATGGCATTGTTTCCTTTTGTTCCTTGGCTAACATTCCATCTGTACAGGTCCCTGTTCTTCTTTGTCCACTCATCTGTTGATGGACTTTCTGCTTGCTTCCATGTCCTGGCTGTTGTAATACTCCTGCAATGCAGATTTGCCTGCCTGTGTCTTTCCACTTCTGTCTTCTTTCTTAGGTTATAGGCCCACGAGTGGGCCTGCTGGATCATATCGTAACTCAGTGTTTACCTTGTAAAGGCACCTCCATTCTGTTCCCATTAGTGCCTCTTACCAGGTGAAGTCCTGTGGCGAGCATTGCCCTCTGAGGAAGGCGCCACTAAGACCCTCATAAGCCTCAGGGCCCGACTGTACTCTCCTTGGTATGCATCCTGGACCTTTATGGTATGAACATACAAAAGGAGATGGTCTTTGGCCAAATCGCTCCAGGGACCTGCTCAGTTACTGGGAGTCCCTGGTTGTTCCCTAAAGCTAGGAAAAGCAACCCTGGAGGGGAAATTGGTGCCTTTGAGGGAGAAGCCGAGCAGCCAATCAACCAGCTGATGCCGATAAGGCGTGACGAAGCAAATTCCCTGCTTTAGGGGTCTATATACGGCTAGGCTTTGTTATTAAACTTGCCTTGCAAGCGTCAGTTGCTTGTGCCCTTCTGATCCCATACCTTGGTGCGTTCAGTTCCCTACCCCCTCTCGTCGGTTGTTGCTACACTTTGAGGACCCGCCGCGGCTGGCGGCAAAGTCCCACTTAACCTAGAGGGTATGCACTTCTCCACAACCCCTTCAGCATGAATTGTTGGTAGTTTTGTTGCTGATGGTTCTTCTGACTGGTGTGAGCCGATACCTCTGTGGTTGGATTTGCATGCGTCTCATAAAGCCTTGAAATTGAGCTTTCAGGGATGTCCTTTTTTCTTCAAACTGTGTGTGTAGCTTACCTCATCACATTCTTTTCTTGAAGTATGTGCCACCTTTTGAAATATTTTGGCCACTACCTCCCTCAAGACATTTTGAGGGCAGGTTTCATTGACAGCCCTCCAGGACTTGTGCACATGAAGTGACCACTAGCACGGGTTTTCAAGCTGCCGTTGCAGGTAACGGCCAGAGGGCTGCAGCATTTCTGTGTTTCCCACTCTGACAACTAGTGAAGCAGACCTTCCTGCCAGTGGTGTTCCTCGGTTATCAATGACGGTGGGATGTGTCTGGAGAAACCCCCCAAAGCTGATGTCTCCTTACTTATATCTGTTTTTAAAATGGAATTTCTACTTTTCACTGGAGCACTCTTCCATTGTGTCCATGGACCACTTCTCCTTTCTGCATTCCTCGGTGGCTGGACATTTTCATTGCTTCCAAGTGTTGGCTACGGTAAACATTGCTGGATTGCAGGATTGCCAGCCCGTGTCTTTTTTGATTCTCATCCTCTCAGGCGATAGACCCAGCAGTGGGTATGCTTGATTGAACGGTCGCTCAATGTTGACCCTTTCCAGGCAACTCCACTGTTTTTCCCTTAGGGGCTCTTACCACCACCCACTTAGAACCGAGGGTACGCATTTCTTCACCACCCCTTCAGCATTTCTTGTTTGCAGAAGTTTCGCTGATGGCCATGCTGAGTGGTGTGACATGATAGGTTTTTGTAACGTGTATTTTCGTGTCTAATAATTCCTAAGGTTCAGCATTTTTCCACGCCTTTTTTTATTCTGTTAAACAAAAACAGAAAAAAAAAAAAACCGTGAGTACAATAAACCTCTTGAAATTGTCTTCTTGGAAGGTTGCCCTCTTTTGACTTTTTTGGTCGATTTTCGACCCCAGGATATTTTTTGGAGGGCAGGTGTCATTTACAAGCCTGCAATGGGTGTGAATATTGAGTGACCATTAGCACTGACTTTAAAGCTGCTGCTGTGGGAAACGGCCACAAGGCGTCAGCATTGCTACATTCCCACATACGGTTACTAGGGCAGCGGAGCCCTTCTGGAAGTCCTGTTCCCAGGTTGTCAATTAGAATGGAATGTGCCAGGAAAAAACCCCAGAAGTTTATGTCACATTACTTCTTGTTCGCTCTTTTAATTTTTTTAAATCGGGGTAATGATTAGAATATTCTTGGTCCTAGATGTACAGAATCTGGTTGATTTGTATGTTTTATATATATATATATATATATATATATTCTTGTACAGATCCTCTTCCCATGTAAATTATTGCAGACTGTTCTGGTGACCTCCCTTGCTATATGGTCGGTCTGTTTGATATATGTATTTAATATGTATTTGTACACATATGGTGACACTAATCTTAATTTATCCATTCCCCCCACCTTTCATTTCACATAAGCTTAGTTTGTTTTCTAAGTCTGTGAGTGTCTTTCTTTGTGGAAATATGTTCATTTGTGTCAGCTGTTAGATAACGCCTATAGGTGATGTCATACGGTATGCCTTTTGCTTTCCGACTTAACTCATGTTCTGTGATGATCTCTAGGCTCATCTCGGGTGCCTCAAAGAGCAGTGTTTCCTTGTTTTCCATGGCTAATAGTCCACTGTGTCCACGGACCAGCTCTTCTTATCCATTCATCTGTTGATGGACATTTGGGTTGCTTCGGTGTCTTGGCTACTGTGAAAACTCGTGGAGTGCAGCTCTTGCAGCCTGTCTTCTCAGGTGAGAGGCTCAGCTGTGGGTGTTCTGGATGGAAGGGTGGCTCAATTTTTAATTGAAAACGCAGCTCCTTTCTGTTCTCATTATTGGCTGTTACAACTAGACATGTCCCCCGCAGACAGAGGGAACAGAGTTCTCTAAAACCCCTTCAGCATTGATTGTTTGTAGTCTTTTGGCTGACGGTAGTTAACTTGGGTGAGCTGAAAGCTTTTTGTAGGTTAGAGGAGTCTGATGATTCCTGATGTTGAGCTTTTCTCCATTTTCCTTTTTTTGATAAAGAGTGAGTAAAACTTACCTCTATCATACTATCTCTTTGACACATTTGCCTGCTTTGAATTTTTTTGGCCACGGCCGAGCTCAGGACATTTTTTTTGTTGAGGGCAGGTGTCTTTTAGAGGCCTGAGTCCTTGTGAATGTTAAGTGACCCATAGCTATGCGTTTGAAGCCGCTCTTGCGGGAAACGGCCACAAGGCGGCAGCATTTCTCCATTTCCAACTCTGGGTTTTCCTGCAACAGAGGCTTCCTGGAAATTGTGTTAGTAGGCTGCAAATGAGAGTGCAGTGTGCCAGGGCAAACCCCCAGGAGCCTATATCTCCTTACTTCTTGTGTGTTTTTTAAAATTTAATTGTTATCTAGTATCACAGCCAATTGGATAAAAATGTGGTGTGTGTTCTAGGTGTACTGCATCTGGTTCATCATATGTATGTATCGATCTATTCATCTTTGGATCCTTTCCCGTGTAGGTTATTACAGAGTGTTGAGTAGACCTCTCTCTGTATTCCTTAGGTGTTTTTTGATTATGTCTTTCATATGTATCAGTACTTATCTGTTAACCCCCATATCCTAATTCATGCATTCTTTACAGATGAAATGAGAATTCTCCACATTATACTGGTCATTTCAGAGAGTGGGAAAGGATGGCAAGTGGTAAAATATTATCTTTTCCCTTAATCTTTTTAAATTTCCCTTGTTATAACATAGGATTATTATCCCTGCATCATAATTCTGTCAGTACACCAGTATAGAGATTATTTCTTAATAGTTAGGTGAGAACCATTTCCTTCTGTTTTTGAGAAAAATTCTGTTACCTCCTTTCAGTAATGGCACTCTTTCCCAAATCAACGGTTTAACAAGGGAGATGCAAGCAGAATAATCATGCAAATACAAAACAATACAACAGCAAGAGAAAATGTCTAACTTCCAATAAGAGCTCAATTTAGAAGAGGGTTTATATCTTCAGAACAAAAGCATGCCTCCTTGACTTGCTAACCAGTCAAAATCTGTGTATTCTACAGAAAATCTGTGATGTTATTCCCATAAAACTACCCTTTACTGCTTCTGCCTCCAATAGATTTCCTAAGCACTAGTGTTTTAATGTACAGGTTACAAACAAAATCCTAATGAGATTTATTTATAATGTGTGTGTTATTTGTCTTATCCTAGCGTCTATATTCTTCTCCATTCCTGGAGCCGAAATAATATTACTTTACCTGCTAAGTGATATCGGGAGAGTTGGAGAGGTTTCATAAATACCCCAACCCTAAAGCATACCCTAAACCTAACCCATACACTAACTCTAACCCATAGACATACCTTAAACTATACCCTAATCCTAACCCGTGCCCTAACCCTAAACTTAACTCTAACCTGTACGCTAATCCTAACTCGTAAACTAACACGTATCCATACCCCAATCTTTACCCTAATCCTAACCTGTGCCCTAACCCTAACCCAAATGCTTAAACCTAAGCCGTACCCTAATCCTAAACCGTGCCCTAACCCTTAAAACCCTAACCCGTAGCCATAGCCTAATCTTTACCCTAATCCTAACCTGTGCCCTAACCCTAACCCTAACTGACCCTTTCCCTAAGTAAGCCCTGACACTGTCCCGAAGTGAGGCCCTGAGGTTGTCCCTAACTCACATCCTCATGCTAGGCCTAACCCTGGCCTTGTCATTGTCCCTAACAAAGGCCCTGACCCTAGTCTTAGCCTAGGCCTTGATATTTGGTCTATCTCAGGTTCTGATGCTGTCCCTAACTAAGGCCCTAAAGCTGTCCCTAACATCAGCCTTGCTGCCGCCAATAACTAACGTGCTGACACTATCCTGAGCTAATATCTTGATCCATCTCTTACCATGGTGCTGACACTGTCCTTACTAAAGTCCTGATGCCATCCCAAAGTGTGCATCCCCTTAGGAATTCAGCAGAATAAGCCTGAAACCTGGTCTGGAACTGGCACTTCACAGAGAGACTTCGTAGCCAGTTGTCTAATTCTACCTAAGTAGGTTTTAACTTCTGATGTAGTATTGACATATCCATAACAGGAGCTACTGAACACTACACATATGTCTCATCTTTCTATTAGTATCTGATCTAAAGTCACTGTTTGAAATTTAATAGTTAAGATAGGAGTCCTTGAAAACGTACGGTTGCAGCTACCAGCAGACATTGTTTTCAGAATGGCTAGTGGCATCCTGAGTCTGATGTAGCTCAGAAATTCAATTTCAACAATACAGTTATGCGGGGACTTACCTGGTGGCTCAATGGTTAAGACTTCGCCTTCTAACACAGAGGGTGCCGGTTTGAGCCCTGGGCAGGGAGCTAAGATCTCACATGCCTCGTGGCCTAAAAACCAAAACATGAAACAGAAACAATATTGTAACAAATTCAATAGACTTAAAAAATGGTCCACATCCAAAAAAAACTTAAAAAGAAAACAGAAAAAGAATTCAGGAATGCATCTAAATCACATCTACAAAGGTCACTTAGGTTTATCTTGGATGTCTGAACCATAGTTACTACTCCTTTTTGACTGTAAAATGCATTCCCTTCCTCAATGCCAAAGCAGATGTACAATTCGTATCTAAAAGGCCACAAAACAGGCCACTCTGGTCAGTATAATTTAAGTTAAACCATGTATAAGCCAGAGAGATTTCCTCACACCTCAATACGTGAAGTTTTTTTCCCTTTTGATTCCAAGTCTTTCAATAGAAAGCACTGATGATTAAAATGTCAATCCCTCAGTGCCAGAATGATTCAGCTGTTTGGCCCTGGTGTACATCATGTCCCTCAGTGCTAGGCCTCCTTGTTATTTGCCTAGTTAATCCACTTTGGGGGAATACTGATCAGGTATCGTGAACATGCTCAGAGGTATGTTAATGACAAAACGCTTTCTATAGGCCATACATTTTATTATTCATACCCAATTGTCACACAAGCATTGTACATGTGCTTTTAGCAGTAGACCTAAAGCAAACAGTGATACATCATGAGTCATTACATTCTGATAACTTCACTATGTAATTTTCCTTTCCTCTTAAACATCGGGGCAAAATGAAGCCAACACAGTAACTTTCATAAATACACACTTCAATACAGAGGTGTCATTTATCCAATTGCTCCAAGTCCTAAGTAGCTTGAGGGGAAGGACTTCCAATTTTACCAGGACATACTAGATTTTTAGGAATTCCAGGTAATTTAATATACTAATCAAACATTTCTCTCTGAGATAGCTCAAGGGCCTTCTAAAGCATCCCAAAGTTAGCTGGAGATCAAAAGAACGGTTAGAATTGGCCAAAAAACACTTATTCACTGAACCAAAGTAAAGAGATTTCAAACAAAAATACAGATCACAGACACAAGCAAAGGAACTCACCAGCTGTTCACAATCAAAAGCAGCATTCTAAGAAAACTTTGGAGGGAGAAACAAAATGCAGGCTTGCCCTAACCCACTTCCAACAAAATCCATCTTAGAATATCGTGGTCAGGCACAACTCTTCCCTCCATGTTCCCTTTTCACAAATGTTCACCACCTTCTGTATCCATCTTATGTTGTCCCTTATTTTTTTCTGCATTCAGACACAACGAGCTCTAGTACAAAGTGACTTTCTTTTCTCTTTGTACCATCAGCCTGTTACCTAGCCGCTCACCTTCTTTATTACGTAGTTTCATAAATGCTTGAACGTATGGAATTTCTTTTGTCTTTCTCCTCCTGTGACAAAATAACTCTAGCTGAAGGATAGTATAGTCATTTAGGCTATCATTCAAAGACCACCTTTCCTCATTTTTCAAGAATGTATCCATACATTGGCCAGGCAAAATTACAATAGAATTTCATTCTTTTCTTACTCTTAGGTTTACAACTATAGGTTGACCAGTCTGCCAGGATTTTGCCCATTGGCTCTCAGATGGAACTGAAGAAGAAGCACTTCTTACGTTTGAACCATGGAACACTCACACCACGGACTAAGAACACAACAAAATCCTAAACACCAATGGAAGCCTCACACCAAAGGAACCAGAAACCAAAGAGAAACCAACAACCAAACAGCACAAGACTCAAATCAGCTTCCAAGTCTCAACTTAGCCTGTGACCTCTGTCCAAGTGGTTCACCTTCCAAATGAGATTTCCTGGAATGAAAAGTCACCCAAATGGGAACCAAGGTTTCCCCAAATGTACAGGGCTAAAAGGACCTCAGACTGCTTGCCAGGGGAGTTACCACACACTGGCTGAGGTGCTGCAACATCCCAAATGCTATTTTTCTGGTTCCCCAAAATAATCCCTTGGAGTAGGACATTCAGGGCAGTCCAGGCAGGAGGAACAGAGGAACGTCCTCAAGGCAAAGACGGCCTCGGCAGCTGCTAGGGTGGTTCCTCTTCCACCATCTACTCCTGCCCTAGAGTTCTAACTGCTGGGATGACTGGGGCTTGGCCTTTCCAGGCAAGGGTCCCAGGTGGTTTGGCCTCTAAAGGAATTCTCCAACCTTACACTCTCTCGAAAGAGACTAGTGTGGAGAAAATCTCAGTGTCCGATCAAGTCAGGGGACCCACAGGGGGATCCCCAAGTCAGCCCCACATTGGGTACTAAATTTGATGTCAAAAACTCAACCTCTCAAATCTCAGAGAGAGGTTTGCAGGAAGTAGAAAAGAATAGCTTTACTCCTTTGGCAGCCAAAGGGGGACACAGAAAACTCCGACCCTCAAAAACCGTGTGTCCCAATGCAGGAGGATCTGGTGAGGAGTTTTACAGCAATGGTTTAAGGAGACAGGTGTCCTAAGGATTACTGTGTGTACAGGGCCTTAACTAAATATAACCTGACCTCAGATGGTCTCTTGAGGACCTTCTCTGGAATGAAGACTAAAATCTTCTATTTTGTGGGGGGGTTTAGGTTGCTAAAGAGCCCAAAGATGCTCTTAACTGTATCCCTTGAGGCAAAACCAGAATCTTGGCCCAAGGCTGCACTGTTCATTCTATTCTGTTCTTCTTTGGTCTGTGCATTCCCTCCTTTCCATGATTAGCAACTGTTCGAATCTGCCCTTTAGAACTCAGGGAAGGTCTTGGAGTCTCTAGCATAACTAAGGCCCTGAAATTCTCCCTAACTCACTCCCTGACGCTGTCTCAAACTAAGGCCCAGATGCCAACAATATCTAAAGTCCTGACATTATCCTGAGCTAATATCCTGACCCAGGTCTTACCAAGCCCCTGAAACTGACCCAAAGTAAGCCTTGATGCTGTCCATAAATGGGGGCATGAGGCTATCCCTAATAGAATCCCTGATAATGTCTTCAAAGAAGACCCTCACATTGATCCCACAGAGGCCCTTATGCTGCTCCTAAGACATGTCCTGACAGTGGCACTAACTCAGGCCCTAAAGATAAGCCTCACTTAGGCCCTTTGGCTGTACTTTAGATAAGCTATCTGTATACGAAACGCTGGAAGACGTCCGGATTTAGGGCCCTGTCACTGGGCCTAACTAAGGTCCTGATGCTCTCAATAATTTCCTGGCACTATGCCTGGAACGGACCTAACTCTGTCCCAAGCTAATGTCCTGCATCTTTTCCTAACTGAAACCCTAATACACTCCGTGACAAAGGCCCAGACTAATCCTAACTAAGGCCTTAACACTATATCTCACTACGGCCCGGAATCTGTCCCTAATGGTCCCTGCTGCAACCAATAACTAAAATGCGGACACTGTCCTGAGATAATTTCCTGACACATTTCTATGTCCCAAAAAAAGCCCTGTCGGTATCCTTAAGTGAAGACCTGAGGCTGTGCCTAACTCAGGCCCTGAAGCTTTCCTTAACCGAGGCCTTGATTCTGTGACTCACTCAAGCCCTGCTCATGTCTTTCACTATGACCTTTCGCTGACCCAAACAAGGCCCTGATGCTGCTCCTAAGTCATGCCCTGACAGTGTCTGCAGCTAGGGGGCTGACGCTAGGCCTCACTCAGGCCTTGACCTTCTCCATAAGTCAGGTCTGACGCTGTCCCTACCCAAAACACTGACCCAGGTCCTAAATTAGGCCTTGATTCTCTAAGTAACTAAGGTCTTGACACCAAATCTAGGTCATTAACTGACACTACCCCTAGACCTTAATCTAATCTTGACTTTAGCTAATGTCAAGTTTAGAAAAAGAGATTCTTTACGATGAAATTCTTTCATCTACTGAATAGAGTTTTCTGAAAAAAAATAATGTTTAAACTCTTACTGAACTTAAACAAAATGTACTCAACTTCTGTGGAATATTCCTTTATACCAGCCTGCCTGGTTTACTTCTGCATTTGCCTGTGTTGGCTTTCACAGTGCTTGTAGGAATGCCTCCTCTTAGGCTAACGAACTAACTCTTATTATGCTAAATCCCTGATGTTGTCCCTAATAACTTCAGGAAACTCCTCCCAAGGCTGTGAACCTTTCCCAAACTGAGGCCTGGAGGCTCATCCTAGCTCAGGCCCTGACACTGTCCCTAGCAAAGGCCCTCACACAACTCCTAGCTCAGTCCCTGACACTATACCTAACAAAGGCTATAATGCTAGTCCTAACTCAGGCCCTGACACTGTTTCTAACTAAAGCCCAGCTGCCGCCAATATCTAAAATCCTGAGACTATCCTGAGTTAATATCCTGACCCAGGTCTTACCAAGGTCCTGAAACTGACCCAAAGTAAGCCTTGATGCTGTCCAAAAATGAGGCCCTGAGGCTCTCCCGAACAGAGGCCCTGATAATGTCTTTAATGAAGAACCTGACGCTGATCCCACAGAGGCCCTTCTGCTGCTCCTAAGTCATGCCCTGACAGTGTCCCGAACTCAGGCCCTAAAGATAAGCCTCACTTAGGCCCTTTGGCTGTACCTTCCTTATGCTCTGACGCTGTCTGTATAGGAAGCCCTGGCAGTGGTCCTGATTTAGGCCCTCACGCTGGTCCTAAGTAAGGCCCTGAGGCTCTCAATAACGAAGGTCTTCACGCTTTTCCTGGGTCATTTCGTGACGCTATCCCTGGCCCGGAACCTGACTCTGTCCCAAGCTAATGTCCTGCATCTTATCCTAAATGAAACCCTAATAGTATCCCTAACTAAGCCCTGACCAATCCGAACAGAGGCCTTGAAACTATCTCTCACTAAATCCCTGAATCTGTCCCTAACATGGGACCTGTTGCAATCAATAACTAAAATCCGGACACTGTCCTGAGATAATTTCCTGACACATTTCTATGCACGATCCTGACACTGTCCCACACCTGTCGGTGTCCTTAAGTGAAGACCTGACGCTGTGCCTAACTCAGGCCCTGAAGCTTTCCCTGAGTGAGGCCTTGATTCTGTGACTCACTCAAGGCCTGCTCATGTCTTTCACTATGACATTTCGCTGACCCAACCAAGGTGTTTATGTTGCTCCAAAGACATGCCCTGACTGTGTCTAAAGCTAGGGGGCTGACGCTAGGCCTCACTCAGGCCCTGACGTTCTCCATAAGTCAGGTCTGACGCTGTCCCTACCGAAAATCTTGACGCAGGTCCTAAATATTAGGCCTTCATTCTCTAAGTAAGTAAGGTCTTGACACTAAATCTGGGTCATTAACTGACACTAGACCTTAATCTAATCTTGACTTTAGCTAATGTCAAGTTTAGGGAAAGAGATTCTTTATGACGAAATTCTTTCATCATATGAATATTGGTTTCTTAAAAAAATAATTTTTAAACTCTTGTTAACCTTAAACAAAGTGTACTCAACTGCTGTGGAATATTCCTTCATAGCAGCGTGCATGGTTCACTTTTACATTCTTGTGTGTTGGCCTTCAGGGCTCTTGCAGGAATGGCTCCTCTTATGCTAACTAAATCATCCCTGATGCTGAACATAAATAAGGCGCTGAAATTACTCCCGATGCTCTGAACCTGTCCCTAACTACAGCCTGGAGACTCGTGCTAACCCAGGCCCTGACACTGTCCCTAACCAAGACCCAGACATTACATGTAACTCGGACCCTGACACTACTCCTAGCTCAGTCCCTGACACTATACCTAACGAAGGCCATAATGATATTCCTAACTCAGACCCTGACACTGACTCTAACTAAGGCCCTACTGCCGCCAATATCTAAAGTCCTGATGCTATCCTGAGTTAATATCCTGACCCAGGTCTTACCAAGGTCCTGAAACTGACCCAAAGTAAGCCTTGATGCTGTCCGAAAATGAGGTCCTGCGGCTCTCCCTAACAGAGGCCCTGATAATGTCTTTAGTGAAGACCCTCACGCTGATCCCACAGAGGCCCTTCTGCTGCTCCTAAGTCATGCCCTGACAGTGTCCCGAACTCAGGCCCTAAAGATAAGCCTCACTTAGGCCCTTTGGCTGTACCTTCCTTATGCTCTGACGCTGTCTGTATAGGAAGCCCTGGCAGTGGTCCTGATTTAGGCCCTCACGCTGGTCCTAAGTAAGGCCCTGAGGCTCTCAATAACGAAGGTCTTCACGCTTTTCCTGGGTCATTTCGCGACGCTATCCCTGGCCCGGAACCTGACTCTGTCCCAAGCTCATGTCCTGCATCTTATCCTAAATGAAACCCTAATAGTATCCCTAACTAAGCCCTGATTAAACCTAACAAAGGCCTTCACACTATCTCTCACGAACACCCAGAATATATCCCTAATGGTCCCTGCTGCAATCAATAACTAAAATCCGGACACTGTCCTGAGCTATTACCCTGACTCATTTCTATCCACTGTCCTGATACTTTCCAAAAGAAAGCCTGTTGCCGTCCTTAGGTGAAGACCTGAGGCTGTGCCTAACTCAGGCCCTGAAACTTTCCCTAACTGAGGCCTTGATTCTGTGACTAACACAGGCCCTGCTCATTTCTTTCACTATGACCCGAATGCTGACCCAACAAAGGCCCTGATGCTGTTCCTACGTCATGCCCTGTGTCTCCAGCTAGTGGGCTGACACTAGGCCGCACTCAGGCCTAGATGTTCTCCCTAAGTCAGGCTTTGACGCTGTCCCTACCCGAAACCCTGGCACAGGTCCTAAATTAGGCCCTGATTCTCTAAGTAACTAAGGTCTTGACACCAACCCAGGTCATTGGCTGACACTATCCCTGGCTCAGATCGTGACTCTGTCCCAAGCTAATGTCCTGCATCTTATCCTAATTGAAACCCTAATACTCTCCCTAACTAAGGCGCTCACTGATCCTAACTAAGACTTTCACCCTATCTCTCACTAAGGCCCAGAATCAGTCCCTAACATGGGTCGTGCTGCAGTCAATAATGAAAATCCGGACACTATCCTGAGCTAATATCCTGACACATTTCTATCCACCCACCAAACACAGTCCCAAAGAAAGGCCTGTCGCTGTCCTTAACTGAAGACGAGAGGCTGTGCCTAACTCAGGACCTCAAGATTTCCCTAACTGAGGCCTCGATTCTCTGACTCACTCAGGCCCTGCTCATGTCTTTCACTATGACCCGAATGCTGACTCCACAAACGCCCTGAATGCTGCTCCTAAGGCATGCCCTGACAGTGTCTGCATCTAGGGGCCTCACTCAGGCCCTCACCTTCTCCCTATATCAGGCTCTGACGCTATCCCTACCCGAAGCCCTGGCACAGGTCCTAAATTAGGCCCTGATTCTCTAAGTACCTAAGGGCTTGATTCCAAACCTAGGTCATTACCTGACACTAGCCCTAGACCTGAATGTAACCTTGTCTGTTGCTAATGTCAAATTTATCTAAAGAGATTCTTTAGGATGAAATTCTTTCATCTTCTGAATAGAGTTTTCTGAAAAAAATAATGTTTAAACTCTTACTGACCTTAAACAAAATGTACTCAACTTCTGTGGAATATTCCTTTATACCGGCGTGTATGGTTTCCTTCTGCATCTGCGTGTGTTGGCTTAAAGGGTGCTTGTAGGAATGCCTACTGTTATGCTAACTAAATCCCTGATGCTGTCCCTAAATAACATCCTGAAATTAGTCTCAAGGCTGTGAACCTGTCCCAAACTGAGCCCTGGAGGCTCATCCTAGCTCAGGCCCTGACACTGTCCCTAGCAAAGGCCCTCACACAACTCCTAGCTCAGTCCCTGACACTATACCTAACAAAGGCTATAATGCTAGTCCTAACTCAGGCCCTGACACTGTTTCTAACTAAAGCCCAGCTGCCGCCAATATCTAAAATCCTGAGACTATCCTGAGTTAATATCCTGACCCAGGTCTTACCAAGGTCCTGAAACTGACCCAAAGTAAGCCTTGATGCTGTCCAAAAATGAGGCCCTGAGGCTCTCCCGAACAGAGGCCCTGATAATGTCTTTAAGGAAGAACCTGACGCTGATCCCACAGAGGCCCTTCTGCTGCTCCTAAGTCATGCCCTGACAGTGTCCCGAACTCAGGCCCTAAAGATAAGCCTCACTTAGGCCCTTTGGCTGTACCTTCCTTATGCTCTGACGCTGTCTGTATAGGAAGCCCTGGCAGTGGTCCTGATTTAGGCCCTCACGCTGGTCCTAAGTAAGGCCCTGAGGCTCTCAATAACGAAGGTCTTCACGCTTTTCCTGGGTCATTTCGCGACGCTATCCCTGGCCCGGAACCTGACTCTGTCCCAAGCTCATGTCCTGCATCTTATCCTAAATGAAACCCTAATAGTATCCCTAACTAAGCCCTGATTAAACCTAACAAAGGCCTTCACACTATCTCTCACGAACACCCAGAATATATCCCTAATGGTCCCTGCCGCAATCAATAACTAAAATCCGGACACTGTCCTGAGCTATTACCCTGACTCATTTCTATCCACTGTCCTGATACTTTCCAAAAGAAAGCCTGTTGCCGTCCTTAGGTGAAGACCTGAGGCTGTGCCTAACTCAGGCCCTGAAACTTTCCCTAACTGAGGCCTTGATTCTGTGACTAACACAGGCCCTGCTCATTTCTTTCACTATGACCCGAATGCTGACCCAACAAAGGCCCTGATGCTGTTCCTACGTCATGCCCTGTGTCTCCAGCTAGTGGGCTGACACTAGGCCGCACTCAGGCCTAGATGTTCTCCCTAAGTCAGGCTTTGACGCTGTCCCTACCCGAAACCCTGACACAGGTCCTAAATTAGGCCCTGATTCTCTAAGTAACTAAGGTCTTGACACCAACCCAGGTCATTGGCTGACACTATCCCTGGCTCGGATCGTGACTCTGTCCCAAGCTAATGTCCTGCATCTTATCCTAATTGAAACCCTAATACTCTCCCTAACTAAGGCGCTCACTGATCCTAACTAAGACTTTCACCCTATCTCTCACTAAGGCCCAGAATCAGTCCCTAACATGGGCCGTGCTGCAGTCAATAATGAAAATCCGGACACTATCCTGAGCTAATATCCTGACACATTTCTATCCACCCACCAAACACAGTCCCAAAGAAAGGCCTGTCGCTGTCCTTAACTGAAGACGAGAGGCTGTGCCTAACTCAGGACCTCAAGATTTCCCTAACTGAGGCCTCGATTCTCTGACTCACTCAGGCCCTGCTCATGTCTTTCACTATGACCCGAATGCTGACTCCACAAACGCCCTGAATGCTGCTCCTAAGGCATGCCCTGACAGTGTCTGCATCTAGGGGCCTCACTCAGGCCCTCACCTTCTCCCTATATCAGGCTCTGACGCTATCCCTACCCGAAGCCCTGGCACAGGTCCTAAATTAGGCCCTGATTCTCTAAGTACCTAAGGGCTTGATTCCAAACCTAGGTCATTACCTGACACTAGCCCTAGACCTGAATGTAACCTTGTCTGTTGCTAATGTCAAATTTATCTAAAGAGATTCTTTAGGATGAAATTCTTTCATCTTCTGAATAGAGTTTTCTGAAAAAAATAATGTTTAAACTCTTACTGACCTTAAACAAAATGTACTCAACTTCTGTGGAATATTCCTTTATACCGGCGTGTATGGTTTCCTTCTGCATCTGCGTGTGTTGGCTTAAAGGGTGCTTGTAGGAATGCCTACTGTTATGCTAACTAAATCCCTGATGCTGTCCCTAAATAACATCCTGAAATTAGTCTCAAGGCTGTGAACCTGTCCCAAACTGAGCCCTGGAGGCTCATCCTAGCTCAGGCCCTGACACTGTCCCTAGCAAAGGCCCTCACACAACTCCTAGCTCAGTCCCTGACACTATACCTAACAAAGGCTATAATGCTAGTCCTAACTCAGGCCCTGACACTGTTTCTAACTAAAGCCCAGCTGCCGCCAATATCTAAAATCCTGAGACTATCCTGAGTTAATATCCTGACCCAGGTCTTACCAAGGTCCTGAAACTGACCCAAAGTAAGCCTTGATGCTGTCCAAAAATGAGGCCCTGAGGCTCTCCCGAACAGAGGCCCTGATAATGTCTTTAATGAAGAACCTGACGCTGATCCCACAGAGGCCCTTCTGCTGCTCCTAAGTCATGCCCTGACAGTGTCCCGAACTCAGGCCCTAAAGATAAGCCTCACTTAGGCCCTTTGGCTGTACCTTCCTTATGCTCTGACGCTGTCTGTATAGGAAGCCCTGGCAGTGGTCCTGATTTAGGCCCTCACGCTGGTCCTAAGTAAGGCCCTGAGGCTCTCAATAACGAAGGTCTTCACGCTTTTCCTGGGTCATTTCGTGACGCTATCCCTGGCCCGGAACCTGACTCTGTCCCAAGCTAATGTCCTGCATCTTATCCTAAATGAAACCCTAATAGTATCCCTAACTAAGCCCTGACCAATCCGAACAAAGGCCTTGAAACTATCTCTCCCTAAAGCCCGGAATCTGTCCCTAACATGGGACCTGTTGCAATCAATAACTAAAATCCGGACACTGTCCTGAGGTAATTTCCTGACACATTTCTATGCACGATCCTGACACTGTCCCAAACCGGTCGGTGTCCTTAAGTGAAGACCTGACGCTGTGCCTAACTCAGGCCCTGAAGCTTTCCCTGAGTGAGGCCTTGATTCTGTGACTCACTCAAGGCCTGCTCATGTCTTTCACTATGACCTTTCGCTGACCCAACCAAGGTGTTTATGCTGCTCCTAAGTCGTACCCTGACTGTGTCTGCAGCTAGGGGGCTGACGCTAGGCCTCACTCAGGCCCTGACGTTCTCCATAAGTCAGGCCTGACGCTGTCCCTACCGAAAATCTTGACGCAGGTCCTAAATTTTAGGCCTTGATTCTCTAAGTAACTAAGGTCTTGACACCAAATCTAGGTCATTAACTGACACTACCCCTAGACCTTAATCTAATCTTGACTTTAGCTAATGTCAAGTTTAGGGAAAGAGATTCTTTACGATGAAATTCTTTCATCATATGAATATTGGTTTCTTAAAACAATAATTTTTAAACTCTTGTTAACCTTAAACAAAGTGTACTCAACTGCTGTGGAATATTCCTTCATAGCAGCGTGCATGGTTCACTTTTACATTCTTGTGTGTTGGCCTTCAGGGCTCTTGCAGGAATGGCTCCTCTTATGCTAACTAAATCATCCCTGATGCTGAACATATAGAAGGCGCTGAAATTACTCCCGATGCTGTGAACCTGTCCCTAACTACGGCCTGGAGACTCGTGCTAACCCAGGCGCTGACACTGTCCCAAACCAAGACCCTGACATTACACGTAACTCGGACCCTGACACTACTCCTAGCTCAGTCCCTGACACTATACCTAACGAAGGCCATAATGATATTCCTAACTCAGACCCTGACACTGACTCTAACTAAGGCCCTACTGCCGCCAATATCTAAAGTCCTGATGCTATCCTGAGTTAATATCCTGACCCAGGTCTTACCAAGGTCCTGAAACTGACCCAAAGTAAGCCTTGATGCTGTCCGAAAATGAGGTCCTGCGGCTCTCCCTAACAGAGGCCCTGATAATGTCTTTAGTGAAGACCCTCACGCTGATCCCACAGAGGCCCTTCTGCTGCTCCTAAGTCATGCCCTGACAGTGTCCCGAACTCAGGCCCTAAAGATAAGCCTCACTTAGGCCCTTTGGCTGTACCTTCCTTATGCTCTGACGCTGTCTGTATAGGAAGCCCTGGCAGTGGTCCTGATTTAGGCCCTCACGCTGGTCCTAAGTAAGGCCCTGAGGCTCTCAATAACGAAGGTCTTCACGCTTTTCCTGGGTCATTTCGCGACGCTATCCCTGGCCCGGAACCTGACTCTGTCCCAAGCTCATGTCCTGCATCTTATCCTAAATGAAACCCTAATAGTATCCCTAACTAAGCCCTGATTAAACCTAACAAAGGCCTTCACACTATCTCTCACGAACACCCAGAATATATCCCTAATGGTCCCTGCCGCAATCAATAACTAAAATCCGGACACTGTCCTGAGCTATTACCCTGACTCATTTCTATCCACTGTCCTGATACTTTCCAAAAGAAAGCCTGTTGCCGTCCTTAGGTGAAGACCTGAGGCTGTGCCTAACTCAGGCCCTGAAACTTTCCCTAACTGAGGCCTTGATTCTGTGACTAACACAGGCCCTGCTCATTTCTTTCACTATGACCCGAATGCTGACCCAACAAAGGCCCTGATGCTGTTCCTACGTCATGCCCTGTGTCTCCAGCTAGTGGGCTGACACTAGGCCGCACTCAGGCCTAGATGTTCTCCCTAAGTCAGGCTTTGACGCTGTCCCTACCCGAAACCCTGACACAGGTCCTAAATTAGGCCCTGATTCTCTAAGTAACTAAGGTCTTGACACCAACCCAGGTCATTGGCTGACACTATCCCTGGCTCGGATCGTGACTCTGTCCCAAGCTAATGTCCTGCATCTTATCCTAATTGAAACCCTAATACTCTCCCTAACTAAGGCGCTCACTGATCCTAACTAAGACTTTCACCCTATCTCTCACTAAGGCCCAGAATCAGTCCCTAACATGGGCCGTGCTGCAGTCAATAATGAAAATCCGGACACTATCCTGAGCTAATATCCTGACACATTTCTATCCACCCACCAAACACAGTCCCAAAGAAAGGCCTGTCGCTGTCCTTAACTGAAGACGAGAGGCTGTGCCTAACTCAGGACCTCAAGATTTCCCTAACTGAGGCCTCGATTCTCTGACTCACTCAGGCCCTGCTCATGTCTTTCACTATGACCCGAATGCTGACTCCACAAACGCCCTGAATGCTGCTCCTAAGGCATGCCCTGACAGTGTCTGCATCTAGGGGCCTCACTCAGGCCCTCACCTTCTCCCTATATCAGGCTCTGACGCTATCCCTACCCGAAGCCCTGGCACAGGTCCTAAATTAGGCCCTGATTCTCTAAGTACCTAAGGGCTTGATTCCAAACCTAGGTCATTACCTGACACTAGCCCTAGACCTGAATGTAACCTTGTCTGTTGCTAATGTCAAATTTATCTAAAGAGATTCTTTAGGATGAAATTCTTTCATCTTCTGAATAGAGTTTTCTGAAAAAAATAATGTTTAAACTCTTACTGACCTTAAACAAAATGTACTCAACTTCTGTGGAATATTCCTTTATACCGGCGTGTATGGTTTCCTTCTGCATCTGCGTGTGTTGGCTTAAAGGGTGCTTGTAGGAATGCCTACTGTTATGCTAACTAAATCCCTGATGCTGTCCCTAAATAACATCCTGAAATTAGTCTCAAGGCTGTGAACCTGTCCCAAACTGAGCCCTGGAGGCTCATCCTAGCTCAGGCCCTGACACTGTCCCTAGCAAAGGCCCTCACACAACTCCTAGCTCAGTCCCTGACACTATACCTAACAAAGGCTATAATGCTAGTCCTAACTCAGGCCCTGACACTGTTTCTAACTAAAGCCCAGCTGCCGCCAATATCTAAAATCCTGAGACTATCCTGAGTTAATATCCTGACCCAGGTCTTACCAAGGTCCTGAAACTGACCCAAAGTAAGCCTTGATGCTGTCCAAAAATGAGGCCCTGAGGCTCTCCCGAACAGAGGCCCTGATAATGTCTTTAATGAAGAACCTGACGCTGATCCCACAGAGGCCCTTCTGCTGCTCCTAAGTCATGCCCTGACAGTGTCCCGAACTCAGGCCCTAAAGATAAGCCTCACTTAGGCCCTTTGGCTGTACCTTCCTTATGCTCTGACGCTGTCTGTATAGGAAGCCCTGGCAGTGGTCCTGATTTAGGCCCTCACGCTGGTCCTAAGTAAGGCCCTGAGGCTCTCAATAACGAAGGTCTTCACGCTTTTCCTGGGTCATTTCGTGACGCTATCCCTGGCCCGGAACCTGACTCTGTCCCAAGCTAATGTCCTGCATCTTATCCTAAATGAAACCCTAATAGTATCCCTAACTAAGCCCTGACCAATCCGAACAAAGGCCTTTAAACTATCTCTCCCTAAAGCCCGGAATCTGTCCCTAACATGGGACCTGTTGCAATCAATAACTAAAATCCGGACACTGTCCTGAGGTAATTTCCTGACACATTTCTATGCACGATCCTGACACTGTCCCAAACCGGTCGGTGTAATTAAATGAAGACCTGACGCTGTGCCTAACTCAGGCCCTGAAGCTTTCCCTGAGTGAGGCCTTGATTCTGTGACTCACTCAAGGCCTGCTCATGTCTTTCACTATGACCTTTCGCTGACCCAACCAAGGTGTTTATGCTGCTCCTAAGTCGTACCCTGACTGTGTCTGCAGCTAGGGGGCTGACGCTAGGCCTCACTCAGGCCCTGACGTTCTCCATAAGTCAGGCCTGACGCTGTCCCTACCGAAAATCTTGACGCAGGTCCTAAATTTTAGGCCTTGATTCTCTAAGTAACTAAGGTCTTGACACCAAATCTAGGTCATTAACTGACACTACCCCTAGACCTTAATCTAATCTTGACTTTAGCTAATGTCAAGTTTAGGGAAAGAGATTCTTTACGATGAAATTCTTTCATCATATGAATATTGGTTTCTTAAAACAATAATTTTTAAACTCTTGTTAACCTTAAACAAAGTGTACTCAACTGCTGTGGAATATTCCTTCATAGCAGCGTGCATGGTTCACTTTTACATTCTTGTGTGTTGGCCTTCAGGGCTCTTGCAGGAATGGCTCCTCTTATGCTAACTAAATCATCCCTGATGCTGAACATATAGAAGGCGCTGAAATTACTCCCGATGCTGTGAACCTGTCCCTAACTACGGCCTGGAGACTCGTGCTAACCCAGGCGCTGACACTGTCCCAAACCAAGACCCTGACATTACACGTAACTCGGACCCTGACACTACTCCTAGCTCAGTCCCTGACACTATACCTAACGAAGGCCATAATGATATTCCTAACTCAGACCCTGACACTGACTCTAACTAAGGCCCTACTGCCGCCAATATCTAAAGTCCTGATGCTATCCTGAGTTAATATCCTGACCCAGGTCTTACCAAGGTCCTGAAACTGACCCAAAGTAAGCCTTGATGCTGTCCGAAAATGAGGTCCTGCGGCTCTCCCTAACAGAGGCCCTGATAATGTCTTTAGTGAAGACCCTCACGCTGATCCCACAGAGGCCCTTCTGCTGCTCCTAAGTCATGCCCTGACAGTGTCCCGAACTCAGGCCCTAAAGATAAGCCTCACTTAGGCCCTTTGGCTGTACCTTCCTTATGCTCTGACGCTGTCTGTATAGGAAGCCCTGGCAGTGGTCCTGATTTAGGCCCTCACGCTGGTCCTAAGTAAGGCCCTGAGGCTCTCAATAACGAAGGTCTTCACGCTTTTCCTGGGTCATTTCGCGACGCTATCCCTGGCCCGGAACCTGACTCTGTCCCAAGCTCATGTCCTGCATCTTATCCTAAATGAAACCCTAATAGTATCCCTAACTAAGCCCTGATTAAACCTAACAAAGGCCTTCACACTATCTCTCACGAACACCCAGAATATATCCCTAATGGTCCCTGCCGCAATCAATAACTAAAATCCGGACACTGTCCTGAGCTATTACCCTGACTCATTTCTATCCACTGTCCTGATACTTTCCAAAAGAAAGCCTGTTGCCGTCCTTAGGTGAAGACCTGAGGCTGTGCCTAACTCAGGCCCTGAAACTTTCCCTAACTGAGGCCTTGATTCTGTGACTAACACAGGCCCTGCTCATTTCTTTCACTATGACCCGAATGCTGACCCAACAAAGGCCCTGATGCTGTTCCTACGTCATGCCCTGTGTCTCCAGCTAGTGGGCTGACACTAGGCCGCACTCAGGCCTAGATGTTCTCCCTAAGTCAGGCTTTGACGCTGTCCCTACCCGAAACCCTGACACAGGTCCTAAATTAGGCCCTGATTCTCTAAGTAACTAAGGTCTTGACACCAACCCAGGTCATTGGCTGACACTATCCCTGGCTCGGATCGTGACTCTGTCCCAAGCTAATGTCCTGCATCTTATCCTAATTGAAACCCTAATACTCTCCCTAACTAAGGCGCTCACTGATCCTAACTAAGACTTTCACCCTATCTCTCACTAAGGCCCAGAATCAGTCCCTAACATGGGCCGTGCTGCAGTCAATAATGAAAATCCGGACACTATCCTGAGCTAATATCCTGACACATTTCTATCCACCCACCAAACACAGTCCCAAAGAAAGGCCTGTCGCTGTCCTTAACTGAAGACGAGAGGCTGTGCCTAACTCAGGACCTCAAGATTTCCCTAACTGAGGCCTCGATTCTCTGACTCACTCAGGCCCTGCTCATGTCTTTCACTATGACCCGAATGCTGACTCCACAAACGCCCTGAATGCTGCTCCTAAGGCATGCCCTGACAGTGTCTGCATCTAGGGGCCTCACTCAGGCCCTCACCTTCTCCCTATATCAGGCTCTGACGCTATCCCTACCCGAAGCCCTGGCACAGGTCCTAAATTAGGCCCTGATTCTCTAAGTACCTAAGGGCTTGATTCCAAACCTAGGTCATTACCTGACACTAGCCCTAGACCTGAATGTAACCTTGTCTGTTGCTAATGTCAAATTTATCTAAAGAGATTCTTTAGGATGAAATTCTTTCATCTTCTGAATAGAGTTTTCTGAAAAAAATAATGTTTAAACTCTTACTGACCTTAAACAAAATGTACTCAACTTCTGTGGAATATTCCTTTATACCGGCGTGTATGGTTTCCTTCTGCATCTGCGTGTGTTGGCTTAAAGGGTGCTTGTAGGAATGCCTACTGTTATGCTAACTAAATCCCTGATGCTGTCCCTAAATAACATCCTGAAATTAGTCTCAAGGCTGTGAACCTGTCCCAAACTGAGCCCTGGAGGCTCATCCTAGCTCAGGCCCTGACACTGTCCCTAGCAAAGGCCCTCACACAACTCCTAGCTCAGTCCCTGACACTATACCTAACAAAGGCTATAATGCTAGTCCTAACTCAGGCCCTGACACTGTTTCTAACTAAAGCCCAGCTGCCGCCAATATCTAAAATCCTGAGACTATCCTGAGTTAATATCCTGACCCAGGTCTTACCAAGGTCCTGAAACTGACCCAAAGTAAGCCTTGATGCTGTCCAAAAATGAGGCCCTGAGGCTCTCCCGAACAGAGGCCCTGATAATGTCTTTAATGAAGAACCTGACGCTGATCCCACAGAGGCCCTTCTGCTGCTCCTAAGTCATGCCCTGACAGTGTCCCGAACTCAGGCCCTAAAGATAAGCCTCACTTAGGCCCTTTGGCTGTACCTTCCTTATGCTCTGACGCTGTCTGTATAGGAAGCCCTGGCAGTGGTCCTGATTTAGGCCCTCACGCTGGTCCTAAGTAAGGCCCTGAGGCTCTCAATAACGAAGGTCTTCACGCTTTTCCTGGGTCATTTCGTGACGCTATCCCTGGCCCGGAACCTGACTCTGTCCCAAGCTCATGTCCTGCATCTTATCCTAAATGAAACCCTAATAGTATCCCTAACTAAGCCCTGACCAATCCGAACAAAGGCCTTGAAACTATCTCTCCCTAAAGCCCGGAATCTGTCCCTAACATGGGACCTGTTGCAATCAATAACTAAAATCCGGACACTGTCCTGAGGTAATTTCCTGACACATTTCTATGCACGATCCTGACACTGTCCCAAACCGGTCGGTGTCCTTAAGTGAAGACCTGACGCTGTGCCTAACTCAGGCCCTGAAGCTTTCCCTGAGTGAGGCCTTGATTCTGTGACTCACTCAAGGCCTGCTCATGTCTTTCACTATGACCTTTCGCTGACCCAACCAAGGTGTTTATGCTGCTCCTAAGTCGTACCCTGACTGTGTCTGCAGCTAGGGGGCTGACGCTAGGCCTCACTCAGGCCCTGACGTTCTCCATAAGTCAGGCCTGACGCTGTCCCTACCGAAAATCTTGACGCAGGTCCTAAATTTTAGGCCTTGATTCTCTAAGTAACTAAGGTCTTGACACCAAATCTAGGTCATTAACTGACACTACCCCTAGACCTTAATCTAATCTTGACTTTAGCTAATGTCAAGTTTAGGGAAAGAGATTCTTTACGATGAAATTCTTTCATCATATGAATATTGGTTTCTTAAAACAATAATTTTTAAACTCTTGTTAACCTTAAACAAAGTGTACTCAACTGCTGTGGAATATTCCTTCATAGCAGCGTGCATAGTTCACTTTTACATTCTTGTGTGTTGGCCTTCAGGGCTCTTGCAGGAATGGCTCCTCTTATGCTAACTAAATCATCCCTGATGCTGAACATATAGAAGGCGCTGAAATTACTCCCGATGCTGTGAACCTGTCCCTAACTACGGCCTGGAGACTCGTGCTAACCCAGGCGCTGACACTGTCCCAAACCAAGACCCTGACATTACACGTAACTCGGACCCTGACACTACTCCTAGCTCAGTCCCTGACACTATACCTAACGAAGGCCATAATGATATTCCTAACTCAGACCCTGACACTGACTCTAACTAAGGCCCTACTGCCGCCAATATCTAAAGTCCTGATGCTATCCTGAGTTAATATCCTGACCCAGGTCTTACCAAGGTCCTGAAACTGACCCAAAGTAAGCCTTGATGCTGTCCGAAAATGAGGTCCTGCGGCTCTCCCTAACAGAGGCCCTGATAATGTCTTTAGTGAAGACCCTCACGCTGATCCCACAGAGGCCCTTCTGCTGCTCCTAAGTCATGCCCTGACAGTGTCCCGAACTCAGGCCCTAAAGATAAGCCTCACTTAGGCCCTTTGGCTGTACCTTCCTTATGCTCTGACGCTGTCTGTATAGGAAGCCCTGGCAGTGGTCCTGATTTAGGCCCTCACGCTGGTCCTAAGTAAGGCCCTGAGGCTCTCAATAACGAAGGTCTTCACGCTTTTCCTGGGTCATTTCGCGACGCTATCCCTGGCCCGGAACCTGACTCTGTCCCAAGCTCATGTCCTGCATCTTATCCTAAATGAAACCCTAATAGTATCCCTAACTAAGCCCTGATTAAACCTAACAAAGGCCTTCACACTATCTCTCACGAACACCCAGAATATATCCCTAATGGTCCCTGCCGCAATCAATAACTAAAATCCGGACACTGTCCTGAGCTATTACCCTGACTCATTTCTATCCACTGTCCTGATACTTTCCAAAAGAAAGCCTGTTGCCGTCCTTAGGTGAAGACCTGAGGCTGTGCCTAACTCAGGCCCTGAAACTTTCCCTAACTGAGGCCTTGATTCTGTGACTAACACAGGCCCTGCTCATTTCTTTCACTATGACCCGAATGCTGACCCAACAAAGGCCCTGATGCTGTTCCTACGTCATGCCCTGTGTCTCCAGCTAGTGGGCTGACACTAGGCCGCACTCAGGCCTAGATGTTCTCCCTAAGTCAGGCTTTGACGCTGTCCCTACCCGAAACCCTGACACAGGTCCTAAATTAGGCCCTGATTCTCTAAGTAACTAAGGTCTTGACACCAACCCAGGTCATTGGCTGACACTATCCCTGGCTCGGATCGTGACTCTGTCCCAAGCTAATGTCCTGCATCTTATCCTAATTGAAACCCTAATACTCTCCCTAACTAAGGCGCTCACTGATCCTAACTAAGACTTTCACCCTATCTCTCACTAAGGCCCAGAATCAGTCCCTAACATGGGCCGTGCTGCAGTCAATAATGAAAATCCGGACACTATCCTGAGCTAATATCCTGACACATTTCTATCCACCCACCAAACACAGTCCCAAAGAAAGGCCTGTCGCTGTCCTTAACTGAAGACGAGAGGCTGTGCCTAACTCAGGACCTCAAGATTTCCCTAACTGAGGCCTCGATTCTCTGACTCACTCAGGCCCTGCTCATGTCTTTCACTATGACCCGAATGCTGACTCCACAAACGCCCTGAATGCTGCTCCTAAGGCATGCCCTGACAGTGTCTGCATCTAGGGGCCTCACTCAGGCCCTCACCTTCTCCCTATATCAGGCTCTGACGCTATCCCTACCCGAAGCCCTGGCACAGGTCCTAAATTAGGCCCTGATTCTCTAAGTACCTAAGGGCTTGATTCCAAACCTAGGTCATTACCTGACACTAGCCCTAGACCTGAATGTAACCTTGTCTGTTGCTAATGTCAAATTTATCTAAAGAGATTCTTTAGGATGAAATTCTTTCATCTTCTGAATAGAGTTTTCTGAAAAAAATAATGTTTAAACTCTTACTGACCTTAAACAAAATGTACTCAACTTCTGTGGAATATTCCTTTATACCGGCGTGTATGGTTTCCTTCTGCATCTGCGTGTGTTGGCTTAAAGGGTGCTTGTAGGAATGCCTACTGTTATGCTAACTAAATCCCTGATGCTGTCCCTAAATAACATCCTGAAATTAGTCTCAAGGCTGTGAACCTGTCCCAAACTGAGCCCTGGAGGCTCATCCTAGCTCAGGCCCTGACACTGTCCCTAGCAAAGGCCCTCACACAACTCCTAGCTCAGTCCCTGACACTATACCTAACAAAGGCTATAATGCTAGTCCTAACTCAGGCCCTGACACTGTTTCTAACTAAAGCCCAGCTGCCGCCAATATCTAAAATCCTGAGACTATCCTGAGTTAATATCCTGACCCAGGTCTTACCAAGGTCCTGAAACTGACCCAAAGTAAGCCTTGATGCTGTCCAAAAATGAGGCCCTGAGGCTCTCCCGAACAGAGGCCCTGATAATGTCTTTAATGAAGAACCTGACGCTGATCCCACAGAGGCCCTTCTGCTGCTCCTAAGTCATGCCCTGACAGTGTCCCGAACTCAGGCCCTAAAGATAAGCCTCACTTAGGCCCTTTGGCTGTACCTTCCTTATGCTCTGACGCTGTCTGTATAGGAAGCCCTGGCAGTGGTCCTGATTTAGGCCCTCACGCTGGTCCTAAGTAAGGCCCTGAGGCTCTCAATAACGAAGGTCTTCACGCTTTTCCTGGGTCATTTCGTGACGCTATCCCTGGCCCGGAACCTGACTCTGTCCCAAGCTAATGTCCTGCATCTTATCCTAAATGAAACCCTAATAGTATCCCTAACTAAGCCCTGACCAATCCGAACAAAGGCCTTTAAACTATCTCTCCCTAAAGCCCGGAATCTGTCCCTAACATGGGACCTGTTGCAATCAATAACTAAAATCCGGACACTGTCCTGAGGTAATTTCCTGACACATTTCTATGCACGATCCTGACACTGTCCCAAACCGGTCGGTGTAATTAAATGAAGACCTGACGCTGTGCCTAACTCAGGCCCTGAAGCTTTCCCTGAGTGAGGCCTTGATTCTGTGACTCACTCAAGGCCTGCTCATGTCTTTCACTATGACCTTTCGCTGACCCAACCAAGGTGTTTATGCTGCTCCTAAGTCGTACCCTGACTGTGTCTGCAGCTAGGGGGCTGACGCTAGGCCTCACTCAGGCCCTGACGTTCTCCATAAGTCAGGCCTGACGCTGTCCCTACCGAAAATCTTGACGCAGGTCCTAAATTTTAGGCCTTGATTCTCTAAGTAACTAAGGTCTTGACACCAAATCTAGGTCATTAACTGACACTACCCCTAGACCTTAATCTAATCTTGACTTTAGCTAATGTCAAGTTTAGGGAAAGAGATTCTTTACGATGAAATTCTTTCATCATATGAATATTGGTTTCTTAAAACAATAATTTTTAAACTCTTGTTAACCTTAAACAAAGTGTACTCAACTGCTGTGGAATATTCCTTCATAGCAGCGTGCATGGTTCACTTTTACATTCTTGTGTGTTGGCCTTCAGGGCTCTTGCAGGAATGGCTCCTCTTATGCTAACTAAATCATCCCTGATGCTGAACATATAGAAGGCGCTGAAATTACTCCCGATGCTGTGAACCTGTCCCTAACTACGGCCTGGAGACTCGTGCTAACCCAGGCGCTGACACTGTCCCAAACCAAGACCCTGACATTACACGTAACTCGGACCCTGACACTACTCCTAGCTCAGTCCCTGACACTATACCTAACGAAGGCCATAATGATATTCCTAACTCAGACCCTGACACTGACTCTAACTAAGGCCCTACTGCCGCCAATATCTAAAGTCCTGATGCTATCCTGAGTTAATATCCTGACCCAGGTCTTACCAAGGTCCTGAAACTGACCCAAAGTAAGCCTTGATGCTGTCCGAAAATGAGGTCCTGCGGCTCTCCCTAACAGAGGCCCTGATAATGTCTTTAGTGAAGACCCTCACGCTGATCCCACAGAGGCCCTTCTGCTGCTCCTAAGTCATGCCCTGACAGTGTCCCGAACTCAGGCCCTAAAGATAAGCCTCACTTAGGCCCTTTGGCTGTACCTTCCTTATGCTCTGACGCTGTCTGTATAGGAAGCCCTGGCAGTGGTCCTGATTTAGGCCCTCACGCTGGTCCTAAGTAAGGCCCTGAGGCTCTCAATAACGAAGGTCTTCACGCTTTTCCTGGGTCATTTCGCGACGCTATCCCTGGCCCGGAACCTGACTCTGTCCCAAGCTCATGTCCTGCATCTTATCCTAAATGAAACCCTAATAGTATCCCTAACTAAGCCCTGATTAAACCTAACAAAGGCCTTCACACTATCTCTCACGAACACCCAGAATATATCCCTAATGGTCCCTGCCGCAATCAATAACTAAAATCCGGACACTGTCCTGACCTATTACCCTGACTCATTTCTATCCACTGTCCTGATACTTTCCAAAAGAAAGCCTGTTGCCGTCCTTAGGTGAAGACCTGAGGCTGTGCCTAACTCAGGCCCTGAAACTTTCCCTAACTGAGGCCTTGATTCTGTGACTAACACAGGCCCTGCTCATTTCTTTCACTATGACCCGAATGCTGACCCAACAAAGGCCCTGATGCTGTTCCTACGTCATGCCCTGTGTCTCCAGCTAGTGGGCTGACACTAGGCCGCACTCAGGCCTAGATGTTCTCCCTAAGTCAGGCTTTGACGCTGTCCCTACCCGAAACCCTGACACAGGTCCTAAATTAGGCCCTGATTCTCTAAGTAACTAAGGTCTTGACACCAACCCAGGTCATTGGCTGACACTATCCCTGGCTCGGATCGTGACTCTGTCCCAAGCTAATGTCCTGCATCTTATCCTAATTGAAACCCTAATACTCTCCCTAACTAAGGCGCTCACTGATCCTAACTAAGACTTTCACCCTATCTCTCACTAAGGCCCAGAATCAGTCCCTAACATGGGCCGTGCTGCAGTCAATAATGAAAATCCGGACACTATCCTGAGCTAATATCCTGACACATTTCTATCCACCCACCAAACACAGTCCCAAAGAAAGGCCTGTCGCTGTCCTTAACTGAAGACGAGAGGCTGTGCCTAACTCAGGACCTCAAGATTTCCCTAACTGAGGCCTCGATTCTCTGACTCACTCAGGCCCTGCTCATGTCTTTCACTATGACCCGAATGCTGACTCCACAAACGCCCTGAATGCTGCTCCTAAGGCATGCCCTGACAGTGTCTGCATCTAGGGGCCTCACTCAGGCCCTCACCTTCTCCCTATATCAGGCTCTGACGCTATCCCTACCCGAAGCCCTGGCACAGGTCCTAAATTAGGCCCTGATTCTCTAAGTACCTAAGGGCTTGATTCCAAACCTAGGTCATTACCTGACACTAGCCCTAGACCTGAATGTAACCTTGTCTGTTGCTAATGTCAAATTTATCTAAAGAGATTCTTTAGGATGAAATTCTTTCATCTTCTGAATAGAGTTTTCTGAAAAAAATAATGTTTAAACTCTTACTGACCTTAAACAAAATGTACTCAACTTCTGTGGAATATTCCTTTATACCGGCGTGTATGGTTTCCTTCTGCATCTGCGTGTGTTGGCTTAAAGGGTGCTTGTAGGAATGCCTACTGTTATGCTAACTAAATCCCTGATGCTGTCCCTAAATAACATCCTGAAATTAGTCTCAAGGCTGTGAACCTGTCCCAAACTGAGCCCTGGAGGCTCATCCTAGCTCAGGCCCAGACACTGTCCCTAGCAAAGGCCCTCACACAACTCCTAGCTCAGTCCCTGACACTATACCTAACAAAGGCTATAATGCTAGTCCTAACTCAGGCCCTGACACTGTTTCTAACTAAAGCCCAGCTGCCGCCAATATCTAAAATCCTGAGACTATCCTGAGTTAATATCCTGACCCAGGTCTTACCAAGGTCCTGAAACTGACCCAAAGTAAGCCTTGATGCTGTCCAAAAATGAGGCCCTGAGGCTCTCCCGAACAGAGGCCCTGATAATGTCTTTAATGAAGAACCTGACGCTGATCCCACAGAGGCCCTTCTGCTGCTCCTAAGTCATGCCCTGACAGTGTCCCGAACTCAGGCCCTAAAGATAAGCCTCACTTAGGCCCTTTGGCTGTACCTTCCTTATGCTCTGACGCTGTCTGTATAGGAAGCCCTGGCAGTGGTCCTGATTTAGGCCCTCACGCTGGTCCTAAGTAAGGCCCTGAGGCTCTCAATAACGAAGGTCTTCACGCTTTTCCTGGGTCATTTCGTGACGCTATCCCTGGCCCGGAACCTGACTCTGTCCCAAGCTCATGTCCTGCATCTTATCCTAAATGAAACCCTAATGGTATCCCTAACTAAGCCCTGACCAATCCGAACAAAGGCCTTGAAACTATCTCTCCCTAAAGCCCGGAATCTGTCCCTAACATGGGACCTGTTGCAATCAATAACTAAAATCCGGACACTGTCCTGAGGTAATTTCCTGACACATTTCTATGCACGATCCTGACACTGTCCCAAACCGGTCGGTGTCCTTAAGTGAAGACCTGACGCTGTGCCTAACTCAGGCCCTGAAGCTTTCCCTGAGTGAGGCCTTGATTCTGTGACTCACTCAAGGCCTGCTCATGTCTTTCACTATGACCTTTCGCTGACCCAACCAAGGTGTTTATGCTGCTCCTAAGTCATACCCTGACTGTGTCTGCAGCTAGGGGGCTGACGCTAGGCCTCACTCAGGCCCTGACGTTCTCCATAAGTCAGGCCTGACGCTGTCCCTACCGAAAATCTTGACGCAGGTCCTAAATTTTAGGCCTTGATTCTCTAAGTAACTAAGGTCTTGACACCAAATCTAGGTCATTAACTGACACTACCCCTAGACCTTAATCTAATCTTGACTTTAGCTAATGTCAAGTTTAGGGAAAGAGATTCTTTACGATGAAATTCTTTCATCATATGAATATTGGTTTCTTAAAACAATAATTTTAAAACTCTTGTTAACCTTAAACAAAGTGTACTCAACTGCTGTGGAATATTCCTTCATAGCAGCGTGCATAGTTCACTTTTACATTCTTGTGTGTTGGCCTTCAGGGCTCTTGCAGGAATGGCTCCTCTTATGCTAACTAAATCATCCCTGATGCTGAACATATAGAAGGCGCTGAAATTACTCCCGATGCTGTGAACCTGTCCCTAACTACGGCCTGGAGACTCGTGCTAACCCAGGCGCTGACACTGTCCCAAACCAAGACCCTGACATTACACGTAACTCGGACCCTGACACTACTCCTAGCTCAGTCCCTGACACTATACCTAACGAAGCCCATAATGATATTCCTAACTCAGACCCTGACACTGACTCTAACTAAGGCCCTACTGCCGCCAATATCTAAAGTCCTGATGCTATCCTGAGTTAATATCCTGACCCAGGTCTTACCAAGGTCCTGAAACTGACCCAAAGTAAGCCTTGATGCTGTCCGAAAATGAGGTCCTGCGGCTCTCCCTAACAGAGGCCCTGATAATGTCTTTAGTGAAGACCCTCACGCTGATCCCACAGAGGCCCTTCTGCTGCTCCTAAGTCATGCCCTGACAGTGTCCCGAACTCAGGCCCTAAAGATAAGCCTCACTTAGGCCCTTTGGCTGTACCTTCCTTATGCTCTGACGCTGTCTGTATAGGAAGCCCTGGCAGTGGTCCTGATTTAGGCCCTCACGCTGGTCCTAAGTAAGGCCCTGAGGCTCTCAATAACGAAGGTCTTCACGCTTTTCCTGGGTCATTTCGCGACGCTATCCCTGGCCCGGAACCTGACTCTGTCCCAAGCTCATGTCCTGCATCTTATCCTAAATGAAACCCTAATAGTATCCCTAACTAAGCCCTGATTAAACCTAACAAAGGCCTTCACACTATCTCTCACGAACACCCAGAATATATCCCTAATGGTCCCTGCCGCAATCAATAACTAAAATCCGGACACTGTCCTGACCTATTACCCTGACTCATTTCTATCCACTGTCCTGATACTTTCCAAAAGAAAGCCTGTTGCCGTCCTTAGGTGAAGACCTGAGGCTGTGCCTAACTCAGGCCCTGAAACTTTCCCTAACTGAGGCCTTGATTCTGTGACTAACACAGGCCCTGCTCATTTCTTTCACTATGACCCGAATGCTGACCCAACAAAGGCCCTGATGCTGTTCCTACGTCATGCCCTGTGTCTCCAGCTAGTGGGCTGACACTAGGCCGCACTCAGGCCTAGATGTTCTCCCTAAGTCAGGCTTTGACGCTGTCCCTACCCGAAACCCTGACACAGGTCCTAAATTAGGCCCTGATTCTCTAAGTAACTAAGGTCTTGACACCAACCCAGGTCATTGGCTGACACTATCCCTGGCTCGGATCGTGACTCTGTCCCAAGCTAATGTCCTGCATCTTATCCTAATTGAAACCCTAATACTCTCCCTAACTAAGGCGCTCACTGATCCTAACTAAGACTTTCACCCTATCTCTCACTAAGGCCCAGAATCAGTCCCTAACATGGGCCGTGCTGCAGTCAATAATGAAAATCCGGACACTATCCTGAGCTAATATCCTGACACATTTCTACCCACCCACCAAACACAGTCCCAAAGAAAGGCCTGTCGCTGTCCTTAACTGAAGACGAGAGGCTGTGCCTAACTCAGGACCTCAAGATTTCCCTAACTGAGGCCTCGATTCTCTGACTCACTCAGGCCCTGCTCATGTCTTTCACTATGACCCGAATGCTGACTCCACAAACGCCCTGAATGCTGCTCCTAAGGCATGCCCTGACAGTGTCTGCATCTAGGGGCCTCACTCAGGCCCTCACCTTCTCCCTATATCAGGCTCTGACGCTATCCCTACCCGAAGCCCTGGCACAGGTCCTAAATTAGGCCCTGATTCTCTAAGTACCTAAGGGCTTGATTCCAAACCTAGGTCATTACCTGACACTAGCCCTAGACCTGAATGTAACCTTGTCTGTTGCTAATGTCAAATTTATCTAAAGAGATTCTTTAGGATGAAATTCTTTCATCTTCTGAATAGAGTTTTCTGAAAAAAATAATGTTTAAACTCTTACTGACCTTAAACAAAATGTACTCAACTTCTGTGGAATATTCCTTTATACCGGCGTGTATGGTTTCCTTCTGCATCTGCGTGTGTTGGCTTAAAGGGTGCTTGTAGGAATGCCTACTGTTATGCTAACTAAATCCCTGATGCTGTCCCTAAATAACGTCCTGAAATTAGTCTCAAGGCTGTGAACCTGTCCCAAACTGAGGCCTGGAGGCTCATCCTAGCTCAGGCCCTGACACTGTCCCTAGCAAAGGCCCTCACACAACTCCTAGCTCAGTCCCTGACACTATACCTAACAAAGGCTATAATGCTAGTCCTAACTCAGGCCCTGACACTGTTTCTAACTAAAGCCCAGCTGCCGCCAATATCTAAAATCCTGAGACTATCCTGAGTTAATATCCTGACCCAGGTCTTACCAAGGTCCTGAAACTGACCCAAAGTAAGCCTTGATGCTGTCCAAAAATGAGGCCCTGAGGCTCTCCCGAACAGAGGCCCTGATAATGTCTTTAATGAAGAACCTGACGCTGATCCCACAGAGGCCCTTCTGCTGCTCCTAAGTCATGCCCTGACAGTGTCCCGAACTCAGGCCCTAAAGATAAGCCTCACTTAGGCCCTTTGGCTGTACCTTCCTTATGCTCTGACGCTGTCTGTATAGGAAGCCCTGGCAGTGGTCCTGATTTAGGCCCTCACGCTGGTCCTAAGTAAGGCCCTGAGGCTCTCAGTAACGAAGGTCTTCACGCTTTTCCTGGGTCATTTCGTGACGCTATCCCTGGCCCGGAACCTGACTCTGTCCCAAGCTAATGTCCTGCATCTTATCCTAAATGAAACCCTAATGGTATCGCTAACTAAGCCCTGACCAATCCGAACAAAGGCCTTGAAACTATCTCTCCCTAAAGCCCGGAATCTGTCCCTAACATGGGACCTGTTGCAATCAATAACTAAAATCCGGACACTGTCCTGAGGTAATTTCCTGACACATTTCTATGCACGATCCTGACACTGTCCCAAACCGGTCGGTGTAATTAAATGAAGACCTGACGCTGTGCCTAACTCAGGCCCTGAAGCTTTCCCTGAGTGAGGCCTTGATTCTGTGACTCACTCAAGGCCTGCTCATGTCTTTCACTATGACCTTTCGCTGACCCAACCAAGGTGTTTATGCTGCTCCTAAGTCGTACCCTGACTGTGTCTGCAGCTAGGGGGCTGACGCTAGGCCTCACTCAGGCCCTGACGTTCTCCATAAGTCAGGCCTGACGCTGTCCCTACCGAAAATCTTGACGCAGGTCCTAAATTTTAGGCCTTGATTCTCTAAGTAACTAAGGTCTTGACACCAAATCTAGGTCATTAACTGACACTACCCCTAGACCTTAATCTAATCTTGACTTTAGCTAATGTCAAGTTTAGGGAAAGAGATTCTTTACGATGAAATTCTTTCATCATATGAATATTGGTTTCTTAAAACAATAATTTTTAAACTCTTGTTAACCTTAAACAAAGTGTACTCAACTGCTGTGGAATATTCCTTCATAGCAGCGTGCATGGTTCACTTTTACATTCTTGTGTGTTGGCCTTCAGGGCTCTTGCAGGAATGGCTCCTCTTATGCTAACTAAATCATCCCTGATGCTGAACATATATAAGGCGCTGAAATTACTCCCGATGCTCCGAACCTGTCCCTAACTACAGCCTGGAGACTCGTGCTAACCCAGGCCCTGACACTGTCCCTAACCAAGACCCAGACATTACATGTAACTCGGACCCTGACACTACTCCTAGCTCAGTCCCTGACACTATACCTAACAAAGGCCATAATGATATTCCTAACTCAGACCCTGACACTGACTCTAACTAAGGCCCTACTGCCGCCAATATCTAAAGTCCTGATATTATGCTGAGTTAATATCCTGACCCAGGTCTTACCAAGGTCCTGAAACTGACCCAAAGTAAGCCTTGATGCTGTCCGAAAATGAGGTCCTGAGGCTCTCCATAACAGAGGCCCCGATAATGTCTTTAATGAAGAATCTGACGCTGATCCCACAGAGGCGCTTCTGCTGCTCCTAAGACATGCCCTGAGAGTGTCCCTAACTCAGGCCCTACAGGTAAGCCTCACTTAGGCCCTTTGGCTGTACCTTCCTCATGCTCTGACGCTGTCTGTATAAGAAGCCCTGGCAGTGGTGCTGATTTAGGCCCTCACGCTGGTCCTAAGTAAGGCCCTGAGGCTCTCAATAACGCTTTTCCTGGGTCATTTCTTGACGCTATCCCTGGCCCGGAACCTGACTCTGTCCCAAGCTCATGTCCTGCATCTTATCCTAAATGAAACCCTAATAGTATCCCTAACTAAGCCCTGATTAAACCTAACAAAGGCCTTCACACTATCTCTCACGAACACCCAGAATATATCCCTAATGGTCCCTGCCGCAATCAATAACTAAAATCCGGACACTGTCCTGACCTATTACCCTGACTCATTTCTATCCACTGTCCTGATACTTTCCAAAAGAAAGCCTGTTGCCGTCCTTAGGTGAAGACCTGAGGCTGTGCCTAACTCAGGCCCTGAAACTTTCCCTAACTGAGGCCTTGATTCTGTGACTAACACAGGCCCTGCTCATTTCTTTCACTATGACCCGAATGCTGACCCAACAAAGGCCCTGATGCTGTTCCTACGTCATGCCCTGTGTCTCCAGCTAGTGGGCTGACACTAGGCCGCACTCAGGCCTAGATGTTCTCCCTAAGTCAGGCTTTGACGCTGTCCCTACCCGAAACCCTGACACAGGTCCTAAATTAGGCCCTGATTCTCTAAGTAACTAAGGTCTTGACACCAACCCAGGTCATTGGCTGACACTATCCCTGGCTCGGATCGTGACTCTGTCCCAAGCTAATGTCCTGCATCTTATCCTAATTGAAACCCTAATACTCTCCCTAACTAAGGCGCTCACTGATCCTAACTAAGACTTTCACCCTATCTCTCACTAAGGCCCAGAATCAGTCCCTAACATGGGCCGTGCTGCAGTCAATAATGAAAATCCGGACACTATCCTGAGCTAATATCCTGACACATTTCTACCCACCCACCAAACACAGTCCCAAAGAAAGGCCTGTCGCTGTCCTTAACTGAAGACGAGAGGCTGTGCCTAACTCAGGACCTCAAGATTTCCCTAACTGAGGCCTCGATTCTCTGACTCACTCAGGCCCTGCTCATGTCTTTCACTATGACCCGAATGCTGACTCCACAAACGCCCTGAATGCTGCTCCTAAGGCATGCCCTGACAGTGTCTGCATCTAGGGGCCTCACTCAGGCCCTCACCTTCTCCCTATATCAGGCTCTGACGCTATCCCTACCCGAAGCCCTGGCACAGGTCCTAAATTAGGCCCTGATTCTCTAAGTACCTAAGGGCTTGATTCCAAACCTAGGTCATTACCTGACACTAGCCCTAGACCTGAATGTAACCTTGTCTGTTGCTAATGTCAAATTTATCTAAAGAGATTCTTTAGGATGAAATTCTTTCATCTTCTGAATAGAGTTTTCTGAAAAAAATAATGTTTAAACTCTTACTGACCTTAAACAAAATGTACTCAACTTCTGTGGAATATTCCTTTATACCGGCGTGTATGGTTTCCTTCTGCATCTGCGTGTGTTGGCTTAAAGGGTGCTTGTAGGAATGCCTACTGTTATGCTAACTAAATCCCTGATGCTGTCCCTAAATAACGTCCTGAAATTAGTCTCAAGGCTGTGAACCTGTCCCAAACTGAGGCCTGGAGGCTCATCCTAGCTCAGGCCCTGACACTGTCCCTAGCAAAGGCCCTCACACAACTCCTAGCTCAGTCCCTGACACTATACCTAACAAAGGCTATAATGCTAGTCCTAACTCAGGCCCTGACACTGTTTCTAACTAAAGCCCAGCTGCCGCCAATATCTAAAATCCTGAGACTATCCTGAGTTAATATCCTGACCCAGGTCTTACCAAGGTCCTGAAACTGACCCAAAGTAAGCCTTGATGCTGTCCGAAAATGAGGCCCTGAGGCTCTCCCGAACAGAGGCCCTGATAATGTCTTTAATGAAGAACCTGACGCTGATCCCACAGAGGCCCTTCTGCTGCTCCTAAGTCATGCCCTGACAGTGTCCCGAACTCAGGCCCTAAAGATAAGCCTCACTTAGGCCCTTTGGCTGTACCTTCCTTATGCTCTGACGCTGTCTGTATAGGAAGCCCTGGCAGTGGTCCTGATTTAGGCCCTCACGCTGGTCCTAAGTAAGGCCCTGAGGCTCTCAATAACGAAGGTCTTCACGCTTTTCCTGGGTCATTTCGTGACGCTATCCCTGGCCCGGAACCTGACTCTGTCCCAAGCTAATGTCCTGCATCTTATCCTAAATGAAACCCTAATGGTATCGCTAACTAAGCCCTGACCAATCCGAACAAAGGCCTTGAAACTATCTCTCCCTAAAGCCCGGAATCTGTCCCTAACATGGGACCTGTTGCAATCAATAACTAAAATCCGGACACTGTCCTGAGGTAATTTCCTGACACATTTCTATGCACGATCCTGACACTGTCCCAAACCGGTCGGTGTAATTAAATGAAGACCTGACGCTGTGCCTAACTCAGGCCCTGAAGCTTTCCCTGAGTGAGGCCTTGATTCTGTGACTCACTCAAGGCCTGCTCATGTCTTTCACTATGACCTTTCGCTGACCCAACCAAGGTGTTTATGCTGCTCCTAAGTCGTACCCTGACTGTGTCTGCAGCTAGGGGGCTGACGCTAGGCCTCACTCAGGCCCTGACGTTCTCCATAAGTCAGGCCTGACGCTGTCCCTACCGAAAATCTTGACGCAGGTCCTAAATTTTAGGCCTTGATTCTCTAAGTAACTAAGGTCTTGACACCAAATCTAGGTCATTAACTGACACTACCCCTAGACCTTAATCTAATCTTGACTTTAGCTAATGTCAAGTTTAGGGAAAGAGATTCTTTACGATGAAATTCTTTCATCATATGAATATTGGTTTCTTAAAACAATAATTTTTAAACTCTTGTTAACCTTAAACAAAGTGTACTCAACTGCTGTGGAATATTCCTTCATAGCAGCGTGCATGGTTCACTTTTACATTCTTGTGTGTTGGCCTTCAGGGCTCTTGCAGGAATGGCTCCTCTTATGCTAACTAAATCATCCCTGATGCTGAACATATAGAAGGCGCTGAAATTACTCCCGATGCTGTGAACCTGTCCCTAACTACGGCCTGGAGACTCGTGCTAACCCAGGCGCTGACACTGTCCCAAACCAAGACCCTGACATTACACGTAACTCGGACCCTGACACTACTCCTAGCTCAGTCCCTGACACTATACCTAACGAAGGCCATAATGATATTCCTAACTCAGACCCTGACACTGACTCTAACTAAGGCCCTACTGCCGCCAATATCTAAAGTCCTGATGCTATCCTGAGTTAATATCCTGACCCAGGTCTTACCAAGGTCCTGAAACTGACCCAAAGTAAGCCTTGATGCTGTCCGAAAATGAGGTCCTGCGGCTCTCCCTAACAGAGGCCCTGATAATGTCTTTAGTGAAGACCCTCACGCTGATCCCACAGAGGCCCTTCTGCTGCTCCTAAGTCATGCCCTGACAGTGTCCCGAACTCAGGCCCTAAAGATAAGCCTCACTTAGGCCCTTTGGCTGTACCTTCCTTATGCTCTGACGCTGTCTGTATAGGAAGCCCTGGCAGTGGTCCTGATTTAGGCCCTCACGCTGGTCCTAAGTAAGGCCCTGAGGCTCTCAATAACGAAGGTCTTCACGCTTTTCCTGGGTCATTTCGCGACGCTATCCCTGGCCCGGAACCTGACTCTGTCCCAAGCTCATGTCCTGCATCTTATCCTAAATGAAACCCTAATAGTATCCCTAACTAAGCCCTGATTAAACCTAACAAAGGCCTTCACACTATCTCTCACGAACACCCAGAATATATCCCTAATGGTCCCTGCCGCAATCAATAACTAAAATCCGGACACTGTCCTGAGCTATTACCCTGACTCATTTCTATCCACTGTCCTGATACTTTCCAAAAGAAAGCCTGTTGCCGTCCTTAGGTGAAGACCTGAGGCTGTGCCTAACTCAGGCCCTGAAACTTTCCCTAACTGAGGCCTTGATTCTGTGACTAACACAGGCCCTGCTCATTTCTTTCACTATGACCCGAATGCTGACCCAACAAAGGCCCTGATGCTGTTCCTACGTCATGCCCTGTGTCTCCAGCTAGTGGGCTGACACTAGGCCGCACTCAGGCCTAGATGTTCTCCCTAAGTCAGGCTTTGACGCTGTCCCTACCCGAAACCCTGACACAGGTCCTAAATTAGGCCCTGATTCTCTAAGTAACTAAGGTCTTGACACCAACCCAGGTCATTGGCTGACACTATCCCTGGCTCGGATCGTGACTCTGTCCCAAGCTAATGTCCTGCATCTTATCCTAATTGAAACCCTAATACTCTCCCTAACTAAGGCGCTCACTGATCCTAACTAAGACTTTCACCCTATCTCTCACTAAGGCCCAGAATCAGTCCCTAACATGGGCCGTGCTGCAGTCAATAATGAAAATCCGGACACTATCCTGAGCTAATATCCTGACACATTTCTACCCACCCACCAAACACAGTCCCAAAGAAAGGCCTGTCGCTGTCCTTAACTGAAGACGAGAGGCTGTGCCTAACTCAGGACCTCAAGATTTCCCTAACTGAGGCCTCGATTCTCTGACTCACTCAGGCCCTGCTCATGTCTTTCACTATGACCCGAATGCTGACTCCACAAACGCCCTGAATGCTGCTCCTAAGGCATGCCCTGACAGTGTCTGCATCTAGGGGCCTCACTCAGGCCCTCACCTTCTCCCTATATCAGGCTCTGACGCTATCCCTACCCGAAGCCCTGGCACAGGTCCTAAATTAGGCCCTGATTCTCTAAGTACCTAAGGGCTTGATTCCAAACCTAGGTCATTACCTGACACTAGCCCTAGACCTGAATGTAACCTTGTCTGTTGCTAATGTCAAATTTATCTAAAGAGATTCTTTAGGATGAAATTCTTTCATCTTCTGAATAGAGTTTTCTGAAAAAAATAATGTTTAAACTCTTACTGACCTTAAACAAAATGTACTCAACTTCTGTGGAATATTCCTTTATACCGGCGTGTATGGTTTCCTTCTGCATCTGCGTGTGTTGGCTTAAAGGGTGCTTGTAGGAATGCCTACTGTTATGCTAACTAAATCCCTGATGCTGTCCCTAAATAACGTCCTGAAATTAGTCTCAAGGCTGTGAACCTGTCCCAAACTGAGGCCTGGAGGCTCATCCTAGCTCAGGCCCTGACACTGTCCCTAGCAAAGGCCCTCACACAACTCCTAGCTCAGTCCCTGACACTATACCTAACAAAGGCTATAATGCTAGTCCTAACTCAGGCCCTGACACTGTTTCTAACTAAAGCCCAGCTGCCGCCAATATCTAAAATCCTGAGACTATCCTGAGTTAATATCCTGACCCAGGTCTTACCAAGGTCCTGAAACTGACCCAAAGTAAGCCTTGATGCTGTCCGAAAATGAGGCCCTGAGGCTCTCCCGAACAGAGGCCCTGATAATGTCTTTAATGAAGAACCTGACGCTGATCCCACAGAGGCCCTTCTGCTGCTCCTAAGTCATGCCCTGACAGTGTCCCGAACTCAGGCCCTAAAGATAAGCCTCACTTAGGCCCTTTGGCTGTACCTTCCTTATGCTCTGACGCTGTCTGTATAGGAAGCCCTGGCAGTGGTCCTGATTTAGGCCCTCACGCTGGTCCTAAGTAAGGCCCTGAGGCTCTCAATAACGAAGGTCTTCACGCTTTTCCTGGGTCATTTCGTGACGCTATCCCTGGCCCGGAACCTGACTCTGTCCCAAGCTAATGTCCTGCATCTTATCCTAAATGAAACCCTAATGGTATCGCTAACTAAGCCCTGACCAATCCGAACAAAGGCCTTGAAACTATCTCTCCCTAAAGCCCGGAATCTGTCCCTAACATGGGACCTGTTGCAATCAATAACTAAAATCCGGACACTGTCCTGAGGTAATTTCCTGACACATTTCTATGCACGATCCTGACACTGTCCCAAACCGGTCGGTGTAATTAAATGAAGACCTGACGCTGTGCCTAACTCAGGCCCTGAAGCTTTCCCTGAGTGAGGCCTTGATTCTGTGACTCACTCAAGGCCTGCTCATGTCTTTCACTATGACCTTTCGCTGACCCAACCAAGGTGTTTATGCTGCTCCTAAGTCGTACCCTGACTGTGTCTGCAGCTAGGGGGCTGACGCTAGGCCTCACTCAGGCCCTGACGTTCTCCATAAGTCAGGCCTGACGCTGTCCCTACCGAAAATCTTGACGCAGGTCCTAAATTTTAGGCCTTGATTCTCTAAGTAACTAAGGTCTTGACACCAAATCTAGGTCATTAACTGACACTACCCCTAGACCTTAATCTAATCTTGACTTTAGCTAATGTCAAGTTTAGGGAAAGAGATTCTTTACGATGAAATTCTTTCATCATATGAATATTGGTTTCTTAAAACAATAATTTTTAAACTCTTGTTAACCTTAAACAAAGTGTACTCAACTGCTGTGGAATATTCCTTCATAGCAGCGTGCATGGTTCACTTTTACATTCTTGTGTGTTGGCCTTCAGGGCTCTTGCAGGAATGGCTCCTCTTATGCTAACTAAATCATCCCTGATGCTGAACATATAGAAGGCGCTGAAATTACTCCCGATGCTGTGAACCTGTCCCTAACTACGGCCTGGAGACTCGTGCTAACCCAGGCGCTGACACTGTCCCAAACCAAGACCCTGACATTACACGTAACTCGGACCCTGACACTACTCCTAGCTCAGTCCCTGACACTATACCTAACGAAGGCCATAATGATATTCCTAACTCAGACCCTGACACTGACTCTAACTAAGGCCCTACTGCCGCCAATATCTAAAGTCCTGATGCTATCCTGAGTTAATATCCTGACCCAGGTCTTACCAAGGTCCTGAAACTGACCCAAAGTAAGCCTTGATGCTGTCCGAAAATGAGGTCCTGCGGCTCTCCCTAACAGAGGCCCTGATAATGTCTTTAGTGAAGACCCTCACGCTGATCCCACAGAGGCCCTTCTGCTGCTCCTAAGTCATGCCCTGACAGTGTCCCGAACTCAGGCCCTAAAGATAAGCCTCACTTAGGCCCTTTGGCTGTACCTTCCTTATGCTCTGACGCTGTCTGTATAGGAAGCCCTGGCAGTGGTCCTGATTTAGGCCCTCACGCTGGTCCTAAGTAAGGCCCTGAGGCTCTCAGTAACGAAGGTCTTCACGCTTTTCCTGGGTCATTTCGCGACGCTATCCCTGGCCCGGAACCTGACTCTGTCCCAAGCTCATGTCCTGCATCTTATCCTAAATGAAACCCTAATAGTATCCCTAACTAAGCCCTGATTAAACCTAACAAAGGCCTTCACACTATCTCTCACGAACACCCAGAATATATCCCTAATGGTCCCTGCCGCAATCAATAACTAAAATCCGGACACTGTCCTGAGCTATTACCCTGACTCATTTCTATCCACTGTCCTGATACTTTCCAAAAGAAAGCCTGTTGCCGTCCTTAGGTGAAGACCTGAGGCTGTGCCTAACTCAGGCCCTGAAACTTTCCCTAACTGAGGCCTTGATTCTGTGACTAACACAGGCCCTGCTCATTTCTTTCACTATGACCCGAATGCTGACCCAACAAAGGCCCTGATGCTGTTCCTACGTCATGCCCTGTGTCTCCAGCTAGTGGGCTGACACTAGGCCGCACTCAGGCCTAGATGTTCTCCCTAAGTCAGGCTTTGACGCTGTCCCTACCCGAAACCCTGACACAGGTCCTAAATTAGGCCCTGATTCTCTAAGTAACTAAGGTCTTGACACCAACCCAGGTCATTGGCTGACACTATCCCTGGCTCGGATCGTGACTCTGTCCCAAGCTAATGTCCTGCATCTTATCCTAATTGAAACCCTAATACTCTCCCTAACTAAGGCGCTCACTGATCCTAACTAAGACTTTCACCCTATCTCTCACTAAGGCCCAGAATCAGTCCCTAACATGGGCCGTGCTGCAGTCAATAATGAAAATCCGGACACTATCCTGAGCTAATATCCTGACACATTTCTATCCACCCACCAAACACAGTCCCAAAGAAAGGCCTGTCGCTGTCCTTAACTGAAGACGAGAGGCTGTGCCTAACTCAGGACCTCAAGATTTCCCTAACTGAGGCCTCGATTCTCTGACTCACTCAGGCCCTGCTCATGTCTTTCACTATGACCCGAATGCTGACTCCACAAACGCCCTGAATGCTGCTCCTAAGGCATGCCCTGACAGTGTCTGCATCTAGGGGCCTCACTCAGGCCCTCACCTTCTCCCTATATCAGGCTCTGACGCTATCCCTACCCGAAGCCCTGGCACAGGTCCTAAATTAGGCCCTGATTCTCTAAGTACCTAAGGGCTTGATTCCAAACCTAGGTCATTACCTGACACTAGCCCTAGACCTGAATGTAACCTTGTCTGTTGCTAATGTCAAATTTATCTAAAGAGATTCTTTAGGATGAAATTCTTTCATCTTCTGAATAGAGTTTTCTGAAAAAAATAATGTTTAAACTCTTACTGACCTTAAACAAAATGTACTCAACTTCTGTGGAATATTCCTTTATACCGGCGTGTATGGTTTCCTTCTGCATCTGCGTGTGTTGGCTTAAAGGGTGCTTGTAGGAATGCCTACTGTTATGCTAACTAAATCCCTGATGCTGTCCCTAAATAACGTCCTGAAATTAGTCTCAAGGCTGTGAACCTGTCCCAAACTGAGGCCTGGAGGCTCATCCTAGCTCAGGCCCTGACACTGTCCCTAGCAAAGGCCCTCACACAACTCCTAGCTCAGTCCCTGACACTATACCTAACAAAGGCTATAATGCTAGTCCTAACTCAGGCCCTGACACTGTTTCTAACTAAAGCCCAGCTGCCGCCAATATCTAAAATCCTGAGACTATCCTGAGTTAATATCCCGACCCAGGTCTTACCAAGGTCCTGAAACTGACCCAAAGTAAGCCTTGATGCTGTCCAAAAATGAGGCCCTGAGGCTCTCCCGAACAGAGGCCCTGATAATGTCTTTAATGAAGAACCTGACGCTGATCCCACAGAGGCCCTTCTGCTGCTCCTAAGTCATGCCCTGACAGTGTCCCGAACTCAGGCCCTAAAGATAAGCCTCACTTAGGCCCTTTGGCTGTACCTTCCTTATGCTCTGACGCTGTCTGTATAGGAAGCCCTGGCAGTGGTCCTGATTTAGGCCCTCACGCTGGTCCTAAGTAAGGCCCTGAGGCTCTCAGTAACGAAGGTCTTCACGCTTTTCCTGGGTCATTTCGCGACGCTATCCCTGGCCCGGAACCTGACTCTGTCCCAAGCTCATGTCCTGCATCTTATCCTAAATGAAACCCTAATGGTATCCCTAACTAAGCCCTGACCAATCCGAACAAAGGCCTTGAAACTATCTCTCCCTAAAGCCCGGAATCTGTCCCTAACATGGGACCTGTTGCAATCAATAACTAAAATCCGGACACTGTCCTGAGGTAATTTCCTGACACATTTCTATGCACGATCCTGACACTGTCCCAAACCGGTCGGTGTAATTAAATGAAGACCTGACGCTGTGCCTAACTCAGGCCCTGAAGCTTTCCCTGAGTGAGGCCTTGATTCTGTGACTCACTCAAGGCCTGCTCATGTCTTTCACTATGACCTTTCGCTGACCCAACCAAGGTGTTTATGCTGCTCCTAAGTCGTACCCTGACTGTGTCTGCAGCTAGGGGGCTGACGCTAGGCCTCACTCAGGCCCTGACGTTCTCCATAAGTCAGGCCTGACGCTGTCCCTACCGAAAATCTTGACGCAGGTCCTAAATTTTAGGCCTTGATTCTCTAAGTAACTAAGGTCTTGACACCAAATCTAGGTCATTAACTGACACTACCCCTAGACCTTAATCTAATCTTGACTTTAGCTAATGTCAAGTTTAGGGAAAGAGATTCTTTACGATGAAATTCTTTCATCATATGAATATTGGTTTCTTAAAACAATAATTTTTAAACTCTTGTTAACCTTAAACAAAGTGTACTCAACTGCTGTGGAATATTCCTTCATAGCAGCGTGCATGGTTCACTTTTACATTCTTGTGTGTTGGCCTTCAGGGCTCTTGCAGGAATGGCTCCTCTTATGCTAACTAAATCATCCCTGATCCTCAACATATAGAAGGCGCTGAAATTACTCCCGATGCTGTGAACCTGTCCCTAACTACGGCCTGGAGACTCGTGCTAACCCAGGCGCTGACACTGTCCCAAACCAAGACCCTGACATTACACGTAACTCGGACCCTGACACTACTCCTAGCTCAGTCCCTGACACTATACCTAACGAAGCCCATAATGATATTCCTAACTCAGACCCTGACACTGACTCTAACTAAGGCCCTACTGCCGCCAATATCTAAAGTCCTGATGCTATCCTGAGTTAATATCCTGACCCAGGTCTTACCAAGGTCCTGAAACTGACCCAAAGTAAGCCTTGATGCTGTCCGAAAATGAGGTCCTGCGGCTCTCCCTAACAGAGGCCCTGATAATGTCTTTAGTGAAGACCCTCACGCTGATCCCACAGAGGCCCTTCTGCTGCTCCTAAGTCATGCCCTGACAGTGTCCCGAACTCAGGCCCTAAAGATAAGCCTCACTTAGGCCCTTTGGCTGTACCTTCCTTATGCTCTGACGCTGTCTGTATAGGAAGCCCTGGCAGTGGTCCTGATTTAGGCCCTCACGCTGGTCCTAAGTAAGGCCCTGAGGCTCTCAATAACGAAGGTCTTCACGCTTTTCCTGGGTCATTTCGCGACGCTATCCCTGGCCCGGAACCTGACTCTGTCCCAAGCTCATGTCCTGCATCTTATCCTAAATGAAACCCTAATAGTATCCCTAACTAAGCCCTGATTAAACCTAACAAAGGCCTTCACACTATCTCTCACGAACACCCAGAATATATCCCTAATGGTCCCTGCCGCAATCAATAACTAAAATCCGGACACTGTCCTGAGCTATTACCCTGACTCATTTCTATCCACTGTCCTGATACTTTCCAAAAGAAAGCCTGTTGCCGTCCTTAGGTGAAGACCTGAGGCTGTGCCTAACTCAGGCCCTGAAACTTTCCCTAACTGAGGCCTTGATTCTGTGACTAACACAGGCCCTGCTCATTTCTTTCACTATGACCCGAATGCTGACCCAACAAAGGCCCTGATGCTGTTCCTACGTCATGCCCTGTGTCTCCAGCTAGTGGGCTGACACTAGGCCGCACTCAGGCCTAGATGTTCTCCCTAAGTCAGGCTTTGACGCTGTCCCTACCCGAAACCCTGACACAGGTCCTAAATTAGGCCCTGATTCTCTAAGTAACTAAGGTCTTGACACCAACCCAGGTCATTGGCTGACACTATCCCTGGCTCGGATCGTGACTCTGTCCCAAGCTAATGTCCTGCATCTTATCCTAATTGAAACCCTAATACTCTCCCTAACTAAGGCGCTCACTGATCCTAACTAAGACTTTCACCCTATCTCTCACTAAGGCCCAGAATCAGTCCCTAACATGGGCCGTGCTGCAGTCAATAATGAAAATCCGGACACTATCCTGAGCTAATATCCTGACACATTTCTATCCACCCACCAAACACAGTCCCAAAGAAAGGCCTGTCGCTGTCCTTAACTGAAGACGAGAGGCTGTGCCTAACTCAGGACCTCAAGATTTCCCTAACTGAGGCCTCGATTCTCTGACTCACTCAGGCCCTGCTCATGTCTTTCACTATGACCCGAATGCTGACTCCACAAACGCCCTGAATGCTGCTCCTAAGGCATGCCCTGACAGTGTCTGCATCTAGGGGCCTCACTCAGGCCCTCACCTTCTCCCTATATCAGGCTCTGACGCTATCCCTACCCGAAGCCCTGGCACAGGTCCTAAATTAGGCCCTGATTCTCTAAGTACCTAAGGGCTTGATTCCAAACCTAGGTCATTACCTGACACTAGCCCTAGACCTGAATGTAACCTTGTCTGTTGCTAATGTCAAATTTATCTAAAGAGATTCTTTAGGATGAAATTCTTTCATCTTCTGAATAGAGTTTTCTGAAAAAAATAATGTTTAAACTCTTACTGACCTTAAACAAAATGTACTCAACTTCTGTGGAATATTCCTTTATACCGGCGTGTATGGTTTCCATCTGCATCTGCGTGTGTTGGCTTAAAGGGTGCTTGTAGGAATGCCTACTGTTATGCTAACTAAATCCCTGATGCTGTCCCTAAATAACGTCCTGAAATTAGTCTCAAGGCTGTGAACCTGTCCCAAACTGAGGCCTGGAGGCTCATCCTAGCTCAGGACCTGACACTGTCCCTAGCAAAGGCCCTCACACAACTCCTAGCTCAGTCCCTGACACTATACCTAACAAAGGCTATAATGCTAGTCCTAACTCAGGCCCTGACACTGTTTCTAACTAAAGCCCAGCTGCCGCCAATATCTAAAATCCTGAGACTATCCTGAGTTAATATCCTGACCCAGGTCTTACCAAGGTCCTGAAACTGACCCAAAGTAACCCTTGATGCTGTCCAAAAATGAGGCCCTGAGGCTCTCCCGAACAGAGGCCCTGATAATGTCTTTAATGAAGAACCTGACGCTGATCCCACAGAGGCCCTTCTGCTGCTCCTAAGTCATGCCCTGACAGTGTCCCGAACTCAGGCCCTAAAGATAAGCCTCACTTAGGCCCTTTGGCTGTACCTTCCTTATGCTCTGACGCTGTCTGTATAGGAAGCCCTGGCAGTGGTCCTGATTTAGGCCCTCACGCTGGTCCTAAGTAAGGCCCTGAGGCTCTCAGTAACGAAGGTCTTCACGCTTTTCCTGGGTCATTTCGCGACGCTATCCCTGGCCCGGAACCTGACTCTGTCCCAAGCTCATGTCCTGCATCTTATCCTAAATGAAACCCTAATGGTATCCCTAACTAAGCCCTGACCAATCCGAACAAAGGCCTTGAAACTATCTCTCCCTAAAGCCCGGAATCTGTCCCTAACATGGGACCTGTTGCAATCAATAACTAAAATCCGGACACTGTCCTGAGGTAATTTCCTGACACATTTCTATGCACGATCCTGACACTGTCCCAAACCGGTCGGTGTAATTAAATGAAGACATGACGCTGTGCCTAACTCAGGCCCTGAAGCTTTCCCTGAGTGAGGCCTTGATTCTGTGACTCACTCAAGGCCTGCTCATGTCTTTCACTATGACCTTTCACTGACCCAACCAAGGTGTTTATGCTGCTCCTAAGTCGTACCCTGACTGTGTCTGCAGCTAGGGGGCTGACGCTAGGCCTCACTCAGGCCCTGACGTTCTCCATAAGTCAGGCCTGACGCTGTCCCTACCGAAAATCTTGACGCAGGTCCTAAATTTTAGGCCTTGATTCTCTAAGTAACTAAGGTCTTGACACCAAATCTAGGTCATTAACTGACACTACCCCTAGACCTTAATCTAATCTTGACTTTAGCTAATGTCAAGTTTAGGGAAAGAGATTCTTTACGATGAAATTCTTTCATCATATGAATATTGGTTTCTTAAAACAATAATTTTTAAACTCTTGTTAACCTTAAACAAAGTGTACTCAACTGCTGTGGAATATTCCTTCATAGCAGCGTGCATGGTTCACTTTTACATTCTTGTGTGTTGGCCTTCAGGGCTCTTGCAGGAATGGCTCCTCTTATGCTAACTAAATCATCCCTGATGCTGAACATATAGAAGGCGCTGAAATTACTCCCGATGCTGTGAACCTGTCCCTAACTACGGCCTGGAGACTCGTGCTAACCCAGGCGCTGACACTGTCCCAAACCAAGACCCTGACATTACACGTAACTCGGACCCTGACACTACTCCTAGCTCAGTCCCTGACACTATACCTAACGAAGGCCATAATGATATTCCTAACTCAGACCCTGACACTGACTCTAACTAAGGCCCTACTGCCGCCAATATCTAAAGTCCTGATGCTATCCTGAGTTAATATCCTGACCCAGGTCTTACCAAGGTCCTGAAACTGACCCAAAGTAAGCCTTGATGCTGTCCGAAAATGAGGTCCTGCGGCTCTCCCTAACAGAGGCCCTGATAATGTCTTTAGTGAAGACCCTCACGCTGATCCCACAGAGGCCCTTCTGCTGCTCCTAAGTCATGCCCTGACAGTGTCCCGAACTCAGGCCCTAAAGATAAGCCTCACTTAGGCCCTTTGGCTGTACCTTCCTTATGCTCTGACGCTGTCTGTATAGGAAGCCCTGGCAGTGGTCCTGATTTAGGCCCTCACGCTGGTCCTAAGTAAGGCCCTGAGGCTCTCAATAACGAAGGTCTTCACGCTTTTCCTGGGTCATTTCGCGACGCTATCCCTGGCCCGGAACCTGACTCTGTCCCAAGCTCATGTCCTGCATCTTATCCTAAATGAAACCCTAATAGTATCCCTAACTAAGCCCTGATTAAACCTAACAAAGGCCTTCACACTATCTCTCACGAACACCCAGAATATATCCCTAATGGTCCCTGCCGCAATCAATAACTAAAATCCGGACACTGTCCTGAGCTATTACCCTGACTCATTTCTATCCACTGTCCTGATACTTTCCAAAAGAAAGCCTGTTGCCGTCCTTAGGTGAAGACCTGAGGCTGTGCCTAACTCAGGCCCTGAAACTTTCCCTAACTGAGGCCTTGATTCTGTGACTAACACAGGCCCTGCTCATTTCTTTCACTATGACCCGAATGCTGACCCAACAAAGGCCCTGATGCTGTTCCTACGTCATGCCCTGTGTCTCCAGCTAGTGGGCTGACACTAGGCCGCACTCAGGCCTAGATGTTCTCCCTAAGTCAGGCTTTGACGCTGTCCCTACCCGAAACCCTGACACAGGTCCTAAATTAGGCCCTGATTCTCTAAGTAACTAAGGTCTTGACACCAACCCAGGTCATTGGCTGACACTATCCCTGGCTCGGATCGTGACTCTGTCCCAAGCTAATGTCCTGCATCTTATCCTAATTGAAACCCTAATACTCTCCCTAACTAAGGCGCTCACTGATCCTAACTAAGACTTTCACCCTATCTCTCACTAAGGCCCAGAATCAGTCCCTAACATGGGCCGTGCTGCAGTCAATAATGAAAATCCGGACACTATCCTGAGCTAATATCCTGACACATTTCTATCCACCCACCAAACACAGTCCCAAAGAAAGGCCTGTCGCTGTCCTTAACTGAAGACGAGAGGCTGTGCCTAACTCAGGACCTCAAGATTTCCCTAACTGAGGCCTCGATTCTCTGACTCACTCAGGCCCTGCTCATGTCTTTCACTATGACCCGAATGCTGACTCCACAAACGCCCTGAATGCTGCTCCTAAGGCATGCCCTGACAGTGTCTGCATCTAGGGGCCTCACTCAGGCCCTCACCTTCTCCCTATATCAGGCTCTGACGCTATCCCTACCCGAAGCCCTGGCACAGGTCCTAAATTAGGCCCTGATTCTCTAAGTACCTAAGGGCTTGATTCCAAACCTAGGTCATTACCTGACACTAGGCCTAGACCTGAATGTAACCTTGTCTGTTGCTAATGTCAAATTTATCTAAAGAGATTCTTTAGGATGAAATTCTTTCATCTTCTGAATAGAGTTTTCTGAAAAAAATAATGTTTAAACTCTTACTGACCTTAAACAAAATGTACTCAACTTCTGTGGAATATTCCTTTATACCGGCGTGTATGGTTTCCATCTGCATCTGCGTGTGTTGGCTTAAAGGGTGCTTGTAGGAATGCCTACTGTTATGCTAACTAAATCCCTGATGCTGTCCCTAAATAACGTCCTGAAATTAGTCTCAAGGCTGTGAACCTGTCCCAAACTGAGGCCTGGAGGCTCATCCTAGCTCAGGACCTGACACTGTCCCTAGCAAAGGCCCTCACACAACTCCTAGCTCAGTCCCTGACACTATACCTAACAAAGGCTATAATGCTAGTCCTAACTCAGGCCCTGACACTGTTTCTAACTAAAGCCCAGCTGCCGCCAATATCTAAAATCCTGAGACTATCCTGAGTTAATATCCTGACCCAGGTCTTACCAAGGTCCTGAAACTGACCCAAAGTAAGCCTTGATGCTGTCCAAAAATGAGGCCCTGAGGCCCTCCCGAACAGAGGCCCTGATAATGTCTTTAATGAAGAACCTGACGCTGATCCCACAGAGGCCCTTCTGCTGCTCCTAAGTCATGCCCTGACAGTGTCCCGAACTCAGGCCCTAAAGATAAGCCTCACTTAGGCCCTTTGGCTGTACCTTCCTTATGCTCTGACGCTGTCTGTATAGGAAGCCCTGGCAGTGGTCCTGATTTAGGCCCTCACGCTGGTCCTAAGTAAGGCCCCGAGGCTCTCAATAACGAAGGTCTTCACGCTTTTCCTGGGTCATTTCGCGACGCTATCCCTGGCCCGGAACCTGACTCTGTCCCAAGCTCATGTCCTGCATCTTATCCTAAATGAAACCCTAATGGTATCCCTAACTAAGCCCTGACCAATCCGAACAAAGGCCTTGAAACTATCTCTCCCTAAAGCCCGGAATCTGTCCCTAACATGGGACCTGTTGCAATCAATAACTAAAATCCGGACACTGTCCTGAGGTAATTTCCTGACACATTTCTATGCACGATCCTGACACTGTCCCAAACCGGTCGGTGTCCTTAAGTGAAGACCTGACGCTGTGCCTAACTCAGGCCCTGAAGCTTTCCCTGAGTGAGGCCTTGATTCTGTGACTCACTCAAGGCCTGCTCATGTCTTTCACTATGACCTTTCGCTGACCCAACCAAGGTGTTTATGCTGCTCCTAAGTCGTACCCTGACTGTGTCTGCAGCTAGGGGGCTGACGCTAGGCCTCACTCAGGCCCTGACGTTCTCCATAAGTCAGGCCTGACGCTGTCCCTACCGAAAATCTTGACGCAGGTCCTAAATTTTAGGCCTTGATTCTCTAAGTAACTAAGGTCTTGACACCAAATCTAGGTCATTAACCGACACTACCCCTGGACCTTAATCTAATCTTGACTTTAGCTAATGTCAAGTTTAGGGAAAGAGATTCTTTACGATGAAATTCTTTCATCATATGAATATTGGTTTCTTAAAACAATAATTTTTAAACTCTTGTTAACCTTAAACAAAGTGTACTCAACTGCTGTGGAATATTCCTTCATAGCAGCGTGCATGGTTCACTTTTACATTCTTGTGTGTTGGCCTTCAGGGCTCTTGCAGGAATGGCTCCTCTTATGCTAACTAAATCATCCCTGATGCTGAACATATAGAAGGCGCTGAAATTACTCCCGATGCTGTGAACCTGTCCCTAACTACGGCCTGGAGACTCGTGCTAACCCAGGCGCTGACACTGTCCCAAACCAAGACCCTGACATTACACGTAACTCGGACCCTGACACTACTCCTAGCTCAGTCCCTGACACTATACCTAACGAAGGCCATAATGATATTCCTAACTCAGACCCTGACACTGACTCTAACTAAGGCCCTACTGCCGCCAATATCTAAAGTCCTGATGCTATCCTGAGTTAATATCCTGACCCAGGTCTTACCAAGGTCCTGAAACTGACCCAAAGTAAGCCTTGATGCTGTCCGAAAATGAGGTCCTGCGGCTCTCCCTAACAGAGGCCCTGATAATGTCTTTAGTGAAGACCCTCACGCTGATCCCACAGAGGCCCTTCTGCTGCTCCTAAGTCATGCCCTGACAGTGTCCCGAACTCAGGCCCTAAAGATAAGCCTCACTTAGGCCCTTTGGCTGTACCTTCCTTATGCTCTGACGCTGTCTGTATAGGAAGCCCTGGCAGTGGTCCTGATTTAGGCCCTCACGCTGGTCCTAAGTAAGGCCCTGAGGCTCTCAATAACGAAGGTCTTCACGCTTTTCCTGGGTCATTTCGCGACGCTATCCCTGGCCCGGAACCTGACTCTGTCCCAAGCTCATGTCCTGCATCTTATCCTAAATGAAACCCTAATAGTATCCCTAACTAAGCCCTGATTAAACCTAACAAAGGCCTTCACACTATCTCTCACGAACACCCAGAATATATCCCTAATGGTCCCTGCCGCAATCAATAACTAAAATCCGGACACTGTCCTGAGCTATTACCCTGACTCATTTCTATCCACTGTCCTGATACTTTCCAAAAGAAAGCCTGTTGCCGTCCTTAGGTGAAGACCTGAGGCTGTGCCTAACTCAGGCCCTGAAACTTTCCCTAACTGAGGCCTTGATTCTGTGACTAACACAGGCCCTGCTCATTTCTTTCACTATGACCCGAATGCTGACCCAACAAAGGCCCTGATGCTGTTCCTACGTCATGCCCTGTGTCTCCAGCTAGTGGGCTGACACTAGGCCGCACTCAGGCCTAGATGTTCTCCCTAAGTCAGGCTTTGACGCTGTCCCTACCCGAAACCCTGACACAGGTCCTAAATTAGGCCCTGATTCTCTAAGTAACTAAGGTCTTGACACCAACCCAGGTCATTGGCTGACACTATCCCTGGCTCGGATCGTGACTCTGTCCCAAGCTAATGTCCTGCATCTTATCCTAATTGAAACCCTAATACTCTCCCTAACTAAGGCGCTCACTGATCCTAATTAAGACTTTCACCCTATCTCTCACTAAGGCCCAGAATCAGTCCCTAACATGGGCCGTGCTGCAGTCAATAATGAAAATCCGGACACTATCCTGAGCTAATATCCTGACACATTTCTATCCACCCACCAAACACAGTCCCAAAGAAAGGCCTGTCGCTGTCCTTAACTGAAGACGAGAGGCTGTGCCTAACTCAGGACCTCAAGATTTCCCTAACTGAGGCCTCGATTCTCTGACTCACTCAGGCCCTGCTCATGTCTTTCACTATGACCCGAATGCTGACTCCACAAACGCCCTGAATGCTGCTCCTAAGGCATGCCCTGACAGTGTCTGCATCTAGGGGCCTCACTCAGGCCCTCACCTTCTCCCTATATCAGGCTCTGACGCTATCCCTACCCGAAGCCCTGGCACAGGTCCTAAATTAGGCCCTGATTCTCTAAGTACCTAAGGGCTTGATTCCAAACCTAGGTCATTACCTGACACTAGCCCTAGACCTGAATGTAACCTTGTCTGTTGCTAATGTCAAATTTATCTAAAGAGATTCTTTAGGATGAAATTCTTTCATCTTCTGAATAGAGTTTTCTGAAAAAAATAATGTTTAAACTCTTACTGACCTTAAACAAAATGTACTCAACTTCTGTGGAATATTCCTTTATACCGGCGTGTATGGTTTCCTTCTGCATCTGCGTGTGTTGGCTTAAAGGGTGCTTGTAGGAATGCCTACTGTTATGCTAACTAAATCCCTGATGCTGTCCCTAAATAACGTCCTGAAATTAGTCTCAAGGCTGTGAACCTGTCCCAAACTGAGGCCTGGAGGCTCATCCTAGCTCAGGCCCTGACACTGTCCCTAGCAAAGGCCCTCACACAACTCCTAGCTCAGTCCCTGACACTATACCTAACAAAGGCTATAATGCTAGTCCTAACTCAGGCCCTGACACTGTTTCTAACTAAAGCCCAGCTGCCGCCAATATCTAAAATCCTGAGACTATCCTGAGTTAATATCCTGACCCAGGTCTTACCAAGGTCCTGAAACTGACCCAAAGTAAGCCTTGATGCTGTCCAAAAATGAGGCCCTGAGGCTCTCCCGAACAGAGGCCCTGATAATGTCTTTAAGGAAGAACCTGACGCTGATCCCACAGAGGCCCTTCTGCTGCTCCTAAGTCATGCCCTGACAGTGTCCCGAACTCAGGCCCTAAAGATAAGCCTCACTTAGGCCCTTTGGCTGTACCTTCCTTATGCTCTGACGCTGTCTGTATAGGAAGCCCTGGCAGTGGTCCTGATTTAGGCCCTCACGCTGGTCCTAAGTAAGGCCCTGAGGCTCTCAGTAACGAAGGTCTTCACGCTTTTCCTGGGTCATTTCGCGACGCTATCCCTGGCCCGGAATCTGACTCTGTCCCAAGCTCATGTCCTGCATCTTATCCTAAATGAAACCCTAATGGTATCCCTAACTAAGCCCTGACCAATCCGAACAAAGGCCTTGAAACTATCTCTCCCTAAAGCCCGGAATCTGTCCCTAACATGGGACCTGTTGCAATCAATAACTAAAATCCGGACACTGTCCTGAGGTAATTTCCTGACACATTTCTATGCACGATCCTGACACTGTCCCAAACCGGTCGGTGTCCTTAAGTGAAGACCTGACGCTGTGCCTAACTCAGGCCCTGAAGCTTTCCCTGAGTGAGGCCTTGATTCTGTGACTCACTCAAGGCCTGCTCATGTCTTTCACTATGACCTTTCGCTGACCCAACCAAGGTGTTTATGCTGCTCCTAAGTCGTACCCTGACTGTGTCTGCAGCTAGGGGGCTGACGCTAGGCCTCACTCAGGCCCTGACGTTCTCCATAAGTCAGGCCTGACGCTGTCCCTACCGAAAATCTTGACGCAGGTCCTAAATTTTAGGCCTTGATTCTCTAAGTAAGTAAGGTCTTGACACCAAATCTAGGTCATTAACTGACACTACCCCTAGACCTTAATCTAATCTTGACTTTAGCTAATGTCAAGTTTAGGGAAAGAGATTCTTTACGATGAAATTCTTTCATCATATGAATATTGGTTTCTTAAAACAATAATTTTTAAACTCTTGTTAACCTTAAACAAAGTGTACTCAACTGCTGTGGAATATTCCTTCATAGCAGCGTGCATGGTTCACTTTTACATTCTTGTGTGTTGGCCTTCAGGGCTCTTGCAGGAATGGCTCCTCTTATGCTAACTAAATCATCCCTGATGCTGAACATATAGAAGGCGCTGAAATTACTCCCGATGCTGTGAACCTGTCCCTAACTACGGCCTGGAGACTCGTGCTAACCCAGGCGCTGACACTGTCCCAAACCAAGACCCTGACATTACACGTAACTCGGACCCTGACACTACTCCTAGCTCAGTCCCTGACACTATACCTAACGAAGGCCATAATGATATTCCTAACTCAGACCCTGACACTGACTCTAACTAAGGCCCTACTGCCGCCAATATCTAAAGTCCTGATGCTATCCTGAGTTAATATCCTGACCCAGGTCTTACCAAGGTCCTGAAACTGACCCAAAGTAAGCCTTGATGCTGTCCAAAAATGAGGTCCTGCGGCTCTCCCTAACAGAGGCCCTGATAATGTCTTTAGTGAAGACCCTCACGCTGATCCCACAGAGGCCCTTCTGCTGCTCCTAAGTCATGCCCTGACAGTGTCCCGAACTCAGGCCCTAAAGATAAGCCTCACTTAGGCCCTTTGGCTGTACCTTCCTTATGCTCTGACGCTGTCTGTATAGGAAGCCCTGGCAGTGGTCCTGATTTAGGCCCTCACGCTGGTCCTAAGTAAGGCCCTGAGGCTCTCAATAACGAAGGTCTTCACGCTTTTCCTGGGTCATTTCGCGACGCTATCCCTGGCCCGGAACCTGACTCTGTCCCAAGCTCATGTCCTGCATCTTATCCTAAATGAAACCCTAATAGTATCCCTAACTAAGCCCTGATTAAACCTAACAAAGGCCTTCACACTATCTCTCACGAACACCCAGAATATATCCCTAATGGTCCCTGCCGCAATCAATAACTAAAATCCGGACACTGTCCTGAGCTATTACCCTGACTCATTTCTATCCACTGTCCTGATACTTTCCAAAAGAAAGCCTGTTGCCGTCCTTAGGTGAAGACCTGAGGCTGTGCCTAACTCAGGCCCTGAAACTTTCCCTAACTGAGGCCTTGATTCTGTGACTAACACAGGCCCTGCTCATTTCTTTCACTATGACCCGAATGCTGACCCAACAAAGGCCCTGATGCTGTTCCTACGTCATGCCCTGTGTCTCCAGCTAGTGGGCTGACACTAGGCCGCACTCAGGCCTAGATGTTCTCCCTAAGTCAGGCTTTGACGCTGTCCCTACCCGAAACCCTGACACAGGTCCTAAATTAGGCCCTGATTCTCTAAGTAACTAAGGTCTTGACACCAACCCAGGTCATTGGCTGACACTATCCCTGGCTCGGATCGTGACTCTGTCCCAAGCTAATGTCCTGCATCTTATCCTAATTGAAACCCTAATACTCTCCCTAACTAAGGCGCTCACTGATCCTAACTAAGACTTTCACCCTATCTCTCACTAAGGCCCAGAATCAGTCCCTAACATGGGCCGTGCTGCAGTCAATAATGAAAATCCGGACACTATCCTGAGCTAATATCCTGACACATTTCTATCCACCCACCAAACACAGTCCCAAAGAAAGGCCTGTCGCTGTCCTTAACTGAAGACGAGAGGCTGTGCCTAACTCAGGACCTCAAGATTTCCCTAACTGAGGCCTCGATTCTCTGACTCACTCAGGCCCTGCTCATGTCTTTCACTATGACCCGAATGCTGACTCCACAAACGCCCTGAATGCTGCTCCTAAGGCATGCCCTGACAGTGTCTGCATCTAGGGGCCTCACTCAGGCCCTCACCTTCTCCCTATATCAGGCTCTGACGCTATCCCTACCCGAAGCCCTGGCACAGGTCCTAAATTAGGCCCTGATTCTCTAAGTACCTAAGGGCTTGATTCCAAACCTAAGTCATTACCTGACACTAGCCCTAGACCTGAATGTAACCTTGTCTGTTGCTAATGTCAAATTTATCTAAAGAGATTCTTTAGGATGAAATTCTTTCATCTTCTGAATAGAGTTTTCTGAAAAAAATAATGTTTAAACTCTTACTGACCTTAAACAAAATGTACTCAACTTCTGTGGAATATTCCTTTATACCGGCGTGTATGGTTTCCTTCTGCATCTGCGTGTGTTGGCTTAAAGGGTGCTTGTAGGAATGCCTACTGTTATGCTAACTAAATCCCTGATGCTGTCCCTAAATAACGTCCTGAAATTAGTCTCAAGGCTGTGAACCTGTCCCAAACTGAGGCCTGGAGGCTCATCCTAGCTCAGGCCCTGACACTGTCCCTAGCAAAGGCCCTCACACAACTCCTAGCTCAGTCCCTGACACTATACCTAACAAAGGCTATAATGCTAGTCCTAACTCAGGCCCTGACACTGTTTCTAACTAAAGCCCAGCTGCCGCCAATATCTAAAATCCTGAGACTATCCTGAGTTAATATCCTGACCCAGGTCTTACCAAGGTCCTGAAACTGACCCAAAGTAAGCCTTGATGCTGTCCAAAAATGAGGCCCTGAGGCTCTCCCGAACAGAGGCCCTGATAATGTCTTTAAGGAAGAACCTGACGCTGATCCCACAGAGGCCCTTCTGCTGCTCCTAAGTCATGCCCTGACAGTGTCCCGAACTCAGGCCCTAAAGATAAGCCTCACATAGGCCCTCTGGCTGTACCTTCCTTATGCTCTGACGCTGTCTGTATAGGAAGCCCTGGCAGTGGTCCTGATTTAGGCCCTCACGCTGGTCCTAAGTAAGGCCCTGAGGCTCTCAATAACGAAGGTCTTCACGCTTTTCCTGGGTCATTTCGCGACGCTATCCCTGGCCCGGAACCTGACTCTGTCCCAAGCTCATGTCCTGCATCTTATCCTAAATGAAACCCTAATAGTATCCCTAACTAAGCCCTGATTAAACCTAACAAAGGCCTTCACACTATCTCTCACGAACACCCAGAATATATCCCTAATGGTCCCTGCCGCAATCAATAACTAAAATCCGGACACTGTCCTGAGCTATTACCCTGACTCATTTCTATCCACTGTCCTGATACTTTCCAAAAGAAAGCCTGTTGCCGTCCTTAGGTGAAGACCTGAGGCTGTGCCTAACTCAGGCCCTGAAACTTTCCCTAACTGAGGCCTTGATTCTGTGACTAACACAGGCCCTGCTCATTTCTTTCACTATGACCCGAATGCTGACCCAACAAAGGCCCTGATGCTGTTCCTACGTCATGCCCTGTGTCTCCAGCTAGTGGGCTGACACTAGGCCGCACTCAGGCCTAGATGTTCTCCCTAAGTCAGGCTTTGACGCTGTCCCTACCCGAAACCCTGACACAGGTCCTAAATTAGGCCCTGATTCTCTAAGTAACTAAGGTCTTGACACCAACCCAGGTCATTGGCTGACACTATCCCTGGCTCGGATCGTGACTCTGTCCCAAGCTAATGTCCTGCATCTTATCCTAATTGAAACCCTAATACTCTCCCTAACTAAGGCGCTCACTGATCCTAACTAAGACTTTCACCCTATCTCTCACTAAGGCCCAGAATCAGTCCCTAACATGGGCCGTGCTGCAGTCAATAATGAAAATCCGGACACTATCCTGAGCTAATATCCTGACACATTTCTACCCACCCACCAAACACAGTCCCAAAGAAAGGCCTGTCGCTGTCCTTAACTGAAGACGAGAGGCTGTGCCTAACTCAGGACCTCAAGATTTCCCTAACTGAGGCCTCGATTCTCTGACTCACTCAGGCCCTGCTCATGTCTTTCACTATGACCCGAATGCTGACTCCACAAACGCCCTGAATGCTGCTCCTAAGGCATGCCCTGACAGTGTCTGCATCTAGGGGCCTCACTCAGGCCCTCACCTTCTCCCTATATCAGGCTCTGACGCTATCCCTACCCGAAGCCCTGGCACAGGTCCTAAATTAGGCCCTGATTCTCTAAGTACCTAAGGGCTTGATTCCAAACCTAGGTCATTACCTGACACTAGCCCTAGACCTGAATGTAACCTTGTCTGTTGCTAATGTCAAATTTATCTAAAGAGATTCTTTAGGATGAAATTCTTTCATCTTCTGAATAGAGTTTTCTGAAAAAAATAATGTTTAAACTCTTACTGACCTTAAACAAAATGTACTCAACTTCTGTGGAATATTCCTTTATACCAGCGTGTATGGTTTCCATCTGCATCTGCGTGTGTTGGCTTAAAGGGTGCTTGTAGGAATGCCTACTGTTATGCTAACTAAATCCCTGATGCTGTCCCTAAATAACGTCCTGAAATTAGTCTCAAGGCTGTGAACCTGTCCCAAACTGAGGCCTGGAGGCTCATCCTAGCTCAGGCCCTGACACTGTCCCTAGCAAAGGCCCTCACACAACTCCTAGCTCAGTCCCTGACACTATACCTAACAAAGGCTATAATGCTAGTCCTAACTCAGGCCCTGACACTGTTTCTAACTAAAGCCCAGCTGCCGCCAATATCTAAAATCCTGAGACTATCCTGAGTTAATATCCTGACCCAGGTCTTACCAAGGTCCTGAAACTGACCCAAAGTAAGCCTTGATGCTGTCCGAAAATGAGGCCCTGAGGCTCTCCCGAACAGAGGCCCTGATAATGTCTTTAATGAAGAACCTGACGCTGATCCCACAGAGGCCCTTCTGCTGCTCCTAAGTCATGCCCTGACAGTGTCCCGAACTCAGGCCCTAAAGATAAGCCTCACTTAGGCCCTTTGGCTGTACCTTCCTTATGCTCTGACGCTGTCTGTATAGGAAGCCCTGGCAGTGGTCCTGATTTAGGCCCTCACGCTGGTCCTAAGTAAGGCCCTGAGGCTCTCAATAACGAAGGTCTTCACGCTTTTCCTGGGTCATTTCGTGACGCTATCCCTGGCCCGGAACCTGACTCTGTCCCAAGCTAATGTCCTGCATCTTATCCTAAATGAAACCCTAATGGTATCGCTAACTAAGCCCTGACCAATCCGAACAAAGGCCTTGAAACTATCTCTCCCTAAAGCCCGGAATCTGTCCCTAACATGGGACCTGTTGCAATCAATAACTAAAATCCGGACACTGTCCTGAGGTAATTTCCTGACACATTTCTATGCACGATCCTGACACTGTCCCAAACCGGTCGGTGTAATTAAATGAAGACCTGACGCTGTGCCTAACTCAGGCCCTGAAGCTTTCCCTGAGTGAGGCCTTGATTCTGTGACTCACTCAAGGCCTGCTCATGTCTTTCACTATGACCTTTCGCTGACCCAACCAAGGTGTTTATGCTGCTCCTAAGTCGTACCCTGACTGTGTCTGCAGCTAGGGGGCTGACGCTAGGCCTCACTCAGGCCCTGACGTTCTCCATAAGTCAGGCCTGACGCTGTCCCTACCGAAAATCTTGACGCAGGTCCTAAATTTTAGGCCTTGATTCTCTAAGTAACTAAGGTCTTGACACCAAATCTAGGTCATTAACTGACACTACCCCTAGACCTTAATCTAATCTTGACTTTAGCTAATGTCAAGTTTAGGGAAAGAGATTCTTTACGATGAAATTCTTTCATCATATGAATATTGGTTTCTTAAAACAATAATTTTTAAACTCTTGTTAACCTTAAACAAAGTGTACTCAACTGCTGTGGAATATTCCTTCATAGCAGCGTGCATGGTTCACTTTTACATTCTTGTGTGTTGGCCTTCAGGGCTCTTGCAGGAATGGCTCCTCTTATGCTAACTAAATCATCCCTGATGCTGAACATATATAAGGCGCTGAAATTACTCCCGATGCTCTGAACCTGTCCCTAACTACATCCTGGGGACTCGTGCTAACCCAGGCCCTGACACTGTCCCTAACCAAGACCCAGACATTACATGTAACTCGGACCCTGACACTACTCCTAGCTCAGTCCCTGACACTATACCTAACAAAGGCCATAATGATATTCCTAACTCAGACCCTGACACTGACTCTAACTAAGGCCCTACTGCCGCCAATATCTAAAGTCCTGATATTATGCTGAGTTAATATCCTGACCCAGGTCTTACCAAGGTCCTGAAACTGACCCAAAGTAAGCCTTGATGCTGTCCGAAAATGAGGTCCTGAGGCTCTCCATAACAGAGGCCCCGATAATGTCTTTAATGAAGAATCTGACGCTGATCCCACAGAGGCGCTTCTGCTGCTCCTAAGACATGCCCTGAGAGTGTCCCTAACTCAGGCCCTACAGGTAAGCCTCACTTAGGCCCTTTGGCTGTACCTTCCTCATGCTCTGACGCTGTCTGTATAAGAAGCCCTGGCAGTGGTGCTGATTTAGGCCCTCACGCTGGTCCTAAGTAAGGCCCTGAGGCTCTCAATAACGCTTTTCCTGGGTCATTTCTTGACGCTATCCCTGGCCCGGAACCTGACTCTGTCCCAAGCTCATGTCCTGCATCTTATCCTAAATGAAACCCTAATAGTATCCCTAACTAAGCCCTGATTAAACCTAACAAAGGCCTTCACACTATCTCTCACGAACACCCAGAATATATCCCTAATGGTCCCTGCCGCAATCAATAACTAAAATCCGGACACTGTCCTGAGCTATTACCCTGACTCATTTCTATCCACTGTCCTGATACTTTCCAAAAGAAAGCCTGTTGCCGTCCTTAGGTGAAGACCTGAGGCTGTGCCTAACTCAGGCCCTGAAACTTTCCCTAACTGAGGCCTTGATTCTGTGACTAACACAGGCCCTGCTCATTTCTTTCACTATGACCCGAATGCTGACCCAACAAAGGCCCTGATGCTGTTCCTATGTCATGCCCTGTGTCTCCAGCTAGTGGGCTGACACTAGGCCGCACTCAGGCCTAGATGTTCTCCCTAAGTCAGGCTTTGACGCTGTCCCTACCCGAAACCCTGACACAGGTCCTAAATTAGGCCCTGATTCTCTAAGTAACTAAGGTCTTGACACCAACCCAGGTCATTGGCTGACACTATCCCTGGCTCGGATCGTGACTCTGTCCCAAGCTAATGTCCTGCATCTTATCCTAATTGAAACCCTAATACTCTCCCTAACTAAGGCGCTCACTGATCCTAACTAAGACTTTCACCCTATCTCTCACTAAGGCCCAGAATCAGTCCCTAACATGGGCCGTGCTGCAGTCAATAATGAAAATCCGGACACTATCCTGAGCTAATATCCTGACACATTTCTACCCACCCACCAAACACAGTCCCAAAGAAAGGCCTGTCGCTGTCCTTAACTGAAGACGAGAGGCTGTGCCTAACTCAGGACCTCAAGATTTCCCTAACTGAGGCCTCGATTCTCTGACTCACTCAGGCCCTGCTCATGTCTTTCACTATGACCCGAATGCTGACTCCACAAACGCCCTGAATGCTGCTCCTAAGGCATGCCCTGACAGTGTCTGCATCTAGGGGCCTCACTCAGGCCCTCACCTTCTCCCTATATCAGGCTCTGACGCTATCCCTACCCGAAGCCCTGGCACAGGTCCTAAATTAGGCCCTGATTCTCTAAGTACCTAAGGGCTTGATTCCAAACCTAGGTCATTACCTGACACTAGCCCTAGACCTGAATGTAACCTTGTCTGTTGCTAATGTCAAATTTATCTAAAGAGATTCTTTAGGATGAAATTCTTTCATCTTCTGAATAGAGTTTTCTGAAAAAAATAATGTTTAAACTCTTACTGACCTTAAACAAAATGTACTCAACTTCTGTGGAATATTCCTTTATACCGGCGTGTATGGTTTCCTTCTGCATCTGCGTGTGTTGGCTTAAAGGGTGCTTGTAGGAATGCCTACTGTTATGCTAACTAAATCCCTGATGCTGTCCCTAAATAACGTCCTGAAATTAGTCTCAAGGCTGTGAACCTGTCCCAAACTGAGGCCTGGAGGCTCATCCTAGCTCAGGCCCTGACACTGTCCCTAGCAAAGGCCCTCACACAACTCCTAGCTCAGTCCCTGACACTATACCTAACAAAGGCTATAATGCTAGTCCTAACTCAGGCCCTGACACTGTTTCTAACTAAAGCCCAGCTGCCGCCAATATCTAAAATCCTGAGACTATCCTGAGTTAATATCCTGACCCAGGTCTTACCAAGGTCCTGAAACTGACCCAAAGTAAGCCTTGATGCTGTCCGAAAATGAGGCCCTGAGGCTCTCCCGAACAGAGGCCCTGATAATGTCTTTAATGAAGAACCTGACGCTGATCCCACAGAGGCCCTTCTGCTGCTCCTAAGTCATGCCCTGACAGTGTCCCGAACTCAGGCCCTAAAGATAAGCCTCACTTAGGCCCTTTGGCTGTACCTTCCTTATGCTCTGACGCTGTCTGTATAGGAAGCCCTGGCAGTGGTCCTGATTTAGGCCCTCACGCTGGTCCTAAGTAAGGCCCTGAGGCTCTCAATAACGAAGGTCTTCACGCTTTTCCTGGGTCATTTCGTGACGCTATCCCTGGCCCGGAACCTGACTCTGTCCCAAGCTAATGTCCTGCATCTTATCCTAAATGAAACCCTAATGGTATCGCTAACTAAGCCCTGACCAATCCGAACAAAGGCCTTGAAACTATCTCTCCCTAAAGCCCGGAATCTGTCCCTAACATGGGACCTGTTGCAATCAATAACTAAAATCCGGACACTGTCCTGAGGTAATTTCCTGACACATTTCTATGCACGATCCTGACACTGTCCCAAACCGGTCGGTGTAATTAAATGAAGACCTGACGCTGTGCCTAACTCAGGCCCTGAAGCTTTCCCTGAGTGAGGCCTTGATTCTGTGACTCACTCAAGGCCTGCTCATGTCTTTCACTATGACCTTTCGCTGACCCAACCAAGGTGTTTATGCTGCTCCTAAGTCGTACCCTGACTGTGTCTGCAGCTAGGGGGCTGACGCTAGGCCTCACTCAGGCCCTGACGTTCTCCATAAGTCAGGCCTGACGCTGTCCCTACCGAAAATCTTGACGCAGGTCCTAAATTTTAGGCCTTGATTCTCTAAGTAAGTAAGGTCTTGACACCAAATCTAGGTCATTAACTGACACTACCCCTAGACCTTAATCTAATCTTGACTTTAGCTAATGTCAAGTTTAGGGAAAGAGATTCTTTACGATGAAATTCTTTCATCATATGAATATTGGTTTCTTAAAACAATAATTTTTAAACTCTTGTTAACCTTAAACAAAGTGTACTCAACTGCTGTGGAATATTCCTTCATAGCAGCGTGCATGGTTCACTTTTACATTCTTGTGTGTTGGCCTTCAGGGCTCTTGCAGGAATGGCTCCTCTTATGCTAACTAAATCATCCCTGATGCTGAACATATAGAAGGCGCTGAAATTACTCCCGATGCTGTGAACCTGTCCCTAACTACGGCCTGGAGACTCGTGCTAACCCAGGCGCTGACACTGTCCCAAACCAAGACCCTGACATTACACGTAACTCGGACCCTGACACTACTCCTAGCTCAGTCCCTGACACTATACCTAACGAAGGCCATAATGATATTCCTAACTCAGACCCTGACACTGACTCTAACTAAGGCCCTACTGCCGCCAGTATCTAAAGTCCTGATGCTATCCTGAGTTAATATCCTGACCCAGGTCTTACCAAGGTCCTGAAACTGACCCAAAGTAAGCCTTGATGCTGTCCGAAAATGAGGTCCTGCGGCTCTCCCTAACAGAGGCCCTGATAATGTCTTTAGTGAAGACCCTCACGCTGATCCCACAGAGGCCCTTCTGCTGCTCCTAAGTCATGCCCTGACAGTGTCCCGAACTCAGGCCCTAAAGATAAGCCTCACTTAGGCCCTTTGGCTGTACCTTCCTTATGCTCTGACGCTGTCTGTATAGGAAGCCCTGGCAGTGGTCCTGATTTAGGCCCTAACGCTGGTCCTAAGTAAGGCCCTGAGGCTCTCAATAACGAAGGTCTTCACGCTTTTCCTGGGTCATTTCGCGACGCTATCCCTGGCCCGGAACCTGACTCTGTCCCAAGCTCATGTCCTGCATCTTATCCTAAATGAAACCCTAATAGTATCCCTAACTAAGCCCTGATTAAACCTAACAAAGGCCTTCACACTATCTCTCACGAACACCCAGAATATATCCCTAATGGTCCCTGCCGCAATCAATAACTAAAATCCGGACACTGTCCTGAGCTATTACCCTGACTCATTTCTATCCACTGTCCTGATACTTTCCAAAAGAAAGCCTGTTGCCGTCCTTAGGTGAAGACCTGAGGCTGTGCCTAACTCAGGCCCTGAAACTTTCCCTAACTGAGGCCTTGATTCTGTGACTAACACAGGCCCTGCTCATTTCTTTCACTATGACCCGAATGCTGACCCAACAAAGGCCCTGATGCTGTTCCTACGTCATGCCCTGTGTCTCCAGCTAGTGGGCTGACACTAGGCCGCACTCAGGCCTAGATGTTCTCCCTAAGTCAGGCTTTGACGCTGTCCCTACCCGAAACCCTGACACAGGTCCTAAATTAGGCCCTGATTCTCTAAGTAACTAAGGTCTTGACACCAACCCAGGTCATTGGCTGACACTATCCCTGGCTCGGATCGTGACTCTGTCCCAAGCTAATGTCCTGCATCTTATCCTAATTGAAACCCTAATACTCTCCCTAACTAAGGCGCTCACTGATCCTAACTAAGACTTTCACCCTATCTCTCACTAAGGCCCAGAATCAGTCCCTAACATGGGCCGTGCTGCAGTCAATAATGAAAATCCGGACACTATCCTGAGCTAATATCCTGACACATTTCTATCCACCCACCAAACACAGTCCCAAAGAAAGGCCTGTCGCTGTCCTTAACTGAAGACGAGAGGCTGTGCCTAACTCAGGACCTCAAGATTTCCCTAACTGAGGCCTCGATTCTCTGACTCACTCAGGCCCTGCTCATGTCTTTCACTATGACCCGAATGCTGACTCCACAAACGCCCTGAATGCTGCTCCTAAGGCATGCCCTGACAGTGTCTGCATCTAGGGGCCTCACTCAGGCCCTCACCTTCTCCCTATATCAGGCTCTGACGCTATCCCTACCCGAAGCCCTGGCACAGGTCCTAAATTAGGCCCTGATTCTCTAAGTACCTAAGGGCTTGATTCCAAACCTAGGTCATTACCTGACACTAGCCCTAGACCTGAATGTAACCTTGTCTGTTGCTAATGTCAAATTTATCTAAAGAGATTCTTTAGGATGAAATTCTTTCATCTTCTGAATAGAGTTTTCTGAAAAAAATAATGTTTAAACTCTTACTGACCTTAAACAAAATGTACTCAACTTCTGTGGAATATTCCTTTATACCGGCGTGTATGGTTTCCTTCTGCATCTGCGTGTGTTGGCTTAAAGGGTGCTTGTAGGAATGCCTACTGTTATGCTAACTAAATCCCTGATGCTGTCCCTAAATAACGTCCTGAAATTAGTCTCAAGGCTGTGAACCTGTCCCAAACTGAGGCCTGGAGGCTCATCCTAGCTCAGGCCCTGACACTGTCCCTAGCAAAGGCCCTCACACAACTCCTAGCTCAGTCCCTGACACTATACCTAACAAAGGCTATAATGCTAGTCCTAACTCAGGCCCTGACACTGTTTCTAACTAAAGCCCAGCTGCCGCCAATATCTAAAATCCTGAGACTATCCTGAGTTAATATCCTGACCCAGGTCTTACCAAGGTCCTGAAACTGACCCAAAGTAAGCCTTGATGCTGTCCGAAAATGAGGCCCTGAGGCTCTCCCGAACAGAGGCCCTGATAATGTCTTTAATGAAGAACCTGACGCTGATCCCACAGAGGCCCTTCTGCTGCTCCTAAGTCATGCCCTGACAGTGTCCCGAACTCAGGCCCTAAAGATAAGCCTCACTTAGGCCCTTTGGCTGTACCTTCCTTATGCTCTGACGCTGTCTGTATAGGAAGCCCTGGCAGTGGTCCTGATTTAGGCCCTCACGCTGGTCCTAAGTAAGGCCCTGAGGCTCTCAATAACGAAGGTCTTCACGCTTTTCCTGGGTCATTTCGTGACGCTATCCCTGGCCCGGAACCTGACTCTGTCCCAAGCTAATGTCCTGCATCTTATCCTAAATGAAACCCTAATGGTATCGCTAACTAAGCCCTGACCAATCCGAACAAAGGCCTTGAAACTATCTCTCCCTAAAGCCCGGAATCTGTCCCTAACATGGGACCTGTTGCAATCAATAACTAAAATCCGGACACTGTCCTGAGGTAATTTCCTGACACATTTCTATGCACGATCCTGACACTGTCCCAAACCGGTCGGTGTAATTAAATGAAGACCTGACGCTGTGCCTAACTCAGGCCCTGAAGCTTTCCCTGAGTGAGGCCTTGATTCTGTGACTCACTCAAGGCCTGCTCATGTCTTTCACTATGACCTTTCGCTGACCCAACCAAGGTGTTTATGCTGCTCCTAAGTCGTACCCTGACTGTGTCTGCAGCTAGGGGGCTGACGCTAGGCCTCACTCAGGCCCTGACGTTCTCCATAAGTCAGGCCTGACGCTGTCCCTACCGAAAATCTTGACGCAGGTCCTAAATTTTAGGCCTTGATTCTCTAAGTAAGTAAGGTCTTGACACCAAATCTAGGTCATTAACTGACACTACCCCTAGACCTTAATCTAATCTTGACTTTAGCTAATGTCAAGTTTAGGGAAAGAGATTCTTTACGATGAAATTCTTTCATCATATGAATATTGGTTTCTTAAAACAATAATTTTTAAACTCTTGTTAACCTTAAACAAAGTGTACTCAACTGCTGTGGAATATTCCTTCATAGCAGCGTGCATGGTTCACTTTTACATTCTTGTGTGTTGGCCTTCAGGGCTCTTGCAGGAATGGCTCCTCTTATGCTAACTAAATCATCCCTGATGCTGAACATATAGAAGGCGCTGAAATTACTCCCGATGCTGTGAACCTGTCCCTAACTATGGCCTGGAGACTCGTGCTAACCCAGGCGCTGACACTGTCCCAAACCAAGACCCTGACATTACACGTAACTCGGACCCTGACACTACTCCTAGCTCAGTCCCTGACACTATACCTAACGAAGGCCATAATGATATTCCTAACTCAGACCCTGACACTGACTCTAACTAAGGCCCTACTGCCGCCAATATCTAAAGTCCTGATGCTATCCTGAGTTAATATCCTGACCCAGGTCTTACCAAGGTCCTGAAACTGACCCAAAGTAAGCCTTGATGCTGTCCGAAAATGAGGTCCTGCGGCTCTCCCTAACAGAGGCCCTGATAATGTCTTTAGTGAAGACCCTCACGCTGATCCCACAGAGGCCCTTCTGCTGCTCCTAAGTCATGCCCTGACAGTGTCCCGAACTCAGGCCCTAAAGATAAGCCTCACTTAGGCCCTTTGGCTGTACCTTCCTTATGCTCTGACGCTGTCTGTATAGGAAGCCCTGGCAGTGGTCCTGATTTAGGCCCTCACGCTGGTCCTAAGTAAGGCCCTGAGGCTCTCAATAACGAAGGTCTTCACGCTTTTCCTGGGTCATTTCGCGACGCTATCCCTGGCCCGGAACCTGACTCTGTCCCAAGCTCATGTCCTGCATCTTATCCTAAATGAAACCCTAATAGTATCCCTAACTAAGCCCTGATTAAACCTAACAAAGGCCTTCACACTATCTCTCACGAACACCCAGAATATATCCCTAATGGTCCCTGCCGCAATCAATAACTAAAATCCGGACACTGTCCTGAGCTATTACCCTGACTCATTTCTATCCACTGTCCTGATACTTTCCAAAAGAAAGCCTGTTGCCGTCCTTAGGTGAAGACCTGAGGCTGTGCCTAACTCAGGCCCTGAAACTTTCCCTAACTGAGGCCTTGATTCTGTGACTAACACAGGCCCTGCTCATTTCTTTCACTATGACCCGAATGCTGACCCAACAAAGGCCCTGATGCTGTTCCTACGTCATGCCCTGTGTCTCCAGCTAGTGGGCTGACACTAGGCCGCACTCAGGCCTAGATGTTCTCCCTAAGTCAGGCTTTGACGCTGTCCCTACCCGAAACCCTGACACAGGTCCTAAATTAGGCCCTGATTCTCTAAGTAACTAAGGTCTTGACACCAACCCAGGTCATTGGCTGACACTATCCCTGGCTCGGATCGTGACTCTGTCCCAAGCTAATGTCCTGCATCTTATCCTAATTGAAACCCTAATACTCTCCCTAACTAAGGCGCTCACTGATCCTAACTAAGACTTTCACCCTATCTCTCACTAAGGCCCAGAATCAGTCCCTAACATGGGCCGTGCTGCAGTCAATAATGAAAATCCGGACACTATCCTGAGCTAATATCCTGACACATTTCTACCCACCCACCAAACACAGTCCCAAAGAAAGGCCTGTCGCTGTCCTTAACTGAAGACGAGAGGCTGTGCCTAACTCAGGACCTCAAGATTTCCCTAACTGAGGCCTCGATTCTCTGACTCACTCAGGCCCTGCTCATGTCTTTCACTATGACCCGAATGCTGACTCCACAAACGCCCTGAATGCTGCTCCTAAGGCATGCCCTGACAGTGTCTGCATCTAGGGGCCTCACTCAGGCCCTCACCTTCTCCCTATATCAGGCTCTGACGCTATCCCTACCCGAAGCCCTGGCACAGGTCCTAAATTAGGCCCTGATTCTCTAAGTACCTAAGGGCTTGATTCCAAACCTAGGTCATTACCTGACACTAGCCCTAGACCTGAATGTAACCTTGTCTGTTGCTAATGTCAAATTTATCTAAAGAGATTCTTTAGGATGAAATTCTTTCATCTTCTGAATAGAGTTTTCTGAAAAAAATAATGTTTAAACTCTTACTGACCTTAAACAAAATGTACTCAACTTCTGTGGAATATTCCTTTATACCGGCGTGTATGGTTTCCTTCTGCATCTGCGTGTGTTGGCTTAAAGGGTGCTTGTAGGAATGCCTACTGTTATGCTAACTAAATCCCTGATGCTGTCCCTAAATAACGTCCTGAAATTAGTCTCAAGGCTGTGAACCTGTCCCAAACTGAGGCCTGGAGGCTCATCCTAGCTCAGGCCCTGACACTGTCCCTAGCAAAGGCCCTCACACAACTCCTAGCTCAGTCCCTGACACTATACCTAACAAAGGCTATAATGCTAGTCCTAACTCAGGCCCTGACACTGTTTCTAACTAAAGCCCAGCTGCCGCCAATATCTAAAATCCTGAGACTATCCTGAGTTAATATCCTGACCCAGGTCTTACCAAGGTCCTGAAACTGACCCAAAGTAAGCCTTGATGCTGTCCGAAAATGAGGCCCTGAGGCTCTCCCGAACAGAGGCCCTGATAATGTCTTTAATGAAGAACCTGACGCTGATCCCACAGAGGCCCTTCTGCTGCTCCTAAGTCATGCCCTGACAGTGTCCCGAACTCAGGCCCTAAAGATAAGCCTCACTTAGGCCCTTTGGCTGTACCTTCCTTATGCTCTGACGCTGTCTGTATAGGAAGCCCTGGCAGTGGTCCTGATTTAGGCCCTCACGCTGGTCCTAAGTAAGGCCCTGAGGCTCTCAATAACGAAGGTCTTCACGCTTTTCCTGGGTCATTTCGTGACGCTATCCCTGGCCCGGAACCTGACTCTGTCCCAAGCTAATGTCCTGCATCTTATCCTAAATGAAACCCTAATGGTATCGCTAACTAAGCCCTGACCAATCCGAACAAAGGCCTTGAAACTATCTCTCCCTAAAGCCCGGAATCTGTCCCTAACATGGGACCTGTTGCAATCAATAACTAAAATCCGGACACTGTCCTGAGGTAATTTCCTGACACATTTCTATGCACGATCCTGACACTGTCCCAAACCGGTCGGTGTAATTAAATGAAGACCTGACGCTGTGCCTAACTCAGGCCCTGAAGCTTTCCCTGAGTGAGGCCTTGATTCTGTGACTCACTCAAGGCCTGCTCATGTCTTTCACTATGACCTTTCGCTGACCCAACCAAGGTGTTTATGCTGCTCCTAAGTCGTACCCTGACTGTGTCTGCAGCTAGGGGGCTGACGCTAGGCCTCACTCAGGCCCTGACGTTCTCCATAAGTCAGGCCTGACGCTGTCCCTACCGAAAATCTTGACGCAGGTCCTAAATTTTAGGCCTTGATTCTCTAAGTAACTAAGGTCTTGACACCAAATCTAGGTCATTAACTGACACTACCCCTAGACCTTAATCTAATCTTGACTTTAGCTAATGTCAAGTTTAGGGAAAGAGATTCTTTACGATGAAATTCTTTCATCATATGAATATTGGTTTCTTAAAACAATAATTTTTAAACTCTTGTTAACCTTAAACAAAGTGTACTCAACTGCTGTGGAATATTCCTTCATAGCAGCGTGCATGGTTCACTTTTACATTCTTGTGTGTTGGCCTTCAGGGCTCTTGCAGGAATGGCTCCTCTTATGCTAACTAAATCATCCCTGATGCTGAACATATATAAGGCGCTGAAATTACTCCCGATGCTCTGAACCTGTCCCTAACTACAGCCTGGAGACTCGTGCTAACCCAGGCCCTGACACTGTCCCTAACCAAGACCCAGACATTACATGTAACTCGGACCCTGACACTACTCCTAGCTCAGTCCCTGACACTATACCTAACAAAGGCCATAATGATATTCCTAACTCAGACCCTGACACTGACTCTAACTAAGGCCCTACTGCCGCCAATATCTAAAGTCCTGATATTATGCTGAGTTAATATCCTGACCCAGGTCTTACCAAGGTCCTGAAACTGACCCAAAGTAAGCCTTGATGCTGTCCGAAAATGAGGTCCTGAGGCTCTCCATAACAGAGGCCCCGATAATGTCTTTAATGAAGAATCTGACGCTGATCCCACAGAGGCGCTTCTGCTGCTCCTAAGACATGCCCTGAGAGTGTCCCTAACTCAGGCCCTACAGGTAAGCCTCACTTAGGCCCTTTGGCTGTACCTTCCTCATGCTCTGACGCTGTCTGTATAAGAAGCCCTGGCAGTGGTGCTGATTTAGGCCCTCACGCTGGTCCTAAGTAAGGCCCTGAGGCTCTCAATAACGCTTTTCCTGGGTCATTTCTTGACGCTATCCCTGGCCCGGAACCTGACTCTGTCCCAAGCTCATGTCCTGCATCTTATCCTAAATGAAACCCTAATAGTATCCCTAACTAAGCCCTGATTAAACCTAACAAAGGCCTTCACACTATCTCTCACGAACACCCAGAATATATCCCTAATGGTCCCTGCCGCAATCAATAACTAAAATCCGGACACTGTCCTGAGCTATTACCCTGACTCATTTCTATCCACTGTCCTGATACTTTCCAAAAGAAAGCCTGTTGCCGTCCTTAGGTGAAGACCTGAGGCTGTGCCTAACTCAGGCCCTGAAACTTTCCCTAACTGAGGCCTTGATTCTGTGACTAACACAGGCCCTGCTCATTTCTTTCACTATGACCCGAATGCTGACCCAACAAAGGCCCTGATGCTGTTCCTATGTCATGCCCTGTGTCTCCAGCTAGTGGGCTGACACTAGGCCGCACTCAGGCCTAGATGTTCTCCCTAAGTCAGGCTTTGACGCTGTCCCTACCCGAAACCCTGACACAGGTCCTAAATTAGGCCCTGATTCTCTAAGTAACTAAGGTCTTGACACCAACCCAGGTCATTGGCTGACACTATCCCTGGCTCGGATCGTGACTCTGTCCCAAGCTAATGTCCTGCATCTTATCCTAATTGAAACCCTAATACTCTCCCTAACTAAGGCGCTCACTGATCCTAACTAAGACTTTCACCCTATCTCTCACTAAGGCCCAGAATCAGTCCCTAACATGGGCCGTGCTGCAGTCAATAATGAAAATCCGGACACTATCCTGAGCTAATATCCTGACACATTTCTACCCACCCACCAAACACAGTCCCAAAGAAAGGCCTGTCGCTGTCCTTAACTGAAGACGAGAGGCTGTGCCTAACTCAGGACCTCAAGATTTCCCTAACTGAGGCCTCGATTCTCTGACTCACTCAGGCCCTGCTCATGTCTTTCACTATGACCCGAATGCTGACTCCACAAACGCCCTGAATGCTGCTCCTAAGGCATGCCCTGACAGTGTCTGCATCTAGGGGCCTCACTCAGGCCCTCACCTTCTCCCTATATCAGGCTCTGACGCTATCCCTACCCGAAGCCCTGGCACAGGTCCTAAATTAGGCCCTGATTCTCTAAGTACCTAAGGGCTTGATTCCAAACCTAGGTCATTACCTGACACTAGCCCTAGACCTGAATGTAACCTTGTCTGTTGCTAATGTCAAATTTATCTAAAGAGATTCTTTAGGATGAAATTCTTTCATCTTCTGAATAGAGTTTTCTGAAAAAAATAATGTTTAAACTCTTACTGACCTTAAACAAAATGTACTCAACTTCTGTGGAATATTCCTTTATACCGGCGTGTATGGTTTCCTTCTGCATCTGCGTGTGTTGGCTTAAAGGGTGCTTGTAGGAATGCCTACTGTTATGCTAACTAAATCCCTGATGCTGTCCCTAAATAACGTCCTGAAATTAGTCTCAAGGCTGTGAACCTGTCCCAAACTGAGGCCTGGAGGCTCATCCTAGCTCAGGCCCTGACACTGTCCCTAGCAAAGGCCCTCACACAACTCCTAGCTCAGTCCCTGACACTATACCTAACAAAGGCTATAATGCTAGTCCTAACTCAGGCCCTGACACTGTTTCTAACTAAAGCCCAGCTGCCGCCAATATCTAAAATCCTGAGACTATCCTGAGTTAATATCCTGACCCAGGTCTTACCAAGGTCCTGAAACTGACCCAAAGTAAGCCTTGATGCTGTCCGAAAATGAGGCCCTGAGGCTCTCCCGAACAGAGGCCCTGATAATGTCTTTAATGAAGAACCTGACGCTGATCCCACAGAGGCCCTTCTGCTGCTCCTAAGTCATGCCCTGACAGTGTCCCGAACTCAGGCCCTAAAGATAAGCCTCACTTAGGCCCTTTGGCTGTACCTTCCTTATGCTCTGACGCTGTCTGTATAGGAAGCCCTGGCAGTGGTCCTGATTTAGGCCCTCACGCTGGTCCTAAGTAAGGCCCTGAGGCTCTCAATAACGAAGGTCTTCACGCTTTTCCTGGGTCATTTCGTGACGCTATCCCTGGCCCGGAACCTGACTCTGTCCCAAGCTAATGTCCTGCATCTTATCCTAAATGAAACCCTAATGGTATCGCTAACTAAGCCCTGACCAATCCGAACAAAGGCCTTGAAACTATCTCTCCCTAAAGCCCGGAATCTGTCCCTAACATGGGACCTGTTGCAATCAATAACTAAAATCCGGACACTGTCCTGAGGTAATTTCCTGACACATTTCTATGCACGATCCTGACACTGTCCCAAACCGGTCGGTGTAATTAAATGAAGACCTGACGCTGTGCCTAACTCAGGCCCTGAAGCTTTCCCTGAGTGAGGCCTTGATTCTGTGACTCACTCAAGGCCTGCTCATGTCTTTCACTATGACCTTTCGCTGACCCAACCAAGGTGTTTATGCTGCTCCTAAGTCGTACCCTGACTGTGTCTGCAGCTAGGGGGCTGACGCTAGGCCTCACTCAGGCCCTGACGTTCTCCATAAGTCAGGCCTGACGCTGTCCCTACCGAAAATCTTGACGCAGGTCCTAAATTTTAGGCCTTGATTCTCTAAGTAAGTAAGGTCTTGACACCAAATCTAGGTCATTAACTGACACTACCCCTAGACCTTAATCTAATCTTGACTTTAGCTAATGTCAAGTTTAGGGAAAGAGATTCTTTACGATGAAATTCTTTCATCATATGAATATTGGTTTCTTAAAACAATAATTTTTAAACTCTTGTTAACCTTAAACAAAGTGTACTCAACTGCTGTGGAATATTCCTTCATAGCAGCGTGCATGGTTCACTTTTACATTCTTGTGTGTTGGCCTTCAGGGCTCTTGCAGGAATGGCTCCTCTTATGCTAACTAAATCATCCCTGATGCTGAACATATAGAAGGCGCTGAAATTACTCCCGATGCTGTGAACCTGTCCCTAACTATGGCCTGGAGACTCGTGCTAACCCAGGCGCTGACACTGTCCCAAACCAAGACCCTGACATTACACGTAACTCGGACCCTGACACTACTCCTAGCTCAGTCCCTGACACTATACCTAACGAAGGCCATAATGATATTCCTAACTCAGACCCTGACACTGACTCTAACTAAGGCCCTACTGCCGCCAATATCTAAAGTCCTGATGCTATCCTGAGTTAATATCCTGACCCAGGTCTTACCAAGGTCCTGAAACTGACCCAAAGTAAGCCTTGATGCTGTCCGAAAATGAGGTCCTGCGGCTCTCCCTAACAGAGGCCCTGATAATGTCTTTAGTGAAGACCCTCACGCTGATCCCACAGAGGCCCTTCTGCTGCTCCTAAGTCATGCCCTGACAGTGTCCCGAACTCAGGCCCTAAAGATAAGCCTCACTTAGGCCCTTTGGCTGTACCTTCCTTATGCTCTGACGCTGTCTGTATAGGAAGCCCTGGCAGTGGTCCTGATTTAGGCCCTAACGCTGGTCCTAAGTAAGGCCCTGAGGCTCTCAATAACGAAGGTCTTCACGCTTTTCCTGGGTCATTTCGCGACGCTATCCCTGGCCCGGAACCTGACTCTGTCCCAAGCTCATGTCCTGCATCTTATCCTAAATGAAACCCTAATAGTATCCCTAACTAAGCCCTGATTAAACCTAACAAAGGCCTTCACACTATCTCTCACGAACACCCAGAATATATCCCTAATGGTCCCTGCCGCAATCAATAACTAAAATCCGGACACTGTCCTGAGCTATTACCCTGACTCATTTCTATCCACTGTCCTGATACTTTCCAAAAGAAAGCCTGTTGCCGTCCTTAGGTGAAGACCTGAGGCTGTGCCTAACTCAGGCCCTGAAACTTTCCCTAACTGAGGCCTTGATTCTGTGACTAACACAGGCCCTGCTCATTTCTTTCACTATGACCCGAATGCTGACCCAACAAAGGCCCTGATGCTGTTCCTACGTCATGCCCTGTGTCTCCAGCTAGTGGGCTGACACTAGGCCGCACTCAGGCCTAGATGTTCTCCCTAAGTCAGGCTTTGACGCTGTCCCTACCCGAAACCCTGACACAGGTCCTAAATTAGGCCCTGATTCTCTAAGTAACTAAGGTCTTGACACCAACCCAGGTCATTGGCTGACACTATCCCTGGCTCGGATCGTGACTCTGTCCCAAGCTAATGTCCTGCATCTTATCCTAATTGAAACCCTAATACTCTCCCTAACTAAGGCGCTCACTGATCCTAACTAAGACTTTCACCCTATCTCTCACTAAGGCCCAGAATCAGTCCCTAACATGGGCCGTGCTGCAGTCAATAATGAAAATCCGGACACTATCCTGAGCTAATATCCTGACACATTTCTATCCACCCACCAAACACAGTCCCAAAGAAAGGCCTGTCGCTGTCCTTAACTGAAGACGAGAGGCTGTGCCTAACTCAGGACCTCAAGATTTCCCTAACTGAGGCCTCGATTCTCTGACTCACTCAGGCCCTGCTCATGTCTTTCACTATGACCCGAATGCTGACTCCACAAACGCCCTGAATGCTGCTCCTAAGGCATGCCCTGACAGTGTCTGCATCTAGGGGCCTCACTCAGGCCCTCACCTTCTCCCTATATCAGGCTCTGACGCTATCCCTACCCGAAGCCCTGGCACAGGTCCTAAATTAGGCCCTGATTCTCTAAGTACCTAAGGGCTTGATTCCAAACCTAGGTCATTACCTGACACTAGCCCTAGACCTGAATGTAACCTTGTCTGTTGCTAATGTCAAATTTATCTAAAGAGATTCTTTAGGATGAAATTCTTTCATCTTCTGAATAGAGTTTTCTGAAAAAAATAATGTTTAAACTCTTACTGACCTTAAACAAAATGTACTCAACTTCTGTGGAATATTCCTTTATACCGGCGTGTATGGTTTCCTTCTGCATCTGCGTGTGTTGGCTTAAAGGGTGCTTGTAGGAATGCCTACTGTTATGCTAACTAAATCCCTGATGCTGTCCCTAAATAACGTCCTGAAATTAGTCTCAAGGCTGTGAACCTGTCCCAAACTGAGGCCTGGAGGCTCATCCTAGCTCAGGCCCTGACACTGTCCCTAGCAAAGGCCCTCACACAACTCCTAGCTCAGTCCCTGACACTATACCTAACAAAGGCTATAATGCTAGTCCTAACTCAGGCCCTGACACTGTTTCTAACTAAAGCCCAGCTGCCGCCAATATCTAAAATCCTGAGACTATCCTGAGTTAATATCCTGACCCAGGTCTTACCAAGGTCCTGAAACTGACCCAAAGTAAGCCTTGATGCTGTCCGAAAATGAGGCCCTGAGGCTCTCCCGAACAGAGGCCCTGATAATGTCTTTAATGAAGAACCTGACGCTGATCCCACAGAGGCCCTTCTGCTGCTCCTAAGTCATGCCCTGACAGTGTCCCGAACTCAGGCCCTAAAGATAAGCCTCACTTAGGCCCTTTGGCTGTACCTTCCTTATGCTCTGACGCTGTCTGTATAGGAAGCCCTGGCAGTGGTCCTGATTTAGGCCCTCACGCTGGTCCTAAGTAAGGCCCTGAGGCTCTCAATAACGAAGGTCTTCACGCTTTTCCTGGGTCATTTCGTGACGCTATCCCTGGCCCGGAACCTGACTCTGTCCCAAGCTAATGTCCTGCATCTTATCCTAAATGAAACCCTAATGGTATCGCTAACTAAGCCCTGACCAATCCGAACAAAGGCCTTGAAACTATCTCTCCCTAAAGCCCGGAATCTGTCCCTAACATGGGACCTGTTGCAATCAATAACTAAAATCCGGACACTGTCCTGAGGTAATTTCCTGACACATTTCTATGCACGATCCTGACACTGTCCCAAACCGGTCGGTGTAATTAAATGAAGACCTGACGCTGTGCCTAACTCAGGCCCTGAAGCTTTCCCTGAGTGAGGCCTTGATTCTGTGACTCACTCAAGGCCTGCTCATGTCTTTCACTATGACCTTTCGCTGACCCAACCAAGGTGTTTATGCTGCTCCTAAGTCGTACCCTGACTGTGTCTGCAGCTAGGGGGCTGACGCTAGGCCTCACTCAGGCCCTGACGTTCTCCATAAGTCAGGCCTGACGCTGTCCCTACCGAAAATCTTGACGCAGGTCCTAAATTTTAGGCCTTGATTCTCTAAGTAAGTAAGGTCTTGACACCAAATCTAGGTCATTAACTGACACTACCCCTAGACCTTAATCTAATCTTGACTTTAGCTAATGTCAAGTTTAGGGAAAGAGATTCTTTACGATGAAATTCTTTCATCATATGAATATTGGTTTCTTAAAACAATAATTTTTAAACTCTTGTTAACCTTAAACAAAGTGTACTCAACTGCTGTGGAATATTCCTTCATAGCAGCGTGCATGGTTCACTTTTACATTCTTGTGTGTTGGCCTTCAGGGCTCTTGCAGGAATGGCTCCTCTTATGCTAACTAAATCATCCCTGATGCTGAACATATAGAAGGCGCTGAAATTACTCCCGATGCTGTGAACCTGTCCCTAACTATGGCCTGGAGACTCGTGCTAACCCAGGCGCTGACACTGTCCCAAACCAAGACCCTGACATTACACGTAACTCGGACCCTGACACTACTCCTAGCTCAGTCCCTGACACTATACCTAACGAAGGCCATAATGATATTCCTAACTCAGACCCTGACACTGACTCTAACTAAGGCCCTACTGCCGCCAATATCTAAAGTCCTGATGCTATCCTGAGTTAATATCCTGACCCAGGTCTTACCAAGGTCCTGAAACTGACCCAAAGTAAGCCTTGATGCTGTCCGAAAATGAGGTCCTGCGGCTCTCCCTAACAGAGGCCCTGATAATGTCTTTAGTGAAGACCCTCACGCTGATCCCACAGAGGCCCTTCTGCTGCTCCTAAGTCATGCCCTGACAGTGTCCCGAACTCAGGCCCTAAAGATAAGCCTCACTTAGGCCCTTTGGCTGTACCTTCCTTATGCTCTGACGCTGTCTGTATAGGAAGCCCTGGCAGTGGTCCTGATTTAGGCCCTCACGCTGGTCCTAAGTAAGGCCCTGAGGCTCTCAATAACGAAGGTCTTCACGCTTTTCCTGGGTCATTTCGCGACGCTATCCCTGGCCCGGAACCTGACTCTGTCCCAAGCTCATGTCCTGCATCTTATCCTAAATGAAACCCTAATAGTATCCCTAACTAAGCCCTGATTAAACCTAACAAAGGCCTTCACACTATCTCTCACGAACACCCAGAATATATCCCTAATGGTCCCTGCCGCAATCAATAACTAAAATCCGGACACTGTCCTGAGCTATTACCCTGACTCATTTCTATCCACTGTCCTGATACTTTCCAAAAGAAAGCCTGTTGCCGTCCTTAGGTGAAGACCTGAGGCTGTGCCTAACTCAGGCCCTGAAACTTTCCCTAACTGAGGCCTTGATTCTGTGACTAACACAGGCCCTGCTCATTTCTTTCACTATGACCCGAATGCTGACCCAACAAAGGCCCTGATGCTGTTCCTACGTCATGCCCTGTGTCTCCAGCTAGTGGGCTGACACTAGGCCGCACTCAGGCCTAGATGTTCTCCCTAAGTCAGGCTTTGACGCTGTCCCTACCCGAAACCCTGACACAGGTCCTAAATTAGGCCCTGATTCTCTAAGTAACTAAGGTCTTGACACCAACCCAGGTCATTGGCTGACACTATCCCTGGCTCGGATCGTGACTCTGTCCCAAGCTAATGTCCTGCATCTTATCCTAATTGAAACCCTAATACTCTCCCTAACTAAGGCGCTCACTGATCCTAACTAAGACTTTCACCCTATCTCTCACTAAGGCCCAGAATCAGTCCCTAACATGGGCCGTGCTGCAGTCAATAATGAAAATCCGGACACTATCCTGAGCTAATATCCTGACACATTTCTATCCACCCACCAAACACAGTCCCAAAGAAAGGCCTGTCGCTGTCCTTAACTGAAGACGAGAGGCTGTGCCTAACTCAGGACCTCAAGATTTCCCTAACTGAGGCCTCGATTCTCTGACTCACTCAGGCCCTGCTCATGTCTTTCACTATGACCCGAATGCTGACTCCACAAACGCCCTGAATGCTGCTCCTAAGGCATGCCCTGACAGTGTCTGCATCTAGGGGCCTCACTCAGGCCCTCACCTTCTCCCTATATCAGGCTCTGACGCTATCCCTACCCGAAGCCCTGGCACAGGTCCTAAATTAGGCCCTGATTCTCTAAGTACCTAAGGGCTTGATTCCAAACCTAGGTCATTACCTGACACTAGCCCTAGACCTGAATGTAACCTTGTCTGTTGCTAATGTCAAATTTATCTAAAGAGATTCTTTAGGATGAAATTCTTTCATCTTCTGAATAGAGTTTTCTGAAAAAAATAATGTTTAAACTCTTACTGACCTTAAACAAAATGTACTCAACTTCTGTGGAATATTCCTTTATACCGGCGTGTATGGTTTCCTTCTGCATCTGCGTGTGTTGGCTTAAAGGGTGCTTGTAGGAATGCCTACTGTTATGCTAACTAAATCCCTGATGCTGTCCCTAAATAACGTCCTGAAATTAGTCTCAAGGCTGTGAACCTGTCCCAAACTGAGGCCTGGAGGCTCATCCTAGCTCAGGCCCTGACACTGTCCCTAGCAAAGGCCCTCACACAACTCCTAGCTCAGTCCCTGACACTATACCTAACAAAGGCTATAATGCTAGTCCTAACTCAGGCCCTGACACTGTTTCTAACTAAAGCCCAGCTGCCGCCAATATCTAAAATCCTGAGACTATCCTGAGTTAATATCCTGACCCAGGTCTTACCAAGGTCCTGAAACTGACCCAAAGTAAGCCTTGATGCTGTCCGAAAATGAGGCCCTGAGGCTCTCCCGAACAGAGGCCCTGATAATGTCTTTAATGAAGAACCTGACGCTGATCCCACAGAGGCCCTTCTGCTGCTCCTAAGTCATGCCCTGACAGTGTCCCGAACTCAGGCCCTAAAGATAAGCCTCACTTAGGCCCTTTGGCTGTACCTTCCTTATGCTCTGACGCTGTCTGTATAGGAAGCCCTGGCAGTGGTCCTGATTTAGGCCCTCACGCTGGTCCTAAGTAAGGCCCTGAGGCTCTCAATAACGAAGGTCTTCACGCTTTTCCTGGGTCATTTCGTGACGCTATCCCTGGCCCGGAACCTGACTCTGTCCCAAGCTAATGTCCTGCATCTTATCCTAAATGAAACCCTAATGGTATCGCTAACTAAGCCCTGACCAATCCGAACAAAGGCCTTGAAACTATCTCTCCCTAAAGCCCGGAATCTGTCCCTAACATGGGACCTGTTGCAATCAATAACTAAAATCCGGACACTGTCCTGAGGTAATTTCCTGACACATTTCTATGCACGATCCTGACACTGTCCCAAACCGGTCGGTGTAATTAAATGAAGACCTGACGCTGTGCCTAACTCAGGCCCTGAAGCTTTCCCTGAGTGAGGCCTTGATTCTGTGACTCACTCAAGGCCTGCTCATGTCTTTCACTATGACCTTTCGCTGACCCAACCAAGGTGTTTATGCTGCTCCTAAGTCGTACCCTGACTGTGTCTGCAGCTAGGGGGCTGACGCTAGGCCTCACTCAGGCCCTGACGTTCTCCATAAGTCAGGCCTGACGCTGTCCCTACCGAAAATCTTGACGCAGGTCCTAAATTTTAGGCCTTGATTCTCTAAGTAAGTAAGGTCTTGACACCAAATCTAGGTCATTAACTGACACTACCCCTAGACCTTAATCTAATCTTGACTTTAGCTAATGTCAAGTTTAGGGAAAGAGATTCTTTACGATGAAATTCTTTCATCATATGAATATTGGTTTCTTAAAACAATAATTTTTAAACTCTTGTTAACCTTAAACAAAGTGTACTCAACTGCTGTGGAATATTCCTTCATAGCAGCGTGCATGGTTCACTTTTACATTCTTGTGTGTTGGCCTTCAGGGCTCTTGCAGGAATGGCTCCTCTTATGCTAACTAAATCATCCCTGATGCTGAACATATAGAAGGCGCTGAAATTACTCCCGATGCTGTGAACCTGTCCCTAACTACGGCCTGGAGACTCGTGCTAACCCAGGCGCTGACACTGTCCCAAACCAAGACCCTGACATTACACGTAACTCGGACCCTGACACTACTCCTAGCTCAGTCCCTGACACTATACCTAACGAAGGCCATAATGATATTCCTAACTCAGACCCTGACACTGACTCTAACTAAGGCCCTACTGCCGCCAATATCTAAAGTCCTGATGCTATCCTGAGTTAATATCCTGACCCAGGTCTTACCAAGGTCCTGAAACTGACCCAAAGTAAGCCTTGATGCTGTCCGAAAATGAGGTCCTGCGGCTCTCCCTAACAGAGGCCCTGATAATGTCTTTAGTGAAGACCCTCACGCTGATCCCACAGAGGCCCTTCTGCTGCTCCTAAGTCATGCCCTGACAGTGTCCCGAACTCAGGCCCTAAAGATAAGCCTCACTTAGGCCCTTTGGCTGTACCTTCCTTATGCTCTGACGCTGTCTGTATAGGAAGCCCTGGCAGTGGTCCTGATTTAGGCCCTAACGCTGGTCCTAAGTAAGGCCCTGAGGCTCTCAATAACGAAGGTCTTCACGCTTTTCCTGGGTCATTTCGCGACGCTATCCCTGGCCCGGAACCTGACTCTGTCCCAAGCTCATGTCCTGCATCTTATCCTAAATGAAACCCTAATAGTATCCCTAACTAAGCCCTGATTAAACCTAACAAAGGCCTTCACACTATCTCTCACGAACACCCAGAATATATCCCTAATGGTCCCTGCCGCAATCAATAACTAAAATCCGGACACTGTCCTGAGCTATTACCCTGACTCATTTCTATCCACTGTCCTGATACTTTCCAAAAGAAAGCCTGTTGCCGTCCTTAGGTGAAGACCTGAGGCTGTGCCTAACTCAGGCCCTGAAACTTTCCCTAACTGAGGCCTTGATTCTGTGACTAACACAGGCCCTGCTCATTTCTTTCACTATGACCCGAATGCTGACCCAACAAAGGCCCTGATGCTGTTCCTACGTCATGCCCTGTGTCTCCAGCTAGTGGGCTGACACTAGGCCGCACTCAGGCCTAGATGTTCTCCCTAAGTCAGGCTTTGACGCTGTCCCTACCCGAAACCCTGACACAGGTCCTAAATTAGGCCCTGATTCTCTAAGTAACTAAGGTCTTGACACCAACCCAGGTCATTGGCTGACACTATCCCTGGCTCGGATCGTGACTCTGTCCCAAGCTAATGTCCTGCATCTTATCCTAATTGAAACCCTAATACTCTCCCTAACTAAGGCGCTCACTGATCCTAACTAAGACTTTCACCCTATCTCTCACTAAGGCCCAGAATCAGTCCCTAACATGGGCCGTGCTGCAGTCAATAATGAAAATCCGGACACTATCCTGAGCTAATATCCTGACACATTTCTATCCACCCACCAAACACAGTCCCAAAGAAAGGCCTGTCGCTGTCCTTAACTGAAGACGAGAGGCTGTGCCTAACTCAGGACCTCAAGATTTCCCTAACTGAGGCCTCGATTCTCTGACTCACTCAGGCCCTGCTCATGTCTTTCACTATGACCCGAATGCTGACTCCACAAACGCCCTGAATGCTGCTCCTAAGGCATGCCCTGACAGTGTCTGCATCTAGGGGCCTCACTCAGGCCCTCACCTTCTCCCTATATCAGGCTCTGACGCTATCCCTACCCGAAGCCCTGGCACAGGTCCTAAATTAGGCCCTGATTCTCTAAGTACCTAAGGGCTTGATTCCAAACCTAGGTCATTACCTGACACTAGCCCTAGACCTGAATGTAACCTTGTCTGTTGCTAATGTCAAATTTATCTAAAGAGATTCTTTAGGATGAAATTCTTTCATCTTCTGAATAGAGTTTTCTGAAAAAAATAATGTTTAAACTCTTACTGACCTTAAACAAAATGTACTCAACTTCTGTGGAATATTCCTTTATACCGGCGTGTATGGTTTCCTTCTGCATCTGCGTGTGTTGGCTTAAAGGGTGCTTGTAGGAATGCCTACTGTTATGCTAACTAAATCCCTGATGCTGTCCCTAAATAACGTCCTGAAATTAGTCTCAAGGCTGTGAACCTGTCCCAAACTGAGGCCTGGAGGCTCATCCTAGCTCAGGCCCTGACACTGTCCCTAGCAAAGGCCCTCACACAACTCCTAGCTCAGTCCCTGACACTATACCTAACAAAGGCTATAATGCTAGTCCTAACTCAGGCCCTGACACTGTTTCTAACTAAAGCCCAGCTGCCGCCAATATCTAAAATCTTGAGACTATCCTGAGTTAATATCCTGACCCAGGTCTTACCAAGGTCCTGAAACTGACCCAAAGTAAGCCTTGATGCTGTCCAAAAATGAGGCCCTGAGGCTCTCCCGAACAGAGGCCCTGATAATGTCTTTAATGAAGAACCTGACGCTGATCCCACAGAGGCCCTTCTGCTGCTCCTAAGTCATGCCCTGACAGTGTCCCGAACTCAGGCCCTAAAGATAAGCCTCACTTAGGCCCTTTGGCTGTACCTTCCTTATGCTCTGACGCTGTCTGTATAGGAAGCCCTGGCAGTGGTCCTGATTTAGGCCCTCACGCTGGTCCTAAGTAAGGCCCTGAGGCTCTCAATAACGAAGGTCTTCACGCTTTTCCTGGGTCATTTCGTGACGCTATCCCTGGCCCGGAACCTGACTCTGTCCCAAGCTAATGTCCTGCATCTTATCCTAAATGAAACCCTAATGGTATCGCTAACTAAGCCCTGACCAATCCGAACAAAGGCCTTGAAACTATCTCTCCCTAAAGCCCGGAATCTGTCCCTAACATGGGACCTGTTGCAATCAATAACTAAAATCCGGACACTGTCCTGAGGTAATTTCCTGACACATTTCTATGCACGATCCTGACACTGTCCCAAACCGGTCGGTGTAATTAAATGAAGACCTGACGCTGTGCCTAACTCAGGCCCTGAAGCTTTCCCTGAGTGAGGCCTTGATTCTGTGACTCACTCAAGGCCTGCTCATGTCTTTCACTATGACCTTTCGCTGACCCAACCAAGGTGTTTATGCTGCTCCTAAGTCGTACCCTGACTGTGTCTGCAGCTAGGGGGCTGACGCTAGGCCTCACTCAGGCCCTGACGTTCTCCATAAGTCAGGCCTGACGCTGTCCCTACCGAAAATCTTGATGCAGGTCCTAAATTTTAGGCCTTGATTCTCTAAGTAAGTAAGGTCTTGACACCAAATCTAGGTCATTAACTGACACTACCCCTAGACCTTAATCTAATCTTGACTTTAGCTAATGTCAAGTTTAGGGAAAGAGATTCTTTACGATGAAATTCTTTCATCATATGAATATTGGTTTCTTAAAACAATAATTTTTAAACTCTTGTTAACCTTAAACAAAGTGTACTCAACTGCTGTGGAATATTCCTTCATAGCAGCGTGCATGGTTCACTTTTACATTCTTGTGTGTTGGCCTTCAGGGCTCTTGCAGGAATGGCTCCTCTTATGCTAACTAAATCATCCCTGATGCTGAACATATAGAAGGCGCTGAAATTACTCCCGATGCTGTGAACCTGTCCCTAACTACGGCCTGGAGACTCGTGCTAACCCAGGCGCTGACACTGTCCCAAACCAAGACCCTGACATTACACGTAACTCGGACCCTGACACTACTCCTAGCTCAGTCCCTGACACTATACCTAACGAAGGCCATAATGATATTCCTAACTCAGACCCTGACACTGACTCTAACTAAGGCCCTACTGCCGCCAATATCTAAAGTCCTGATGCTATCCTGAGTTAATATCCTGACCCAGGTCTTACCAAGGTCCTGAAACTGACCCAAAGTAAGCCTTGATGCTGTCCGAAAATGAGGTCCTGCGGCTCTCCCTAACAGAGGCCCTGATAATGTCTTTAGTGAAGACCCTCACGCTGATCCCACAGAGGCCCTTCTGCTGCTCCTAAGTCATGCCCTGACAGTGTCCCGAACTCAGGCCCTAAAGATAAGCCTCACTTAGGCCCTTTGGCTGTACCTTCCTTATGCTCTGACGCTGTCTGTATAGGAAGCCCTGGCAGTGGTCCTGATTTAGGCCCTAACGCTGGTCCTAAGTAAGGCCCTGAGGCTCTCAATAACGAAGGTCTTCACGCTTTTCCTGGGTCATTTCGCGACGCTATCCCTGGCCCGGAACCTGACTCTGTCCCAAGCTCATGTCCTGCATCTTATCCTAAATGAAACCCTAATAGTATCCCTAACTAAGCCCTGATTAAACCTAACAAAGGCCTTCACACTATCTCTCACGAACACCCAGAATATATCCCTAATGGTCCCTGCCGCAATCAATAACTAAAATCCGGACACTGTCCTGAGCTATTACCCTGACTCATTTCTATCCACTGTCCTGATACTTTCCAAAAGAAAGCCTGTTGCCGTCCTTAGGTGAAGACCTGAGGCTGTGCCTAACTCAGGCCCTGAAACTTTCCCTAACTGAGGCCTTGATTCTGTGACTAACACAGGCCCTGCTCATTTCTTTCACTATGACCCGAATGCTGACCCAACAAAGGCCCTGATGCTGTTCCTACGTCATGCCCTGTGTCTCCAGCTAGTGGGCTGACACTAGGCCGCACTCAGGCCTAGATGTTCTCCCTAAGTCAGGCTTTGACGCTGTCCCTACCCGAAACCCTGACACAGGTCCTAAATTAGGCCCTGATTCTCTAAGTAACTAAGGTCTTGACACCAACCCAGGTCATTGGCTGACACTATCCCTGGCTCGGATCGTGACTCTGTCCCAAGCTAATGTCCTGCATCTTATCCTAATTGAAACCCTAATACTCTCCCTAACTAAGGCGCTCACTGATCCTAACTAAGACTTTCACCCTATCTCTCACTAAGGCCCAGAATCAGTCCCTAACATGGGCCGTGCTGCAGTCAATAATGAAAATCCGGACACTATCCTGAGCTAATATCCTGACACATTTCTATCCACCCACCAAACACAGTCCCAAAGAAAGGCCTGTCGCTGTCCTTAACTGAAGACGAGAGGCTGTGCCTAACTCAGGACCTCAAGATTTCCCTAACTGAGGCCTCGATTCTCTGACTCACTCAGGCCCTGCTCATGTCTTTCACTATGACCCGAATGCTGACTCCACAAACGCCCTGAATGCTGCTCCTAAGGCATGCCCTGACAGTGTCTGCATCTAGGGGCCTCACTCAGGCCCTCACCTTCTCCCTATATCAGGCTCTGACGCTATCCCTACCCGAAGCCCTGGCACAGGTCCTAAATTAGGCCCTGATTCTCTAAGTACCTAAGGGCTTGATTCCAAACCTAGGTCATTACCTGACACTAGCCCTAGACCTGAATGTAACCTTGTCTGTTGCTAATGTCAAATTTATCTAAAGAGATTCTTTAGGATGAAATTCTTTCATCTTCTGAATAGAGTTTTCTGAAAAAAATAATGTTTAAACTCTTACTGACCTTAAACAAAATGTACTCAACTTCTGTGGAATATTCCTTTATACCGGCGTGTATGGTTTCCTTCTGCATCTGCGTGTGTTGGCTTAAAGGGTGCTTGTAGGAATGCCTACTGTTATGCTAACTAAATCCCTGATGCTGTCCCTAAATAACGTCCTGAAATTAGTCTCAAGGCTGTGAACCTGTCCCAAACTGAGGCCTGGAGGCTCATCCTAGCTCAGGCCCTGACACTGTCCCTAGCAAAGGCCCTCACACAACTCCTAGCTCAGTCCCTGACACTATACCTAACAAAGGCTATAATGCTAGTCCTAACTCAGGCCCTGACACTGTTTCTAACTAAAGCCCAGCTGCCGCCAATATCTAAAATCTTGAGACTATCCTGAGTTAATATCCTGACCCAGGTCTTACCAAGGTCCTGAAACTGACCCAAAGTAAGCCTTGATGCTGTCCAAAAATGAGGCCCTGAGGCTCTCCCGAACAGAGGCCCTGATAATGTCTTTAATGAAGAACCTGACGCTGATCCCACAGAGGCCCTTCTGCTGCTCCTAAGTCATGCCCTGACAGTGTCCCGAACTCAGGCCCTAAAGATAAGCCTCACTTAGGCCCTTTGGCTGTACCTTCCTTATGCTCTGACGCTGTCTGTATAGGAAGCCCTGGCAGTGGTCCTGATTTAGGCCCTCACGCTGGTCCTAAGTAAGGCCCTGAGGCTCTCAATAACGAAGGTCTTCACGCTTTTCCTGGGTCATTTCGTGACGCTATCCCTGGCCCGGAACCTGACTCTGTCCCAAGCTAATGTCCTGCATCTTATCCTAAATGAAACCCTAATGGTATCGCTAACTAAGCCCTGACCAATCCGAACAAAGGCCTTGAAACTATCTCTCCCTAAAGCCCGGAATCTGTCCCTAACATGGGACCTGTTGCAATCAATAACTAAAATCCGGACACTGTCCTGAGGTAATTTCCTGACACATTTCTATGCACGATCCTGACACTGTCCCAAACCGGTCGGTGTAATTAAATGAAGACCTGACGCTGTGCCTAACTCAGGCCCTGAAGCTTTCCCTGAGTGAGGCCTTGATTCTGTGACTCACTCAAGGCCTGCTCATGTCTTTCACTATGACCTTTCGCTGACCCAACCAAGGTGTTTATGCTGCTCCTAAGTCGTACCCTGACTGTGTCTGCAGCTAGGGGGCTGACGCTAGGCCTCACTCAGGCCCTGACGTTCTCCATAAGTCAGGCCTGACGCTGTCCCTACCGAAAATCTTGATGCAGGTCCTAAATTTTAGGCCTTGATTCTCTAAGTAAGTAAGGTCTTGACACCAAATCTAGGTCATTAACTGACACTACCCCTAGACCTTAATCTAATCTTGACTTTAGCTAATGTCAAGTTTAGGGAAAGAGATTCTTTACGATGAAATTCTTTCATCATATGAATATTGGTTTCTTAAAACAATAATTTTTAAACTCTTGTTAACCTTAAACAAAGTGTACTCAACTGCTGTGGAATATTCCTTCATAGCAGCGTGCATGGTTCACTTTTACATTCTTGTGTGTTGGCCTTCAGGGCTCTTGCAGGAATGGCTCCTCTTATGCTAACTAAATCATCCCTGATGCTGAACATATAGAAGGCGCTGAAATTACTCCCGATGCTGTGAACCTGTCCCTAACTACGGCCTGGAGACTCGTGCTAACCCAGGCGCTGACACTGTCCCAAACCAAGACCCTGACATTACACGTAACTCGGACCCTGACACTACTCCTAGCTCAGTCCCTGACACTATACCTAACGAAGCCCATAATGATATTCCTAACTCAGACCCTGACACTGACTCTAACTAAGGCCCTACTGCCGCCAATATCTAAAGTCCTGATGCTATCCTGAGTTAATATCCTGACCCAGGTCTTACCAAGGTCCTGAAACTGACCCAAAGTAAGCCTTGATGCTGTCCGAAAATGAGGTCCTGCGGCTCTCCCTAACAGAGGCCCTGATAATGTCTTTAGTGAAGACCCTCACGCTGATCCCACAGAGGCCCTTCTGCTGCTCCTAAGTCATGCCCTGACAGTGTCCCGAACTCAGGCCCTAAAGATAAGCCTCACTTAGGCCCTTTGGCTGTACCTTCCTTATGCTCTGACGCTGTCTGTATAGGAAGCCCTGGCAGTGGTCCTGATTTAGGCCCTCACGCTGGTCCTAAGTAAGGCCCTGAGGCTCTCAATAACGAAGGTCTTCACGCTTTTCCTGGGTCATTTCGCGACGCTATCCCTGGCCCGGAACCTGACTCTGTCCCAAGCTCATGTCCTGCATCTTATCCTAAATGAAACCCTAATAGTATCCCTAACTAAGCCCTGATTAAACCTAACAAAGGCCTTCACACTATCTCTCACGAACACCCAGAATATATCCCTAATGGTCCCTGCCGCAATCAATAACTAAAATCCGGACACTGTCCTGAGCTATTACCCTGACTCATTTCTATCCACTGTCCTGATACTTTCCAAAAGAAAGCCTGTTGCCGTCCTTAGGTGAAGACCTGAGGCTGTGCCTAACTCAGGCCCTGAAACTTTCCCTAACTGAGGCCTTGATTCTGTGACTAACACAGGCCCTGCTCATTTCTTTCACTATGACCCGAATGCTGACCCAACAAAGGCCCTGATGCTGTTCCTACGTCATGCCCTGTGTCTCCAGCTAGTGGGCTGACACTAGGCCGCACTCAGGCCTAGATGTTCTCCCTAAGTCAGGCTTTGACGCTGTCCCTACCCGAAACCCTGACACAGGTCCTAAATTAGGCCCTGATTCTCTAAGTAACTAAGGTCTTGACACCAACCCAGGTCATTGGCTGACACTATCCCTGGCTCGGATCGTGACTCTGTCCCAAGCTAATGTCCTGCATCTTATCCTAATTGAAACCCTAATACTCTCCCTAACTAAGGCGCTCACTGATCCTAACTAAGACTTTCACCCTATCTCTCACTAAGGCCCAGAATCAGTCCCTAACATGGGCCGTGCTGCAGTCAATAATGAAAATCCGGACACTATCCTGAGCTAATATCCTGACACATTTCTATCCACCCACCAAACACAGTCCCAAAGAAAGGCCTGTCGCTGTCCTTAACTGAAGACGAGAGGCTGTGCCTAACTCAGGACCTCAAGATTTCCCTAACTGAGGCCTCGATTCTCTGACTCACTCAGGCCCTGCTCATGTCTTTCACTATGACCCGAATGCTGACTCCACAAACGCCCTGAATGCTGCTCCTAAGGCATGCCCTGACAGTGTCTGCATCTAGGGGCCTCACTCAGGCCCTCACCTTCTCCCTATATCAGGCTCTGACGCTATCCCTACCCGAAGCCCTGGCACAGGTCCTAAATTAGGCCCTGATTCTCTAAGTACCTAAGGGCTTGATTCCAAACCTAGGTCATTACCTGACACTAGCCCTAGACCTGAATGTAACCTTGTCTGTTGCTAATGTCAAATTTATCTAAAGAGATTCTTTAGGATGAAATTCTTTCATCTTCTGAATAGAGTTTTCTGAAAAAAATAATGTTTAAACTCTTACTGACCTTAAACAAAATGTACTCAACTTCTGTGGAATATTCCTTTATACCGGCGTGTATGGTTTCCTTCTGCATCTGCGTGTGTTGGCTTAAAGGGTGCTTGTAGGAATGCCTACTGTTATGCTAACTAAATCCCTGATGCTGTCCCTAAATAACGTCCTGAAATTAGTCTCAAGGCTGTGAACCTGTCCCAAACTGAGGCCTGGAGGCTCATCCTAGCTCAGGCCCTGACACTGTCCCTAGCAAAGGCCCTCACACAACTCCTAGCTCAGTCCCTGACACTATACCTAACAAAGGCTATAATGCTAGTCCTAACTCAGGCCCTGACACTGTTTCTAACTAAAGCCCAGCTGCCGCCAATATCTAAAATCCTGAGACTATCCTGAGTTAATATCCTGACCCAGGTCTTACCAAGGTCCTGAAACTGACCCAAAGTAAGCCTTGATGCTGTCCAAAAATGAGGCCCTGAGGCTCTCCCGAACAGAGGCCCTGATAATGTCTTTAATGAAGAACCTGACGCTGATCCCACAGAGGCCCTTCTGCTGCTCCTAAGTCATGCCCTGACAGTGTCCCGAACTCAGGCCCTAAAGATAAGCCTCACTTAGGCCCTTTGGCTGTACCTTCCTTATGCTCTGACGCTGTCTGTATAGGAAGCCCTGGCAGTGGTCCTGATTTAGGCCCTCACGCTGGTCCTAAGTAAGGCCCTGAGGCTCTCAATAACGAAGGTCTTCACGCTTTTCCTGGGTCATTTCGTGACGCTATCCCTGGCCCGGAACCTGACTCTGTCCCAAGCTAATGTCCTGCATCTTATCCTAAATGAAACCCTAATGGTATCCCTAACTAAGCCCTGACCAATCCGAACAAAGGCCTTGAAACTATCTCTCCCTAAAGCCCGGAATCTGTCCCTAACATGGGACCTGTTGCAATCAATAACTAAAATCCGGACACTGTCCTGAGGTAATTTCCTGACACATTTCTATGCACGATCCTGACACTGTCCCAAACCGGTCGGTGTAATTAAATGAAGACCTGACGCTGTGCCTAACTCAGGCCCTGAAGCTTTCCCTGAGTGAGGCCTTGATTCTGTGACTCACTCAAGGCCTGCTCATGTCTTTCACTATGACCTTTCGCTGACCCAACCAAGGTGTTTATGCTGCTCCTAAGTCGTACCCTGTGTCTGCAGCTAGGGGGCTGACGCTAGGCCTCACTCAGGCCCTGACGTTCTCCATAAGTCAGGCCTGACGCTGTCCCTACCGAAAATCTTGACGCAGGTCCTAAATTTTAGGCCTTGATTCTCTAAGTAACTAAGGTCTTGACACCAAATCTAGGTCATTAACTGACACTACCCCTAGACCTTAATCTAATCTTGACTTTAGCTAATGTCAAGTTTAGGGAAAGAGATTCTTTACGATGAAATTCTTTCATCATATGAATATTGGTTTCTTAAAACAATAATTTTTAAACTCTTGTTAACCTTAAACAAAGTGTACTCAACTGCTGTGGAATATTCCTTCATAGCAGCGTGCATGGTTCACTTTTACATTCTTGTGTGTTGGCCTTCAGGGCTCTTGCAGGAATGGCTCCTCTTATGCTAACTAAATCATCCCTGATGCTGAACATATAGAAGGCGCTGAAATTACTCCCGATGCTGTGAACCTGTCCCTAACTACGGCCTGGAGACTCGTGCTAACCCAGGCGCTGACACTGTCCCAAACCAAGACCCTGACATTACACGTAACTCGGACCCTGACACTACTCCTAGCTCAGTCCCTGACACTATACCTAACGAAGGCCATAATGATATTCCTAACTCAGACCCTGACACTGACTCTAACTAAGGCCCTACTGCCGCCAATATCTAAAGTCCTGATGCTATCCTGAGTTAATATCCTGACCCAGGTCTTACCAAGGTCCTGAAACTGACCCAAAGTAAGCCTTGATGCTGTCCGAAAATGAGGTCCTGCGGCTCTCCCTAACAGAGGCCCTGATAATGTCTTTAGTGAAGACCCTCACGCTGATCCCACAGAGGCCCTTCTGCTGCTCCTAAGTCATGCCCTGACAGTGTCCCGAACTCAGGCCCTAAAGATAAGCCTCACTTAGGCCCTTTGGCTGTACCTTCCTTATGCTCTGACGCTGTCTGTATAGGAAGCCCTGGCAGTGGTCCTGATTTAGGCCCTCACGCTGGTCCTAAGTAAGGCCCTGAGGCTCTCAATAACGAAGGTCTTCACGCTTTTCCTGGGTCATTTCGCGACGCTATCCCTGGCCCGGAACCTGACTCTGTCCCAAGCTCATGTCCTGCATCTTATCCTAAATGAAACCCTAATACTCTCCCTAACTAAGCCCCGACTAAACCTAACAAAGGCCTTCACACTATCTCTCACCAACACCCAGAATCTATCCCTAATGGTCCCTGCTGCAATCAATAACTAAAATCCGGACACTGTCCTGACCTATTACCCTGACTCATTTCTATCCACTGTCCTGATACTTTCCAAAAGAAAGCCTGTTGCAATCCTTAAGTGAAGACCTGAGGCTGTGCCTAACTCACGCCCTGAAACTTTCCCTAACTGAGGCCTTGATTCTGTGACTAACACAGGCCCTGCTCATGTCTTTCACTATGACCCGAATGCTGACCCAACAAAGGCCCTGATGCTGTTCCTACGTCATGCCCTGTGTCTCCAGCTAGTGGGCTGACACTAGGCCTCACTCGGGCCTAGACGTTCTCCCTAAGTCAGGCTCTGATGCTGTCCCTACACGAAGCCCTGACACAGGTCCTAAATTAGGCCCCGATTCTCTAAGTAACTAAGGTCTTGACACCAGCCCAGGTCATTGGCTGACACTATCCCTGGCTCGGATCATGAGTCTGTCCCAAGCTAATGTCCTGCATCTTATCCTAATTGAAACCCTAATACTCTCCCTAACTAAGGCCCGGACTAATCCTAATTAAGGCATTGACCCTATCTCTCACTAAGGCCCAGAATGTGTCCCTAACATGGGACCTTCTGCAATCAATAATGAATATCCGGACACTATCCTGAGCTAATATCCTGACACATTTCTATCCACGGACCTGACACAGTCCCAAAGAAAGGCCTGTCGCTGTCCTTAAATGAAGACGAGAGGCTGTGCCTAACTCAGGCCCTGAAGCTTTTCCTAACGGAGGCCTCGATTCTCTGACTCACTCAGGCCCTGCTCATGTCCTTTACTATGACCCAAATGCTGACCCAACAAAGGCCCTGATGCTGCTTCGACGTCATGCCCTGACACTGTCTCCAGCTAGGGGCCTGAAGCTGGGCCTCACTCAGGCCCTCTTGCTTGCCCTAAGTCCGACCCTGATGCTGGTCCTAAATAAGCCCTCAGGTTCTCAGTAACTAAGGTCTTGACACTATCCCGAGGTCATTTGCTGACACAATCCCTAGACTTTACCCTAACCCTGTCCCTAGCTAATGTCCTGCCTCTTATGCTAACTGAAGCCCTTATGCTGTGCCGATGTCAGGACCTGAATTGAGTCCCCACGCCGTGACACTGTCCCTAACTAAGGCCTGGATGTTAGGCCTAACTCACGGCCTGACACTGTCCCTAACTAAGGCCCTGATGCCATCAATATCTAAAGTCCTCACACTATCCTCAGCTAATTTACTCTCCCATCTCTTACTAAGGTCCTGAAAATATCGCTACGTAATCCGTGACGCTGTCCCTAACAGAAGGCCTGCTCATGTCTTTAACGAAGACCATAATGCTGATCCAACAAAGGCACTGATGCTGCTCCTGTGTCACGCCCTGACAGTGTCCCCACCTACAGGAATGACGCTAGGCCTCACTCAGGCCCTGTCGCTCGCCCGAAGCCAGTCCGTGATGCTATTATTACATGAAGCCCTAACATTGCTTCTAAAGAAGGCCCTGATGCTCTCAGTAACTAAGGTCTTGACACTATCTCTCACTAAGGCCTGGAATCTGTCCCTAACATGGGTCCTGCTGCAATCAATAACTAAAATCCGGACACTATCCTGAGCTAATATGCTGACACATTTCTATCCAAGGTTCTGACACTGTCCCAAAGAGAGCCCTGTCGCTCTCCTTAACTGAAGACGTGAGGCTGTGCCTAACTCAGGCCCCGAAGCATTCCTTAACCGAGGCCTTGATTCTGTGACTCACTCAAGCCCTGCTCATGTCTTTAACTATGATCTGAATGCTGACTCCACAAAGGCCCTGATGCTGCTCCTAAGTCATGCCCTGACAGTGTCTGCATCTAGGGGCCTGACGCTAGGCCTCAGTCAGGCTCTCACATTCTCATTATATCAGGCTCTGACACTGTCCCTACCTGAAGCCCTGGCACAGGTCCTAAATTAGGCCCTGATTCTCTACGTAACTAAGGGCTTGTTTCCAAACCTAGGTCATTACCTGACACTAGCCCTAGACCTGAACGTAAACTTCTCTTTTGCTAATGTTAAATTTAGCTAAAGAGATTCTTTAGGATGAAATTCCTTCATCTTCTGAATATAGTTTTCTGAAAAAAATAATGTTTGAACTCTTACGCACCTTAAACAAAATGTACTCAACTTCTGTGGAATATTGCTTTATACCAGCGTGCATGGTTTACTTCTGCATCTGCGTGTGTTGGTTTTCAGGGTGCTTGTAGGAATTCCTCCTGTTATGCTAACTAAATCCCTGATGCTGTCCCTAAATAACGCCCTGAAATTAGTCCCGAGGCTGTAAACCTGTTCCAAACTTAGGCCTGGAGGCTCCTCCTAGCTCAGTCCCTGACACTATGCCTAACAAAGGCTATAATGCTACTCCTAACTCAGGCCCTGATACTGTGTCTAACTAAGGCCCTAGTGCCGCCAAATTAGTCCCGAGGCTGTGAACCTGTCCCAAACTGAGGCCTGGAGGCTCATCCTAGCTCAGGCCCTGACACTGTCCCTAGCAAAGGCCCTCACACAACTCCTAGCTCAGTCCCTGACACTATACCTAACAAAGGCTATAATGCTAGTCCTAACTCAGGCCCTGACACTGTTTCTAACTAAAGCCCAGCTGCCGCCAATATCTAAAATCCTGAGACTATCCTGAGTTAATATCCTGACCCAGGTCTTACCAAGGTCCTGAAACTGACCCAAAGTAAGCCTTGATGCTGTCCAAAAATGAGGCCCTGAGGCTCTCCCGAACAGAGGCCCTGATAATGTCTTTAATGAAGAACCTGACGCTGATCCCACAGAGGCCCTTCTGCTGCTCCTAAGTCATGCCCTGACAGTGTCCCGAACTCAGGCCCTAAAGATAAGCCTCACTTAGGCCCTTTGGCTGTACCTTCCTTATGCTCTGACGCTGTCTGTATAGGAAGCCCTGGCAGTGGTCCTGATTTAGGCCCTCACGCTGGTCCTAAGTAAGGCCCTGAGGCTCTCAGTAACGAAGGTCTTCACGCTTTTCCTGGGTCATTTCGTGACGCTATCCCTGGCCCGGAACCTGACTCTGTCCCAAGCTCATGTCCTGCATCTTATCCTAAATGAAACCCTAATGGTATCCCTAACTAAGCCCTGACCAATCCGAACAAAGGCCTTGAAACTATCTCTCCCTAAAGCCCGGAATCTGTCCCTAACATGGGACCTGTTGCAATCAATAACTAAAATCCGGACACTGTCCTGAGGTAATTTCCTGACACATTTCTATGCACGATCCTGAGACTGTCCCAAACCGGTCGGTGTAATTAAATGAAGACCTGACGCTGTGCCTAACTCAGGCCCTGAAGCTTTCCGTAAGTGAGGCCTTGATTCTGTGACTCACTCAAGGCCTGCTCATGTCTTTCACTATGACCTTTCACTGACCCAACCAAGGTGTTTATGCTGCTCCTAAGTCGTACCCTGACTGTGTCTGCAGCTAGGGGGCTGACGCTAGGCCTCACTCAGGCCCTGACGTTCTCCATAAGTCAGGTCTGACGCTGTCCCTACCGAAAATCTTGACGCAGGTCCTAAATTTTAGGCCTTGATTCTCTAAGTAAGTAAGGTCTTGATACTAAATCTAGGTCATTAACCGACACTACCCCTAGACCTTAATCTAATCTTGACTTTAGCTAATGTCAAGTTTAGGGAAAGAGATTCTTTACGATGAAATTCTTTCATCATATGAATACTGGTTTCTTAAAACAATAATTTTTAAACTCTTGTTAACCTTAAACAAAGTGTACTCAACTGCTGTGGAATATTCCTTCATAGCAGCGTGCATGGTTCACTTTTACATTCTTGTGTGTTGGCCTTCAGGGCTCTTGCAGGAATGGCTCCTCTTATGCTAACTAAATCATCCCTGATGCTGAACATATAGAAGGCGCTGAAATTACTCCCGATGCTGTGAACCTGTCCCTAACTACGGCCTGGAGACTCGTGCTAACCCAGGCGCTGACACTGTCCCAAACCAAGACCCTGACATTACACGTAACTCGGACCCTGACACTACTCCTAGCTCAGTCCCTGACACTATACCTAACGAAGCCCATAATGATATTCCTAACTCAGACCCTGACACTGACTCTAACTAAGGCCCTACTGCCGCCAATATCTAAAGTCCTGATGCTATCCTGAGTTAATATCCTGACCCAGGTCTTACCAAGGTCCTGAAACTGACCCAAAGTAAGCCTTGATGCTGTCCGAAAATGAGGTCCTGCGGCTCTCCCTAACAGAGGCCCTGATAATGTCTTTAGTGAAGACCCTCACGCTGATCCCACAGAGGCCCTTCTGCTGCTCCTAAGTCATGCCCTGACAGTGTCCCGAACTCAGGCCCTAAAGATAAGCCTCACTTAGGCCCTTTGGCTGTACCTTCCTTATGCTCTGACGCTGTCTGTATAGGAAGCCCTGGCAGTGGTCCTGATTTAGGCCCTCACGCTGGTCCTAAGTAAGGCCCTGAGGCTCTCAATAACGAAGGTCTTCACGCTTTTCCTGGGTCATTTCGCGACGCTATCCCTGGCCCGGAACCTGACTCTGTCCCAAGCTCATGTCCTGCATCTTATCCTAAATGAAACCCTAATAGTATCCCTAACTAAGCCCTGATTAAACCTAACAAAGGCCTTCACACTATCTCTCACGAACACCCAGAATATATCCCTAATGGTCCCTGCCGCAATCAATAACTAAAATCCGGACACTGTCCTGAGCTATTACCCTGACTCATTTCTATCCACTGTCCTGATACTTTCCAAAAGAAAGCCTGTTGCCGTCCTTAGGTGAAGACCTGAGGCTGTGCCTAACTCAGGCCCTGAAACTTTCCCTAACTGAGGCCTTGATTCTGTGACTAACACAGGCCCTGCTCATTTCTTTCACTATGACCCGAATGCTGACCCAACAAAGGCCCTGATGCTGTTCCTACGTCATGCCCTGTGTCTCCAGCTAGTGGGCTGACACTAGGCCGCACTCAGGCCTAGATGTTCTCCCTAAGTCAGGCTTTGACGCTGTCCCTACCCGAAACCCTGACACAGGTCCTAAATTAGGCCCTGATTCTCTAAGTAACTAAGGTCTTGACACCAACCCAGGTCATTGGCTGACACTATCCCTGGCTCGGATCGTGACTCTGTCCCAAGCTAATGTCCTGCATCTTATCCTAATTGAAACCCTAATACTCTCCCTAACTAAGGCGCTCACTGATCCTAACTAAGACTTTCACCCTATCTCTCACTAAGGCCCAGAATCAGTCCCTAACATGGGCCGTGCTGCAGTCAATAATGAAAATCCGGACACTATCCTGAGCTAATATCCTGACACATTTCTATCCACCCACCAAACACAGTCCCAAAGAAAGGCCTGTCGCTGTCCTTAACTGAAGACGAGAGGCTGTGCCTAACTCAGGACCTCAAGATTTCCCTAACTGAGGCCTCGATTCTCTGACTCACTCAGGCCCTGCTCATGTCTTTCACTATGACCCGAATGCTGACTCCACAAACGCCCTGAATGCTGCTCCTAAGGCATGCCCTGACAGTGTCTGCATCTAGGGGCCTCACTCAGGCCCTCACCTTCTCCCTATATCAGGCTCTGACGCTATCCCTACCCGAAGCCCTGGCACAGGTCCTAAATTAGGCCCTGATTCTCTAAGTACCTAAGGGCTTGATTCCAAACCTAGGTCATTACCTGACACTAGCCCTAGACCTGAATGTAACCTTGTCTGTTGCTAATGTCAAATTTATCTAAAGAGATTCTTTAGGATGAAATTCTTTCATCTTCTGAATAGAGTTTTCTGAAAAAAATAATGTTTAAACTCTTACTGACCTTAAACAAAATGTACTCAACTTCTGTGGAATATTCCTTTATACCGGCGTGTATGGTTTCCTTCTGCATCTGCGTGTGTTGGCTTAAAGGGTGCTTGTAGGAATGCCTACTGTTATGCTAACTAAATCCCTGATGCTGTCCCTAAATAACGTCCTGAAATTAGTCTCAAGGCTGTGAACCTGTCCCAAACTGAGGCCTGGAGGCTCATCCTAGCTCAGGCCCTGACACTGTCCCTAGCAAAGGCCCTCACACAACTCCTAGCTCAGTCCCTGACACTATACCTAACAAAGGCTATAATGCTAGTCCTAACTCAGGCCCTGACACTGTTTCTAACTAAAGCCCAGCTGCCGCCAATATCTAAAATCCTGAGACTATCCTGAGTTAATATCCTGACCCAGGTCTTACCAAGGTCCTGAAACTGACCCAAAGTAAGCCTTGATGCTGTCCAAAAATGAGGCCCTGAGGCTCTCCCGAACAGAGGCCCTGATAATGTCTTTAATGAAGAACCTGACGCTGATCCCACAGAGGCCCTTCTGCTGCTCCTAAGTCATGCCCTGACAGTGTCCCGAACTCAGGCCCTAAAGATAAGCCTCACTTAGGCCCTTTGGCTGTACCTTCCTTATGCTCTGACGCTGTCTGTATAGGAAGCCCTGGCAGTGGTCCTGATTTAGGCCCTCACGCTGGTCCTAAGTAAGGCCCTGAGGCTCTCAATAACGAAGGTCTTCACGCTTTTCCTGGGTCATTTCGTGACGCTATCCCTGGCCCGGAACCTGACGCTGTCCCAAGCTAATGTCCTGCATCTTATCCTAAATGAAACCCTAATAGTATCGCTAACTAAGCCCTGACCAATCCGAACAAAGGCCTTGAAACTATCTCTCCCTAAAGCCCGGAATCTGTCCCTAACATGGGACCTGTTGCAATCAATAACTAAAATCCGGACACTGTCCTGAGGTAATTTCCTGACACATTTCTATGCACGATCCTGACACTGTCCCAAACCGGTCGGTGTAATTAAATGAAGACCTGACGCTGTGCCTAACTCAGGCCCTGAAGCTTTCCCTGAGTGAGGCCTTGATTCTGTGACTCACTCAAGGCCTGCTCATGTCTTTCACTATGACCTTTCACTGACCCAACCAAGGTGTTTATGCTGCTCCTAAGTCGTACCCTGACTGTGTCTGCAGCTAGGGGGCTGACGCTAGGCCTCACTCAGGCCCTGACGTTCTCCATAAGTCACGTCTGACGCTGTCCCTACCGAAAATCTTGACGCAGGTCCTAAATTTTAGGCCTTGATTCTCTAAGTAACTAAGGTCTTTACACTAAATCTAGGTCATTAACCGACACTACCCCTAGACCTTAATCTAATCTTGACTTTAGCTAATGTCAAGTTTAGGGAAAGAGATTCTTTACGATGAAATTCTTTCATCATATGAATATTGGTTTCTAAAAACAATAATTTTTAAACTCTTGTTAACCTTAAACAAAGTGTACTCAACTGCTGTGGAATATTCCTTCATAGCAGCGTGCATGGTTCACTTTTACATTCTTGTGTGTTGGCCTTCAGGGCTCTTGCAGGAATGGCTCCTCTTATGCTAACTAAATCATCCCTGATGCTGAACATATATAAGGCACTGAAATTACTCCTGATGCTGTGAACCTGTCCCTAACTACGGCCTGGAGACTCGTGCTAACCCAGGCGCTGACACTGTCCCAAACCAAGACCCTGACATTACACGTAACTCGGACCCTGACACTACTCCTAGCTCACTCCCTGACACTATACGTAACAAAGGCCATAATGATATTCCTAACTCAGACCCTGACACTGCCTCTAACTAAGGCCCTACTGCCGCCAATATCTAAAGTCCTGAGACTATCCTGAGTTAATATCCTGACCCAGGTCTTACCAAGGTCCTGAAACTGACCCAAAGTAAGCCTTGATGCTGTCCGAAAATAAGGTCCTGAGGCTCTCCCTAACAGAGGCCCTGATAATGTCTTTAGTGAAGACCTTCACGCTGATCCCACAGAGGCCCTTCTGCTGCTCCTAAGTCATGCCCTGACAGTGTCCCGAACTCAGGCCCTAAAGATAAGCCTCACTTAGGCCCTTTGGCTGTACCTTCCTTATGCTCTGACGCTGTCTGTATAGGAAGCCCTGGCAGTGGTCCTGATTTAGGCCCTCACGCTGGTCCTAAGTAAGGCCCTGAGGCTCTCAATAACGAAGGTCTTCACGCTTTTCCTGGGTCATTTCGCGACGCTATCCCTGGCCCGGAACCTGACTCTGTCCCAAGCTCATGTCCTGCATCTTATCCTAAATGAAACCCTAATACTCTCCCTAACTAAGCCCCGACTAAACCTAACAAGGGCCTTCACACTATCTCTCACCAACATCCAGAATCTATCCCTAATGGTCCCTGCTGCAATCAATAACTAAAATCCGGACACTGTCCTGACCTATTACCCTGACTCATTTCTATCCACTGTCCTGATACTTTCCAAAAGAAAGCCTGTTGCAATCCTTAAGTGAAGACCTGAGGCTGTGCCTAACTCACGCCCTGAAACTTTCCCTAACTGAGGCCTTGATTCTGTGACTAACACAGGCCCTGCTCATGTCTTTCACTATGACCCGAATGCTGACCCAACAAAGCCCTGATGCTGTTCCTACGTCATGCCCTGTGTCTCCAGCTAGTGGGCTGACACTAGGCCTCACTCGGGCCTAGACGTTCTCCCTAAGTCAGGCTCTGATGCTGTCCCTACACGAAGCCCTGACACAGGTCCTAAATTAGGCCCCGATTCTCTAAGTAACTAAGGTCTTGACACCAGCCCAGGTCATTGGCTGACACTATCCCTGGCTCGGATCATGAGTCTGTCCCAAGCTAATGTCCTGCATCTTATCCTAATTGAAACCCTAATACTCTCCCTAACTAAGGCCCGGACTAATCCTAATTAAGGCATTGACCCTATCTCTCACTAAGGCCCAGAATGTGTCCCTAACATGGGACCTTCTGCAATCAATAATGAATATCCGGACACTATCCTGAGCTAATATCCTGACACATTTCTATCCACGGACCTGACACAGTCCCAAAGAAAGGCCTGTCGCTGTCCTTAAATGAAGACGAGAGGCTGTGCCTAACTCAGGCCCTGAAGCTTTTCCTAACGGAGGCCTCGATTCTCTGACTCACTCAGGCCCTGCTCATGTCCTTTACTATGACCCAAATGCTGACCCAACAAAGGCCCTGATGCTGCTTCGACGTCATGCCCTGACACTGTCTCCAGCTAGGGGCCTGAAGCTGGGCCTCACTCAGGCCCTCTTGCTTGCCCTAAGTCCGACCCTGATGCTGGTCCTAAATAAGCCCTCAGGTTCTCAGTAACTAAGGTCTTGACACTATCCCGAGGTCATTTGCTGACACAATCCCTAGACTTTACCCTAACCCTGTCCCTAGCTAATGTCCTGCCTCTTATGCTAACTGAAGCCCTTATGCTGTGCCGATGTCAGGACCTGAATTGAGTCCCCACGCCGTGACACTGTCCCTAACTAAGGCCTGGATGTTAGGCCTAACTCACGGCCTGACACTGTCCCTAACTAAGGCCCTGATGCCATCAATATCTAAAGTCCTCACACTATCCTCAGCTAATTTACTCTCCCATCTCTTACTAAGGTCCTGAAAATATCGCTACGTAATCCGTGACGCTGTCCCTAACAGAAGGCCTGCTCATGTCTTTAACGAAGACCATAATGCTGATCCAACAAAGGCACTGATGCTGCTCCTGTGTCACGCCCTGACAGTGTCCCCACCTACAGGAATGACGCTAGGCCTCACTCAGGCCCTGTCGCTCGCCCGAAGCCAGTCCGTGATGCTATTTTTACATGAAGCCCTAACATTGCTTCTAAAGAAGGCCCTGATGCTCTCAGTAACTAAGGTCTTGACACTATCTCTCACTAAGGCCTGGAATCTGTCCCTAACATGGGTCCTGCTGCAATCAATAACTAAAATCCGGACACTATCCTGAGCTAATATGCTGACACATTTCTATCCAAGGTTCTGACACTGTCCCAAAGAGAGCCCTGTCGCTCTCCTTAACTGAAGACGTGAGGCTGTGCCTAACTCAGGCCCCGAAGCATTCCTTAACCGAGGCCTTGATTCTGTGACTCACTCAAGCCCTGCTCATGTCTTTAACTATGATCTGAATGCTGACTCCACAAAGGCCCTGATGCTGCTCCTAAGTCATGCCCTGACAGTGTCTGCATCTAGGGGCCTGACGCTAGGCCTCACTCAGGCTCTCACATTCTCCCTATATCAGGCTCTGACACTGTCCCTACCTGAAGCCCTGGCACAGGTCCTAAATTAGGCCCTGATTCTCTACGTAACTAAGGGCTTGTTTCCAAACCTAGGTCATTACCTGACACTAGCCCTAGACCTGAACGTAAACTTCTCTTTTGCTAATGTTAAATTTAGCTAAAGAGATTCTTTAGGATGAAATTCCTTCATCTTCTGAATATAGTTTTCTGAGAAAAATAATGTTTAAACTCTTACGCACCTTAAACAAAATGTACTCAACTTCTGTGGAATATTCCTTTATACCAGCGTGTATGGTTTACTTCTGCATCTGCGTGTGTTGGCTTTCAGGGTGCTTGTAGGAATTCCTCCTGTTATGCTAACTAAATCCCTGATGCTGTCCCTAAATAACGCCCTGAAATTAGTCCCGAGGCTGTAAACCTGTTCCAAACTTAGGCCTGGAGGCTCCTCCTAGCTCAGTCCCTGACACTATGCCTAACAAAGGCTATAATGCTACTCCTAACTCAGGCCCTGACACTGTGTCTAACTAAGGCCCTAGTGCCGCCAGTATCTAGAGTCCTGATACTATCCTGAGTTAATATCTTGACCCAGGTCTTACCAAGGTCCTGAAACTGACCCAAAGTAAGCCTTGATGCTGTCCAAAAATGAGGCCCTGAGGCTCTCCCTAACAGAGGCCCTGATAATGTCTTTAATGAAGAACCTGACGCTGATCCCACAGAGGCCCTTCTGCTGCTCCTAAGTCATGCCCTGACAGTGTCCCGAACTCAGGCCCTGAAGATAAGCCTCACTTAGACCCTTTGGCTGTACCTTCCTTATGCTCTGACGCTGTCTGTATAGGAAGCCCTGGCAGTGGTCCTGATTTAGGCCCTCACGCTGGTCCTAACTACGGCCCTGAGGCTCTCAATAACGAAGGTCTTCACGCTTTTCCTGGGTCATTTCGTGACGCTATCCCTGGCCCGCAACCTGACTCTGTCCCAAGTTAATATCCTGCATCTTATCCTAACTGAAACCCTAATAGTCTCCCTAACTAAGCCCTGACTAACCCTAAATAAGTCCTTCACACTCGCTCTCACTAAAGCCCGGAATCTGTCCCTAACATGGGACCTGTTGAAATCAATAACTAAAATCTGGACACTATCCTGAGATAATTTCCTGCCGCATTTCTATGCACGTTCCTGATTCTGTCCCAAAGAAAGCCCTGTCAGTGTCCTTAAGTGAAGTCCTGAGGCTGTGCCTAACTCAGGCCCTGAAGCTTTTCCTAAATGAAGACTTGATGTTCTTAGTAACTCAGGTTCTGATCATATCTTTCACTGAGACCATAATGTTGACCCAACAAAGGCCCTGATGCTGCTCTTAAGTCATGCCCTGACAGTTTCTCCAGCTAAGATCCTGTTAATGTACACATTCAACGCAATCCTTACCAAAAGTCCAATGACATTTTCCATAGAAACAGGACGAACCATCTTAGGTTGTGTGTGGAACCACAAAGGACCCAGAAGAACCAAAGCGACCCTGAGGCAGGGGAACGTGTGGAGGCATCTCGCTCCCTGACTTCACACTTCATTATGAAGCTAGTCCCCAAAAATTGTGGCATTGGCAGAAAAACAGGCACACAGACCAGAGGAATAAAGCAGAGAGCACAGGAATCAACCTACAGGTATGTAATCAGTTAATTCACAAGAAAGGAGCCAAGAACATACACCAGGGAAAGGACAGGCCCCTCAATAAACGGTGCTGGGAAAACCAGACACCACACGCCAAAGAACAACATTCAACTGTCTACACCCCACACAAAATGGGCCAAAAACCCAGTTTTCCACATCAAGCCCTTCCTCTCCTGGGTCCTCTGGAGACAGACACCCACAGCGGTCAGCCCTGCACAGGAACCTTCTCCCCACTTTTCCTCACCTTCTCCCTCAGTGGCATCACCTCCTAGCAGGTCCTGAGGAGATCAGGCTCATGTCAGCCTGAACTGGACCCCCCAGTGTCCCAGAGCTGAAGCCTCGGCGGGTCCTGAGGAGACCCGGTTTCCGTTAGTGTGGACTTGACCCCGGGTTGTACCGAAGCCCGGCCATCAGCGTGGACTCAGCCCCGCGTGTTCCTGAAGCCAAAGCCCCAGCAGGTCCCGAGGAGACAGGGCTCCTCCCAGCATGAACATGAACAGCGTGATCTGAACAGACATCCTGGCAAAAAAGTTACAGATAGTAAAAGTCATACAGAAGAAAGCTCAACATCATATACCATTAGGGAACTACAAATTAAAATCATGAGACACCATAGCACACCAATTGGGACTGCTAAGCTCCAAAAATATGACAATACCAATTGCTAGAGTGTGAGGAACAAAAGGAACTCTCCCTCATAGCTGGGGGGATGCCTGTGCAGCCACTTTGTAAGACAATTTGGCAGTTTTTTCCAAAGCTAAACAAGTCTCACGTTGGGATCCAACAATCATACTTCCAGTATTTAGGCAACTGCTTTGAAAATCTATGTCCAAATGCAAACAAGGATGCAATTATGCACAGCAGCACTTCCATAATGGCTAAAAACTTGAAATCAGGATATCCTTCAAAAGATGAATGCATAAGCAAATTGGGATACATCCATGTCAAGGCGAGTAGGATATGCCACCTCAAAATATGTCTCTCTGGCATAAGGGTTATTGGTCTGCTTTAAAAAGAATAGGGCTTCCCTGGTGGCTCAGTGAGTAAGAGTCCACCTGCCGATTCAGGGGACACAGGTTCGAGGCCCGGTCCGGGAAGATCCCACATGCCGCACAGCAACTAAGCCTGTGCGCCACAACTACTGAGCCTGTGCTCTAGAGCCCGCGAGCCACAACTACTGAGCCCGTGTGCCACAACTACTGAAGCCTGCATGCCTAGAGCCTGTGCTCCGTGACAAGAAAAGCCACCACAATGAGAAGCCCCTGCTCGCCAACACCCAGAGAAAAGACTGCACGCAGCAACGAAGACCCAATGAAGCCAAAAATAAAATAATAAATTTATTTTTTAAAAAATCTCAGAAAACTGAGATTGCCGTTTTATGAAGGGCATTTACAATAGAGAAATCTCCATTTATAAGGGTATGTCCCTCTTTGCACCAAAAATAGAAGGATAATTAAATCTTAAGTAACTCTTTTCAATGGGGAAGTCCTGACTTAAATGTGCACACAGCCATACCCTTGTTTACTGTGCTTTGCATGATAACCTTCCATAACTGGCCTTCCCCCCTTCCCCAGCATCTTTTCTGTTTTTAGCTGAAGACGGTATTGAAGGGGATGGTTTGGGGAGTGACTCAGTTTTCCGTGGTATCCCCCCTCTATTCAGAAGGTATACATGTTATTAAACTTCTGCTTTTCTCCTGGTAATCTGTCTTTTATTACAGGGGCGGGGGGGGGCCTCAACCAAGAACCTAGAAAAGTAGAGGGAAAATTGCTTTTCCTCCCATACACATGCAGTGGAATACTACTCAGCAGAAAGGAATGCACCATCCACCTATGGAAAGACATGGATAAACCTTCAGCGTGTACTGCTAAGTGAAAAATCCAGCCTGAGCAGGCTGCACACAGTATGACCCCATTGATGACATCCCGGGAAAGGCAAAGCTACATAGATGATAAGCAGATCATGGGGTGGGGGGTTTGAAGTAGTCCATGTGATACTCTAGGATGGATACCTGTCACTATGCATTTGTCTAAGCCCATAGATGTGTGTAGCCCAAGGGGCCAATCATAATCTACTCAAATTTAGTTATTTAGGGTGTAGGATGTTGCACGATGGAATACGTCATGTGACAGAATCTAACGATTAGAAATATATGGAAACAACTCACTGTAGGGGATGGGGTAAAAGCTGCTGACTTAAGTTACCTTTGGAAATGAATGGAATCTGTAGGCTAAAGGCAAAATGGCCCGTATATATACAGTGGGCTTTGTTTTATGAAGTTCTTTCCAGGGTGTAGTAGCTAACAATTCTGAAACCTCTGCACATGTAATGTGGAAAGGAGCAATGCATAGATAAATGGCAGATGGTGGGAGCCAGGCTCCTTGCTGTGGGAGTGCGAACTTACAGGTACGCAAGGGGAGAGCCTCTGCCCTCGTAATCCTGGATCTGGGCTTCCTGGGAGGATGCCGACTGGCCGGGGGGAACACACAGATCTTCACGCCGGGAAGACCCTGCAGACATAGGAACTTCGCACCCCATCTTTCCATCCACACCTGCTGGAAACACTCAGCCCTCCGTAATCAGTCAACTGCAGCGTTTAAGACATTCTCACCCCTAAGCAGATAAAGGAGCGTGAGGGTCTGGCTTACCCCTAAGCTGTCCCAGAATCTAGGCCCTGGGGATGGAGACAGTTTGGGGATTCCTGGGCCTCTGAATCCAGGCCCTGGGGGTGGAGCCAGGTTGGGGCTCCTGGGCCTCTGAATCCAGGCTCTGGGGGTGGAGCCAAGTTGGGGGCTCCTGGGCCTCTGAATCCAGGCCCTGGGGGTGGAGCCAGGTTGGGGGTTCCTGGGCCTCTGACCAGCAGGTGAGAGGAAGGAGGAAGACCAGTCCTGAGGACAGAGGTGCCCTGAAGTCTGTGAGCCCAGGAGCCCCGATGGGACTCATTCCCAGTGAGGACATGGGCGGGGCCTGCAGTGGTTCTGTGTTCCCCCTGGGCCCTTTGATGAAGCCATGGCAGCACTGGGCCCAGACGTCTCCTGGCGGCGTCTCAAACTCTGACACAGTGGTTTTACAAAGGAACAAGAGAATGGAGCTGAGCCCCTGACGGCCACTCCTTTCTGGCTCTGAGTTGCTTCCAACAAGACCGCAGTCACCTGCATTAGTCTGCTGTGACCCATCTGCCCCCACTTTGCCTTTCCTCTCCCTCCCTGCCATGATTCCAGTGACATTTCCAGCCCGGACCCCTCTCCCAGGCCAGACGCCTCCGTCCAGTCACTGCACACCCATCTCACCTTGGGGGCTTAGCAGGGTTTCAGAGGACTGGGATCCTGCAGCTCCCCACACCCAGGAGCAGCCCCACCTTCCCAGGTTGCTGAGCCCAGGCACCAGGTGTAACCGAGCAGGACCCTGTGGGGCCTTCCCAGGACAGACCCCTCCCCCACACCCTCTGCTGTAGCTCCTCTCTGAAGTACCTGGATAACAGTGCCCGATGCATGCTTCCTCCACCACCAAGTGGAAGGAATTAACTACTTGATGATCAGGAACAGGTAACCCCGGAGCTCCTGGTGCTTAAGAATTTATAACGTTAACCGCCCGTTACCTCACCATCAATCAGAGAATTGTGCACCAGCTGATCACATACCCTGCGACCCCCCTCCTTCACTTGGCCTTGAAAATTGCTTTGCTGAAATCCTTCAGGGAGCTCGGGGTTTTAGAGCACAGGCCACCTGGCCTCCTTGTATCGGCACTTTGACAATTCAGGCTGCACCTTCCTCCACCACCCCCGGTGTCAGTAGACTGGTTCTGCTGCCCTCGGGCGAGCGGACCCACGTTCGGTTCGGTAACACTGGGGCCTCCCAGGCTCCCACTCGCCTTGTGCCCCAGTGACTGTCAGCTCCTTCTCCACAGTCTTGTTGCAGCAAAAACAGAAACGAAGTTTCCCTGCCCTGAGAACAAGGGGACAGCGAAAAGACTAGAGAAGAAACGTAACCTGGCCTGAAAGAGCTCATCACTCCTTGTTTCACTTTGTCACTCATTTGTAGTAACTAGATTTGTACCCTACAAAGCTAACCTCACTCCGACACTATGGAATTTACCTTCGGCACCCATCACCCCTCACTGTGTGTGTTACAGCCCCTGCTTCTCACTCCCTAACCTTATTATGTAACGCACTTAGATTCTATACGCTCCTCATAACAAATCACCCCCTAGTTTTTCATTTCAGAAACAAGGTCACTGGCCAATAAACCAGAGGCAAACGGACGCAATTACCAGTCTGCTGGACCCCAATTACCGGCGACCTGATGCCAGCGATGACTGTTTTGAAATAATGCAAAGGAAAGGAGGAATGCAAGACCTTCACTACTTTGATCCTTATCCTCTACCCTGGACTGCGGAAGCCCCACATATAAAATCTTCCCTGATTCTCAAAGAGGGGTGCCCAGTTCTTGAGGTGCTAGCCAGCTGTGTCTTCCCTGCTGCCTGGCAGAAAAATAAAGCCATCTGTCTCTTCCTCCAAAACCCCTGTCTCCGTATTTCTGTTCGGCCTCGGTGCACAGGGAAACCGATACTTTGACAACGGTCTGTGGCCAGTTCCCACACTAATTCCCCTCTACGCCCACAGCCCTGGCCCAAGCCGGATCTTGTGCCTGGTTCCTCCATCAGACCTGACAAACCTCCCTGCCCCACGGTGCGTCTCACATCCCACCCCAACGTGGTCTTTCTGAAGCATAAACGAGACTGTGACTCTCTCCCTCCTGTAATCCCCCAAAGTTTCCCCACTTTCGCTAGGGTATCTGCCAAGGCCCTGAGAGTCCCCGGCAGCCCCACTAGGCTGCTGACTCCTGGGTTCCCAGACACTGAGCACCTCAGCAGGCCAGGTGACACGGCAGGAAACCCCAGAACTGCTCACCTCAGGAGGGGGCTGGCACTGCCACTGCCTGATCAAAGAGAGCAGAGAAGGGTTCCCCAGCTGGGACACAAACTCTGCACGAGTGGCCTCTCCTTGAGCCATTAGCTCACCTCGTATGACTTGAGGGAAGGAAGGACCGAGGCACACTTGGTTCCTAAGGAGGATGCTATAGGCTCAGTCATGTCTCCCCAAATCCACATGCTGAATGCCTAACCCCCAGGACCCCAGGATGTGTCTGTATTTGGAGATGGGATTTTTAAAGAGATGATCAAAGTAAAAATGACGTCACTAGGGTGGATCCTAATCCAATAGGATTGATGTCCTACAAGAAGAGATTAGGACACAGATAGGCACAGGGGGAGACCATGTGAGGACCTGGGGAGAAGGTGGCTGTCTAAGCACCAAGGAGCGAGGCCTCAGGAGAAGCCAGCGTGCAGACACCTTGATCTCCGACAGCATCCAGGACTGGGAGATAGGCCTGTTATTCAAGCTGCGCAGTCTGTGGTATTTGTTACGGTGGTCCCGAGCAGACTCACAGGGTAACTCAGGGCTCAGACTGGACAGACCCCGCTCTCCATCCCCTTGTACGTGAGTTACAGGAGCCCCAGGCACTGAGGAGGGGGTCCCTGAGGAGGCACAAGATAGAAGATGCTAGGCATTAACACGACTGCATTCATGTTAAACGTGCCTGAAGTCCATTCACCTGAGATGGTTTTGTCCTGCATGTACATCGGCACCTTTAGTCTGAACTGCAGACCTTTGGCTTCACCACCTCCACTGCGAGCATTAGCTTCACCTGCTGTGGACCATCTCCTATAGGATTTCCAGAACCACAGAGCATCGAAGCTTCACAGAACCCAGAATCTGTGCGCTAGTGTCCGGGCGACCCTCACAACAGAGCCGCACAGCTGCCCATCAGAACCCATTTCCCTTTTTCCTGTGCACAGCTACCCTGCACATCCCAGCCTTCCCACCCCTTACAGCTGGGGCACAGTGTCTCGTGTTACCAAGGGGAAGGGGTGGAGGTGGTGAGGGCCTTGGCCAGCCTGCATCCTAGGACGGAGGGCACGATGTCCCTGTGGTCACCCCACCCCGCTGGTTGAAACACTCACCTGGAAGCAGGGAGGAGAAACAAAGTGGGGGCAGAGCCTGGGAACTGACACCCACCTGCCCTGGACTCTCACAGGAAGGGGACAGAGACATCTTGAGCTTCAGCCCAGTTTTGGGAGACACTATGTTCCAGCAACAAACTTGGCCTTAAACGCTAAGTTGCTTTACAAACCCCTCCCCAGCTGTCACAGAAAGTCAGGCTTCATCTCATCACACGTTTCTCAAACACCAGCTCACGCTGAGACCACCTCTCAGGTGATGGTGTTTCAGAGCAGCCCCTTTAAAAGATCCCTGGATTTCAGCTCTCCCCGCCCTGCCTTCAGTTTAAGGGAGAAGTTTCCTTGACAACCTACCTTGACAAACCTGCTCAGTTTCCTTAACAACCAAGCTTCGCAATCTCCCAAACTCTTCTCCTTCAAACATTCCTATTCTAAGCTTGATGAGCCTAAAGTGACAGTGCTGTCATCACGTGCCACAGGGTGACTCCTCCAAGCCCGTAGTTACTGGTTACATGATGCTACTGATGATGACATCCCAGAAGAGCCAGCTTTGCAATATCACCATTTCTGGACTCGGCACTGGGTCCCTTTCCACAGACAGAGTGGAGTGGCTGTTTCCACGGGCCCCGTGGTGGAAGAGCTCACCTAATGCAGCCAGGACTTCATCCTTTCCAGGTGATTCCAGGGTCCTCATTCTCCCCAGACCCCCACCCACATGGCTGCTGGCTGCTATCTATACGGGACCTTGGTAATCTCCTAAAATTAGGGTTATTTTATACACAGGTAATGGGTTGAATGCTGGTCCCAAAATATGTTCCCCCCAGAACACCGGAACCGGACCATATCTGGGAAAAGCGTCTTTGTATATGTAGTTAAGGGTCTCAAGGTGAGGCCATCTGGGGTTAGCGTGGCCCCCAATCCAATTGAGAGAGTCCTTATGAGACAAAAGAGGAGAAACACAAACATAGAGGAGAAGCCACGTGAAGGCAGAGACAGGAGGGCTGCAGCCGCAAGCCTGGGGATGCCTGGAGCCCCCCAAAGCTGGAAAAGGCAGGAAGAGCCCTATCCTGGAGCCTCTGGAGGGACGTCCATCCTGGAACACCTTGATCTCAGATGTCTGGTCTCCAGGACTGGGGGAGGATGAATTCCTGTTGTTTTAAACCACCCAGCTTGTGGTCATTTGTTACAGAAGCCACAGAACAGTCACACGGACCCTGCTCTGTGGGACCCTGGAAGTGTGGGTCTCATTAAAGACCAACAGAGGCTGGGTTACAGAACCCTTAGAGTCAGCACTGGGCCCCAGAAATTCTAAAGCAGTGGCTGGACACCAGAACGTTGAGGGGTCAGTCGGAAGCCAATCCCTAAGGGTGCCGGCTGCACACGGCCTCCCCAGGTTTTTATGCCTGCCTGTACAAGTTGGGGATAAGTATTTCCATCCTGATTCAGGACCTCTGATATCACCATTCACGCTGCCAATTAAGAACCCACTAGTTACACAGAGGAAAACCCTATCAGGAAAACCCTTGCTCCAGTGGTAAACAATTCTGAAGTTGGTCAGAGGTGGGGAATCATCTCTCATGCAGCCAGCAGCCCCCCCGCAAGGAACGTCCTCATTGCAAAGCTGGGGGACCATGTCAAGGCGTCCCTGAGTAAACATGAGCTGACCCCCAGGCCAGCTGCTGCTGAACTGTTCCCACCCTTCCCAGCTAAAACACCTGAATGTGTGCAAGGACTTGAAAGCCTAGAGGAAGGGCCATGGAGCCACACCAGCACGGAGGCCGACTTGGGGCCTGCAGGCCAGCCAGCATGGTCCTGGCCCCGGGCGCTCTTCTGGAAGCTTTCCATCTCCCTGCCCAATGTACCCCTCCTGTCCCGGCCCCCACCGCTTTTCTCCGTCCTCACCTCTGCCCGGGGAGAAATTCCAGCGGCAGGTATGGGTGACACATCCTCTTCTTTAGCAGGTGGCAGCGCGGCAACTCCTGCAGAAAGTCCACCAGAGCCCCACTCGCACCGGGCCACGCACAGAGCCGTGGGCCCTACTCCCTCCCACCAGCCCAGCCCCGAGACTGCCGATGGGGCAGAGAATATGGCGTCAGGCACAGCTGCAGGGGCTCTTGCTGCCTGGAGCGGTGTTTATATTGACCTCAGCCCAGGCACACCTGGGGAGGACTGGCCGGCCGGGTCAGACTGCCCAGGTCAGCCACTCCTCGCCCCTCAGGGGCTCACAGTTGCATAAAATGGACCTTGCTGCACCGGTCAGTTCCAAGGAACACGTGTAGGTCCTGAGGGTCAGGATAGACAAGGGGCTGCAGCCCTGGCTTGTTTTCTAACCATTTTATCTGGCCCATGAGTGGGAGACAACTTCAAGAAGACCCTCTCCTAATAAAAGGAACCCAGGAGTCAGGGAGAGGAGGGGTGGTGGGTGGAGACAGAGACCTGGTGCCCCGGCTGCAGTGGAAGTCTCTGGAAGACCAGGCGGAGGGAGGCCACACAGAGTGAAGCCCAGGGTCACAGACCTGTCGGAGCTGCTGTTTGTTAGTTCAAGTCCTGCTCTGAGGTGCTCTGTGTCAGCTCTGAGTGACAGGTGAGATGGGGGTGCTCTGCCATGAGGGCTATGCGCACGGTTCCTGTGTGCCCAGCCCTGCCGTGGTACCTGCACAAGGGTGTTCCGTATCCAAGGAGGGGCCTGACCACGAGAGTCCCGTGGGCTGCTGGGTAGCTGCACAGGTGAGCTCCATATCCTGGGAGGGGCCTGATCACGAGAGCCCCGTGGGCTGCTGGGTACCTGCCCAGGTGAGCTCCATACCCTGGGAGGGGCCTGACCACGAGAGCCCCGTGGGCTGCTGGGTACCTGCCCAGGTGAGCTGTATATCCTGCGAGGGGCCTGACCACGAGAGCCCCGTGGGCTACTGGGGAACTGGTAAAGATGTCGGGACAGTCAGTGAAGCCACTGAGGATATGCATCCAATAGTTCCTAATTCCTACACCCTGCTGGTCATTGTACCATCCCCCAGGACATAGTATTCTGTATGAGACTTACATGATGCTTTCTTCTGTATTCCATTAGTCCCAGAGGTCACAGAAATTTTGGCTTGTGACTGGCAGGACTCAGCATACAAGGAAGACAGTACTGCTGGGCCGTCCTCCCCCAAGGGTTCAAAACTTCCCGCACCACCTTTGGGGAAACTTAACTAAAACCTCAAAGATCTACCTCTGGAGAAGGGAACCCTCCTTCAATATGCAGACGACATTCTGATCCCCAGCCCTACTAAGGAGGCCTCTGAACTACCTAGCCAATAAAGGATAGAAGGTGTCCAAGACAAAGGCTCAAATATCACAGACTAAGGTGACCTGCCTGGGCTTCATTCTCACAGAAGGTCGGAGAAGCCCATCCCAGGAAAGGGAAGAAGTCATTTGCAGCCTTACCCCTTCTAAACCTAGAAGACAGCTTAAGGGTTCCTAGGGAGGTCGGGGTTTGCTGCATCTGGATCCCTAACTACAGTCTAATAGCTGGGCCTCTATAGGAAACATTGAAAGGAAAAGATGATGATCTGTTCGAATAGAATCCAGAAGCAGTCTTTCAAGAATGGAAAGAGCAGTTAATTCAGACCCTTGCCCTGGACCTCCCTAACTTAGCTAAACCCTTTGACCTTTACATTCTGGGTAGAAAGTGAATCGCCCTTGGAGTATTAGTGCAAAAACTGGGACCTCTTGAAATGGAACAATGCAAGAATGCCCTCCAGGTAGGAGAAAGTACGGTCACCAAGGGCTTGGCCCGCCGCCCCATCCGGCCAAGATACTGGGGGTATCTAAAAACCTGGAATCCGCAGCCCGCAAGGCCAACTCCCTCCTAAGGGGAAAGGACCGCACGCGGTGATCCTAACCACCCACCATGCCCTGAAGTTGCAGGCGTCGCTCCGTGGGCACACTGACCTCGAGTGAGGAAGCCCTCCAACTCCAACCTCCAGAGGGACAACTGGGGGCAACGGGTCCCCATGATGACCCGTGTGACCATCACTTGACGTGGATCTTCTCTCAGAAAACAACAAGAGCGTGCCCCAAAAGAGCAGACTACTGCTTGCAGGACTTACTGCACCCAGAGCGGAGCTCATAAGCTTGGCGGGGGAACCCTAAATAACGCTGTCACCATAGAAACGCCTACAGACACCGCGGTGAAGGCGGCAGCCGATGAGACCGGCTGCACTCCTGGCTACTTGAAAAGGCCGTTGACTCAGTGGCCGTCATGGGTCTGGATCACCACCGGCCCTGGACTGTGTGGGAGTTGAGCAGGCAGGGTTCTGACACCTGGTGCTGTTTGTACGTTAATTCAGGGGCCTAATTGAAGAAAGCGCAGACTACTGGTCAGAGCATCTAGGCTGGCAGAAACCGTCTGCCTAAGGTGGCCGAACAAATGTGGGCGGGGTAAAACCGGCCACCCCAGAGTCTCTGCGCATCTCTTTCCTGCACCCTTAAAGGTCATTAGAATCTATAACACTTCAAATGCTGGGGCTCAGGCGGACGAGCAGTGAGGGAAGAGCCCTGGGGACAGTCAACCTCACCTGGAGGCTGCTGGGGAGAAGTTCTGCCCCTCCCCCCGGGTATGAGGCCTCCCGACTCAGCACGAAGCAGTTACAGAAGCGGGATCTGCACCCTCAGCGCCCCAACAATGAGGAATGGGACAAAAGGCAGAGGAGGGGTTTGTCACCGGCAGAGCCCATGAAAAAATCCTGGGAGATAAAAATAGAATCCGGGCAATAAAGTAAAGTCTAACGTTTATTCCTTTGTGCTTTGTCTAATTTCACTTGCCCCTAGGTTTCCACATGCAGAGGTCCCACACCCGGCACTTCAGAACCTATTTCCTGGTGCAAAATGGCTGGGCCGACACCTCAGCTCGCGGGGCCCCATGCAGACTCCGCGACATGGAGCCTGAGCTCCAGCCAACCCGGCCCTCGAGACTCCGCCCCTTCCGTCCCGCTGATGCTGCCGGGATCCCCACACAGCAGCCCCGCCCACAGCCCTCGGGGGAGCGCACGCTCCCACCTCTCCCCGTTCTCTGATCAGAATCTAAAGTTTCCTTTGCTTCTGAACCAAACTCAGTCTCGTTCTCTTGGCTCCAATGACACGGGGCAGGGGACCCTTGTTGGGGCCCACTCTGCAGGATCAGTGACAGAAATTGAGAACATTGTAACTTCAATGAACAGATGTGTGAGCCAAACTGTAATTAACCTAGAGCCGTGTATAAGGCTCGGGTAAAATAAGATGTTTCCAACACTTCCATTTGATATTTCCATCACTTTAGTATAGGCAAGTTCAGTGAAGGGGTTTGTCTTATTTGTCAGGTCAACATTAGAGAAATGAAGTGATTTCTTTCCAAGGATGTACATCGAATAATCTTGGCTGAAGCTTCAATATAGTTTTGAATGCTTTTCCATTGAAAATGATACCTCTCTTTCAGCTCCCCCATTTCTGAGAAGCATAAAATCTTATAATTTATTATTACCAAAGGGGAAAGGTGCAGGGAGGGATAAATGAACAGTTTGGGATTAACACGTACACCCTGCTATGTATAAAATAGATCATCAACACAGAACTACTGTACAGCACAGGGAACTACACTCAATATTTTGTAATAACCTAGAAGCGGGAATAATCTGAAAACGAATAGATATTTTTATTGACATCATCTATCAATGACAGATACAATGTACCCTAACGGAGGCCGATGGTCAGCGCTTCTGACCCTGAAGACTTTAATCATCTTAAGTTCGGACTCTGCCTACTGCCCAAGGCCCTTAATGAACATACGTGTAGCCATAGCGTAAAATTCCCCAGTTTAGGGTTCAGGGAGACACTGATTTGGAAACATCCCTGGTGTTCTCTTACCATGCACGGGACCCTTCCTACAGCTAAAACATGACTCTGACACCCAGAAGGTGGTACACCATTTGATCGGGAAGAGTTTGGAAAAAGCATCTCATCTCCTCATCTCCACGGAGTCGGGTTCACCCCCCCAGTGTCTTTCCTAACAATCTCCCCACTTGGGGATGTCAGCACCTTCAACCTCCTGTTGCGCACAGTTTGGAATCTGTCCAGAGGATGAAGCGGAAGGATGAGAAACAATGAGAGAAAAGTCCTAGGTGTTCGGACAGGCACATGTCACTCTCATTTCCAATCAGGAAGACGAAATGACCAAAGGCTAAGATTGCCCATGGAAAAAGAATACGGCTTGAGGAAATCCCACTGTTTTGTGGCCAGTTCCCAAAAACACAAGTTGAAAAATGGAACTCAGGATCACTAAAATTCACGAAACTGCAGAGTTGAAAATATCTATCATTGAAAAATGTCTTGAGGGAAGTCACCGAAAAGGAATTGTAAGCAAGGGAGAATGGCAGGAAAGGGATTTGAAGAGGTAAAAAGGACTCATCATGAAAGCACAAAAAAGGGGCTGAACATCGCCAACGGTGCAGTTAGCCAAAAAGGGCGTATGCTTTTTTCCTGAATATATTCAAGAAAAGGGCATACACCCTTTTCAGCCAACCAAACAGGTGGGCATTGCAAATCAATACTACAAAAAGTATCACACTTCGCATCAGTCAGAAGAGCCATCCTCATAAAGTGTAAACACCAGAAATGCAGGACAGGGCGAGGAGTGAAGGGAGCCCTGTGAGGCTGATAGTGGAAATGTAAATTGCCAACGGGCACACTGAAGAAGTGTACTGTGTTTACTAAAACATCTAAACAGGTGAGCTACAGAGCATAGGGCACTTGCACTCATGGGCGAATATCTTGGGAAAAACAAAAATCGTCAGGATACAGGCACCCCAACGTTTACCGCCTCTCTGTTTAAAAGAGCCTCGACTTGGATAAAACCTAAATATACCTGGAAGGAAAAAATGGATAAAAGAGATGTGGTACATATGTAGAGTGGAATATAACTCAGCCAGGATATCAATGAAATAAGGCCAGTTGCATCAACTCAGGAGGAGTTATGTAAGATCATTCTAGGTAACATAAGTCAGAAAGAAAAAGACACATATCGTAAGATATAACTTAAAGGTAGAATCAACAATGGCTACACATGAAACAAATTACAAAACAGAAACATAGTCAAATATGTAGAAAACACACATAAGGCTGCCAAAGGGGAAAGGTGGGGAGGGGTGAGGCATTATCCAGGAGGTTGAAATTAGCAAAGATACCGTTCCAAATACCAAATTGATAATAGACGAGGCCTACACGGAACCTCAAAGAACTGCACTCAGCACATTCAAGTCACCAGAAAAAATTCTATACGACTGTTAAGAATCTGAAAAAGAATTTATTGATGTCTGTTTCTACGTGAATCAAGTGGATGTAGAACAGCAACAAACAGCGTTGAAAATCAGCTGTAACCAATATAACAATAGTAGAAAAAGACAGTGACAGACATAAAAACCCTTATAACTTTTGCTCAGGGGCTATGATGCAACATGGATTGAACACACCTAGACACACAGCAGGATGAGACATAAGGTTGGACACTCTTGGGACTGAGAGGATTGGTGAGGTTGAGTGAGCAAATGCAGACCCTTTAAAGTAATACTGTGTGCTACCCATTCCATGGGTCCCAACTCTCCAGGTGCAACGCAACCTTCCTACAGCTAAAAGATGCATGGGAAGCCCAGAGGATGATACACCGTGTGATGATGAAAGGTTTCGACAGCGCACCTCATTTTTCATCTCCTGGTGCTCGGGTTCACCATTCCAGCCGCTTTACTAACAATCTCCCCACTTTGAGAATCAGCACCTTTAACCTCCTGTTTCGAACAGTTTGCAATATGTGCCGAGGATGAACGGGAAAAGGGGGAACCAATGAGAGACTCGCTGGAGGTGTTTGGTCGGGCACATGTTACTCTCATTTCCCATCACGAAGAAGAATTCACCAAAGGCTCAGCCTGAAGCCCCGAAACCAGGATAGGGCCTGAGGCGATGCTGTGGTTTTCTGGGCCAGCTCACAAAAAGGGCAGTTGAAACATGGAGCTCAGGGGCACTGCAACTCACAAACCTGCACAGTGATAAATGACAACTACCATCCAAAAATACATTGAGTTAAGGCAACGAAGAGGATTTGAAAGCAAGGCAGAATTGCAGGAAACAGATTTCAAGAGGTAGATTGGAGTTTCCTTGAAAGCACATGAAAAGCGGCAGAACTTGGACAATGATGCAGTTGGCCAAAAAGGGAGTATGTGTTCCTTCCTGAATATATTCAGGTAAAAAAGCATACACACGTTTTGGCCAACCAAGCAAGCTGGGAGAGCAAATCAGCACTACAAAGAAGTCTCACTTCCCCCCGGTCAAAACGGCCATCTGAAAAAAGTGTAAAAAACCACAAATGCAGGACAGGCCATGGAAAACAGGAAACCTTGTTATGCTGACGGGCGGGATGAAAATTGCCGCAGACACTCTACAAAAGTGTATGGTGTTTCCTAAAACATCTAAACAACAGAGCTACAGAGCATAGGGCACTTCCACTCATGGGCGTATATCTTGGGAAGACTAAAAATCAACAAGACACAGGCACCCCAAAGCTTAGGGCTGCTCTGTTTACAAGAACCTCGACTTCGGTACCCGTTCCATATCCCAGGAAAGAGAAAAATGGATACAGAAGTTGTGAAACTTATGTACAATGGAATATCACTCAGCCATGAAATCAATGTCATAAGGCTAGTAGCAGCATAATGAGTGGATTTAGGTACGATAATTCAAAGTGAAAAAGGTCACACAGAAAAAGAAATTTATCAAAACATATCACTTATAGAGGGAATGTAAACATGGCTACAAAGAACTGAATTAAAACAGAACAGAGTCACGCTTTTAGAAAACACACTTATGCCTGCTTCAGGGGAAAGGTGAGGGGGGGTTTTCATAAAACAAGAGTTTGAAATTAGCACAGATACCGTTCCAAAAACCAAATATGTAATAGACAAGACCTACTCCTTGCTCAATGAACTGGACTCAACAGCTCCTATTCATCGCAGAAAAAAAATTCCAGCCCTTGTTTCTCAGGAGCTCTGGGGTCTACCTGCGAGGTAAACTTAACTCACCTGGCACAAGGCGGCCATCCCGGGTTTCACATCAACATGATCTCAGGCACAAACCTCCTGGCTTTTCCATTGTGTCTTTAAGTTACTTGTTGAAACAACTGCACAAATATGACAAAGATATAAAATCAGGCATCTTCTGCCCCAGTGCCTGCTCATAAATGATTTTCTGCCACTTTAATGATAAAGATAGAACATTTCAACATTCTGCTGCCCTTATTATTTGTCATTTTTCTTGATATTTCTATTGAATACTCTTTCAATATTTTAACAATGGAACATTTATTTACCTTGTTCCAGACCCAGCCTGTAGTGGTAAAGGTTTTGTTGTTATATTTCTATTATGTTTCCTTTAAAAATCATTATGCTATTTAACTGGATTAAGTCAATTCTACAGGCATTTATCTTATGATATTGATGAAATTAATACATAGAGGGCAGTAGTACAAGTTGATTGTACTCCAGAGCCTCTATTAGCACAGTTAAGTAAGTATAACTATTATCTATATGTAAACCAAAGTACATGCCAAGTGAGACTCTCCGACGCTTCTTCACTGTCTACCCCTCAAGCCTGTGAGAAATGGAATATTTCTTGCCATCTCAGTAAACAAAAGATGCCACAGTCATCCTCTCCAATGTGAGCGGGCAGGCCCTGAGGAACTCAGGATATGCAATTACAGGATGCAGGCCCCAGAGAGCTGAGGTGCATATCAAAGGAAGGAATTCGTGAGCCTGACTCCGGCATCTTCGCATAAGGAAAGCCCTGCATTCCTGTAGAACCTGGGAGAGCAGGTTCTCCTTAGCTGACAATCACCTTTTCACGTCCCCCATCAACTGCGCCAGCCCCCCGCCCTGTCCCCTCCCCCCCCCCCCCCCCCCGGTGCTTTAGCTCAGGGAGGAAGGGGCGCACAGGGCCTCGGCTGAACAAGAGGCCTGGGAGCCTCGGGAGGAACTTTCGCCGCTTTCCCCGCCGTCGGGAGGAGGGTCGCTGACGCTGCGGCCGGACCCTGCGCCTCCCTCGCCCCGTGTCCCCTCAGGACGTTCAGCCGCCCTCTCCCCACGCCCCCCGGGCCCCGCGAGCCAGGCCGAGGGCAGGGCCGAGAGGAGGGGCCGAAGTTCCCCGGGACCAGACCCCGAGGCCGCTCGTTCTGCACAGCAGCGGCGGGTGGCAGCGAAACGCTTCCCCTCAGAAGCTGCTCTTGCGCGGCCGCCCGGGCACCGGACCCACTTACCCGGCCCGCCGTCCCCACGACTGTCGCGGCTTCGGCCGCCGGGGCCCCTCCGCAGCCGGCAGCGTCAGTGAGGCCGCCCTCCCCTCGGGCTCCGGGGCAGCTCCGTGACGGCGGAGGGAAGAGACCCCGAGCCGGGAGCTCCAGCTCTGAGGAAACGCGGGCTCCGTTCTGGGCGCTGCGGGTGGGGCCGCTCTGCCTGAGGCCTCCTGGGAGGGAGCGGGGCGCCAGGAGCTCAGGGCCCCGTCGGGGGTCCTGGAGGGGCGGCCCGGCCTGAGGGCCCCGCCCACTGTGGCCGCAGCGCAGGCCTTTTCCCTGCAATCCTACACAAAAAGTCAGAAAGATACACACGGTCTACAGTGAATGTTCACAAATGGTGGTTGCTGCTGTGCTTACTATCCTATTAAACGTGGGAAATCCATAACACACTTGAAGTTAGAAGTTAACTATGAATGTTTACCTTTCCTTATTATGTCTCTGCTATTCACAATTGTCGTTAATGAATCAGAGGCTGTGGCATCACTAGTTAAAAATGAGCTCGTTTAAAAAATAGAACTCAGGCCCACCGGCCCTACTGTATCAGAATCTGCAATTTTACACTCTCTCCAGTGTACTTGTGGACCCATGAATAGTTGAAAGGTACATTTCTACCTCGACATGTCTTTTCTGTCTGAGAAATACGCACATTTTATCCAGTTTGATATAAATAAAACACTCAAAAATGCATATGTCCGTGTTGAAACCACCATTTTATCATTTCTTTTCCAGATAACTATAGTCTCTATACTGGTTTTATGGATCACATGACATACTCTTTTTTGTAGTTAGAAATAGAGAAAGCTACTTTGTAAAAAAAATTATATATATATGTATATATATATATATATATACATATATATATGTGGATAATAGAAGACACTCTTCTAAATTAAAACCAGTTCTCTTAATTTGCTCTTTTCTTCTTGGGTCACATTATGAACTCTTCCCGTGGCCACATGTCATGTGTACTTTTAATTTCAGGGACTGCTGACATCCCAGGATGTGCCCATAGATTTCTCTCAAGAGAACTGGGAATGACTGGACCGAGATCAATGGGAATTGTACAGGGATGTGATGTGACAAAAGTATAGGATCATGCTCTCCTTGGGTGAGGATACCTTCCTTCCAGAATTCCTTATCCACCCACAGGGTTTAGAGTCCTTCATTTGTAGAATGTCTCCTGGAATGTTCTGCTTCCTACAATAGGGTTTCAGATTGCAACGTTTCAGGAAATATTGGGAGTTTGTGGGTATAATTTATGTTATTCTTTGCAAATTGCAGCCTCCTTTTTAATATACTTTGTAACTGCTTGGGATGTGTCTATATGAACAGTGTACTATATGTTTCTGTTATAGTCCTTACAATATTTTATTCTCTTATCATCTGTAACAACCTTCCATGGATTCTTTGGGCTTAAGGTGTATTAAAAGGGAGACGGCGATTCTGGGACTTCCCTGGTGATGCAGTGGTTAAGACTGAGCCTGCCAATTCAGGGGACACGGGTTCGATCCCTAGTCTGGGAAGATCCCACGTGCAACGGAGCAACTAACCCAGTGGGCCACAACTACTGAGCCTGCGTGCCACAACTACTGAAGCTGGTGCACCTTGAGCCTGTGTGCCATTTATTTTTAGAGAATAAAATCACCTCTGAGTGATTACAATTTAGACCAGCTAGTCAAAATCCTTTATCACCTGTTCTTCTCAAACACTGATCAATGGAACAAGTTTTACTAGGGATAAGAGTGTAATTGTATTCTAGAGTTCATATCGGCAATATGGTTTTTGACCTTGATGCTGGATCACGACATTTCAATGGTATAACTGCTATTAATTGTCTCTTTGTTCAATGATTAAAGTCTCACATGATCTGAGTTCAGACTGGAGCCCTCCTGGTTGGTTTCTGTCTATTGCAGATTTCTTCCAGTATGAAAGGACAAGAGCAATACGGCTTACTTTACACAATGTCTTCAAACTAAATGATGACATAATCTACATTCAATTAATTTATACATACCCTACTGTAGAGCAGGGTTTGTTACGGTGGCAGAGCCCGGTAATTATGTAAAACTGAAACTTTTATCTGCACTGGTTCAAGTCCTCCTCCTAAGAATATGTTTATAATCAACACTCTTTCACAAGTTACCCAATTTAATTCACCATAGCATTCCTCATATTAACTAAATGGAAAATCCTAAGCTATATACAAATCCAGAAAGGGCCAAAAATCATCTGCCCACATGGATTATTACAACCCATTGCTGAGGCATTCAAATTACTTATTAAAGACCCACTATGTCCATCAACAGCATCAATTTATATATTATTGCCCCAATGCTAGCCTTAACCCTGGCTCTCACAACATGAATTCCTCTTCCCATATCTTAGCCACTAATTAATATAAATGTAGGCATACTCTTTATATTAGCCATATCACACCTAGCCATTTATTCCGTCCTCAGTTCTGGATGAGCTTCACATTCAACATACTCACTCACTGGAGCTCTAGGGACAGTAGCATAGACAATCTCATATGAAGTAATGTAGCAGTTATTCTATCCTCAGTCTTACTGATAAATGGATCATTTACACTTTCAACAGTAATTATTACACAGGAACACCTATGACTATTTTCTTCTGACCCCTACTCAGAATTTTATTATCTCCGCAGTAGCAGAGATTCAATGAAGCCTCACTTGATTCAACAGAAGTAGAATCAAAACCTGTATATGACTTCAATGTAGAAGATGTAGCAGGCCCATTCACCTCTTCCTTGCTAGACAATATGTCAATTTCCTTATAATAAACATTTCCACAACAATCCATTTGTAGGAGCATTCGACAATCCCTAGGTGCCAGAATTATATACACGCCAAGTCATCATTAAAACACATCTAACAATCTCCTTTCTATGAATTTGAGCATCCTACCCACAATTTTGATATGATCAACGTCTACATCTCGTATAAAAATTTTTTTTCTACTAACATTAGCCCGATGTATATGAGAGTTTTCACTACCTGTCATCATACCAGGCAACCCACCACAAACTTAAGAAATATGTCTGACAAAAGAGTTACTGTGATAGAGTAAATTATAGAGGTTTCAATGCTCTTATTCCTGGAATTGAATTCTTCCTAAGAATTTTATATTCTCCATGTTACCACATTACAGGACATGCTATATACTAAGGTTCACTAGGTAAGCTTCAGGCCCATACCCCCAACATGTTGTCGTAGATCCTTCCTGTACTAATAAACTCTCATTGTTTTTACTATCATTCTACTGACCATTATCACAGGAAATATAATTGTATAAGAAGCTCACACTGGTTAATGGTATCCCCATTCTAATAAAAAACACAAACCCATAAGCTACAGAAGCATCCAACAAATATTTCCTAAAACAATCCACCACACCAATACTACTTATAATGGCTAGTATCATTAATCTAATATACTCTGGTCATGGAACACAATGAATAACAAAAATCTTTCATCCAGCAGCATCCACCCTCATGACAATCGCCCTTGTCACAAAAGTAGGACTTTCCCCATTTCACTTCTGAGTGCCTCAAGTCACACAAGGCGTCCCATGAACAGCAGGCCTGATGCTATTAATATGACAAAAGTGCACCCCTGTCAGTTTTATACCACATGTCACCATCCATCAACCTAAATATACTATTAATCATAGTGATATTATAAATCATAGCTGGAGGCTGAGGGAGATTTAGTCAGACTCACCTGGAAAAAATTAAACCCTCCTCATCAATTGCCCATATAGGATGAATAACAGCCGTTATAAAGTATATTCCGATTATAACAATCCTAAACATACTAATTTATATCATAACAATACTCTCTTCTTATTATTTATGCCCAGAGCATGGACTACAAGAGTGTCATTATCACACACATGAGGTAAAACACCTCCCATCACAATCCTTTTCCTCACCATTATAGTATCATTAGGACATAGTCCATCACTATCAGGGTTTTTACCCAAATGAATACTTATCCAAGAGATAACAAAAATGACAACATCATTCTACCAACATTAATAGCCATCACAGCAGTGCTCAGCATATATTTCTACTTGCAGCTAACATACTCCACATCACTAACTGTATTCCCTTCATGAAACAACACAAAAACAAGGCACATTGAACATTCAAAGAAATAACCTTCCTATCATTACCAATCATAAAACCCAGACAATTACTCCACAGAACACCCATTCCATCCGTGCTGGACTAGGAATTTAGGTTAGTTCAGACCAAGAGCTTTCATAACCCAAAACAAGTAAAATTTACTTAATTTCTAAAAATAAGGATTGAAAGACTTCATCCTACATCAATTGAATGTAAAGCAAACATTGTAGTTAAGCCAAATCTTTAGGAGACTGATGAGTTTTAACCCCAGGAAACTTTAGTTAACAGGCAAATCCTCTAGTCAACTGGCTTCAATCTGCTTCTTCTTCATTTGAGAAAGAAAAAAAGAAAAAAGGCAGGAAAATCTCTGGCAGAATTGAAGCTGCTTCTCTGAAATTACAATTCAATTTGTTGATTCACCACAGGGTTTGTGAGAAAGAGGGCTCAATCTCTGTCTTCAGATTTACAGTCGAATGCTAGCTCAGTCATTTTACCTCTGTTCATACACTGTTGATTATTTTCAACAAATCACAAAGATATCGGCATCTTATAATTACTATTTGGTGCTTGAGCTGGAGTAGCAGGCAGCACCTTAAGAATATTAATCCAGGCTGAGCTATGCTAACCTGGAGCGCTACTTGGAGACGCACAAATCTGTAACGTGGTCACAACAGTCCCTGCACTTGTAATAATTTTCTTTATTGTTGTACCCCTTATATTGCAGGGTTTGAAAACTCACTTGGGCCACTAATAACTCGCACACCTGAGGTAGCATTTCCCCGAGTAAACCATGTAAATTTTTGACTACTTCCCCCATCGTTCTTACTCCTACTCATGTCACCAATAGTAGAAGCTTGTTCTGGTACCCGTGGACCGTGTATTCAGCTCTAGCCTGCAACCTGGCCCACGCAGGAGCCTCTGTCGACATAACCATTTCCTCCTTACATTTATCAGGTGTCTCCTCAATTCTTGGTGCTATTGCTTTTATTACTATAGTCTTTCATACAAAACCAGCAGTCATACCCCAATACCAAACACCATTATTTGTTTAATCTTCCCCAACTATAGCCATATTACTATAATTACCACTCTCAGTCCAAGCAGCCAGAATTGCCATACTCTTAAGAGATAGAAATCTCAACACTACTTTCTCTGACCCTGCAGGGGGAGGCCGAATCCTATACCAACACCTATTTTGATTCTTTGGTCACTCTGAAGTCTGTATTCATGGCCTACCAGGGTTTGTTATAAATTCACACATCATTACACACTATTTAGGACAAAAGGTGCCTTTCAGCTATTTAGGAATAGTATGAGTCATGCCCACTGGCTTTTTAGGATTTCTCTTGTGGGCCCATCATATATTTACCATAGGGATAGCTGTCCACTCAGGAGCATACTTGGCAAAAGCTACCATAATTGCTTCTATCCCGACAGGAGTGTGCTTTCTCTGGTTGCAGTGAGCAGTAGCGACTCTACGCTGCGGTGCATTGCCTTTTCACTGAAAAGGCTTTCTTTATTGCAGAGCATGGCTTTCACGCTCTAGAGGGCAGGCTCAGTAGTTGTGGCACATGGGCTTTTTGCTCCACGGCAGGTGGAATATTCCCACACGATGGCTCGAACCCGTGTCCCCTGCATTGGCAGGCAAATTCTTAACCACTGCACCACCAGGGAAGTCCCTGGTTAGCAACTGTTCACGGAGGTAATATTATATGACCTCCAATATATTATGAGTTTTAGGCTTTAGTTTTTCTTTTTACAGTAGGAGGTTTCACAGGAATCATCTTAGTGAACTCATCCCCGGACGCTATCCTCCAGGATACATACTATGTAGCAGCACACTTCCATGACCTAATGTCCATGGGAGCGGGCTTCACTATTACGGGAGGCTTCCTACACGGATTCCCACTATTCTCAGGTTACACAGTGAACTCAGCATGAGCAAAAAGTCACTTCACGCGTATATTTGTAGTAGTAAATATGACTTCCCGCAGCACTTTCTGGCCTCTCAGGAATGTCATTACTTTAGTCTCAGTACTCGGAGGCACACACAACATGAAATATTGTGTCTTTTGGCTCACTCATCTCAATAGCAGCAGTAATGCTAATCATAATCTTCATACTTTGAAAAGCATTTGCATCTAAACAAGAAGGCTAAGCACTAGAAACTGATACTCCTAACCTAGAATTGTTACATAAATGCCCTCCACCATATCCTATGTTTCAAGATCCTACCTATGTAAATATAAAATAAGGAAGGTCTCAAGTCCTTTTCAACCACTTTCAAGCCAACACCGTAACAATTATGTCTTTCTCAATAAATGAGATAAAAGTAAAAAGTGATGTAGCTTTGTCAAACTTAAATCAGAGGCTAAAATCCTGTATATCACGAAGGCATATCAATTTCATCTAGGATCTCAAGATATAACATCACCGATTATGGAAGAACATTTACATTCTCATCATCACACATTAATAGTGATTTTTGAAACTAGTTCTCTATATTATTTCTCTAACATTGACAACTAAACTAACTCATATACATATAATAGATGCACAGGTAGAGAAAATGTGAACAATTTATCAGCCATTATTGTAATCTTAATTGCTCTATCATCATTGTGAATCCTTTACATGATACATGAAATCAATAACTCTTCCCAAACCATAAAATCGATGGGTCAGTAATGATACTGAAGCTACAAATACACAGATTATGAAGATTTAAATGTTGGCTCCTCTGTAATCCCCACATCAGGGCTAAAACCAGGAGAATAATGACTAATAGAAGTCAACAACCACGGAGTTAGAGAGAGTCATAGAATATTAGTTTCATCTGAAATTGTTGTACACTCCTGAGCTGTTCCTTCTCAGGCCTAAAAAGGGCTGCTATCCCAGAACGCCTAAATTAAAGAATCCTAATACCAACAGGACCAGGCCTATGTTGTAGACAAGAGAGCTCATTTTCCTGAGTTCAAAGACAGGCCAGAGGGATATGGCTGAGATGACGGGTGAATCTGGAGCCCATGGGGATGCACTCTCCAAGCTCCAGGATAGGAATGGGCCATTATTGGTTTAATGGACCTCTGGGGTCCCAGGCCACCCACACCACACCCTCCCGAGCAGGATCTTGGCAACATTCCCTGTCAGTGATGAGACAACCTAGCACTTGTCACGCCCCGATGTTGTGTCCTATGTGGGCACCATGCTGTGGGGACCACACCCACACTCTGCAGGTCCATGCTACAGGGTCCTTCTTGCCTCAGGAGTAGAGACCACCCAGCAAGCAGTTCGCTCCCCAACCAGCAGGAGGAGGGGAGGAGAGCAGGGGCACCAGGGGAATCTCACTCAGACAACAACACCCAGGGGTGCCAGCGGGGACAGTGATGATGCAGATGAGGCCCAGACCAAGAGATGCGACCAGAGGACACAAAAGGCAGCTGATCAGGTCCTGACTCAACTGCATCCCGGACACCTTTGTCCCTCCTACGCCCCTTCCTCATACATCCCCTCCTGAAATGCAGATTCTTCAGATGCAAACAGGCAGAGCCTCAGACGGAAAGTCAGCTCTTCCAAAATGACCCGTCAGCAAACACTGCAGGATTGCGCTCCAGTGGGGGCCCTGGAGTCCACAACTCAGGGACTGAAGGGGACATCGGTGCCAGGGCCAGTGTGAGGGGATGGGGAGTGAGACTTTCATGGCTGTGGAATGCTGGTTTTGCAAGATGAAAAGTTCTAGGCGTGGTGGTGATGGCTCCACGAGAAAGTGAATAGATCTGATGCCTCAGAAACGTGCACTTAAAATGGTGACGATGGTAAAGGGTATGTGACGTGTGTTTTATTTCACTTAAATTCATAAAATAATGTCTTTTTAAATCAGAGTCCATTTCGACTCCCGTTCATCACAAATGTCGGAGACCCAAACACATTCCCCTACCTTAGGGGCCATCACGGTGCCCTCACATGGCACATGGGAGACCGTTCTCACGGGGGCCTAGTCTGTGCTCACCTCACCTCTGTCCAGGGAGACCCAGGCAGTGGTGACCCCCATAGATTAGACATATGATATGCTATGATATTCATATGACACCACCGAACATTGTCACTCAGCAGCACACAGAGCAGCACCCCACTCAAACATGCATGACCTCATATGAATGCGACAAGATTAAGGGAAGAAAAGGAACCACCGGTTAATCAGGGCAACACCCTTAAGGCAGAGGTTGGAAATGTCAAAGGGGTAAAGACACACTGCAGGCAAAGAGCACATAGGGGTCTCCGCATACATGTGATCCTGACCCATGCAGATGTGGTGAGACCCATACAGTGCCCGTACCCTATAGCTGGGGTCACACATCTGTAGGGCCTCAACTATACTTACACCCCTACTTCCCTATCGATACTTTTGAGCTTTAAGCTTTTTCGCTGGCAATAAGATAATGGAATGTCCCCGCCCTGGGCAGAAACCGCTCCGAGCAAACAAGTATGGCGGGGGATGAAACCTCAGCAAACCAGTATGGCGGGTGATAAGAATGATTAAGCCAGAGTTTAAAGGTCGCCCTAGCCAACCATAACTCATGTGACTCAACCCCCACTCCGGTAAATGTAAAGTAGGCATCCAACAGCTAACCAATCAAGGAACTAGAGCCAAGACCCCCACTCCGGTAAATGTAAAGCAGGCATCCAACAGCTAACCAATCAAGGAACTAGAGCCAAGTCCCCACTCCGGTCCAGGAACAAACAAACCAATGAGGAAAAAACCCTTGATATATCCACACTTTGCATAATAAAAACTATAAAATGTATGTAATTCCGCTTGGGGGGGTTCCTCTTCGGCCTCCTGCGTGAGGACCAAGGAACCCCGGTGCACCGGCTCCTAATAAACCTCTTGCGTGTTGCAGCGACTCTCGACTCTTGGCGGTTCTTGGGCGAGCTGGGACCCCTCAGAGACCGTTCAGGTCTAACACATCCACACTCACCACAGTGACCCCACCTCCCCAGACCCTGCACCTAAAGTCACACGTTCTCTCTCAACACGTGACCCCACCTCCTCAGACCCCTCCACCTGGGTCACATGTCCACAGTCCCAGGGTGAACTGCCCTCCGCAGACTCCCCCAACTGGGGTCACACGTGCACATCCTCCAGGGTGACCTCACCTCACCAGACTGTGCACCTGGGGTCACATGTCCCCTTGGTCAGGGCACCATAGCTCTGCTCTTGGCTCCCTAATTTGGAAACAAGCTGGGTTCCTGGGACCTGCTGGGATGAGAAAAAGTGTAAGGTGGGTCTCCTGTCCCCACACTTGTCCCACAGAAGTCCTCCTCTTTTCACTTTGGTTCTGTGTGATTTTACCTCTTTTTAAAGCTTTCATGCTAGAGTTGAACACATTACTTGGTTCTGGCAGGCACAGTCTCACTTTCTTGTCTCACTTACTTGTTGAGAAAACTCACAGGACAGCAGGGCTGAAAGCCGAAGGGCAGCTCTGGACGCTGCTGACTAGGGACGGCAGACGGGAAGGAGAGCTCAGCAGCAGCCTCAGCTGTTACCCATCGGCCTTTTGCCCGATCTGCGTGCCCTGCAATCAATTCACCAGCTAAACCTGCCTCCCTTCGCACCATGCACGTGCTGGTAAATTGGAATAATCAGCAGGTAGCCCTCCTGAGGGTTATCCACGAGCCCCAAGGAAGGTGAACCTTGCAGGAATAAAGAGTATGGCCCCGACCATAGCACTGCCCTTAGGAGGACCAGGTCACCACACTCAGAAGAGAGGGTGTTACCTAGACAAGCCCACCTCGGCTCCAGACCCAGACATCTAAGCACTGACTTTCAAATGCAGGCACGGAGCTTCCCAGTACTGAGGCCAGGCCGGCTCTCTTCCCAGCTCTCCATACTCCTAGCGTACACGGAACATGGTCAGGTCTAAATCTTCTTATTATAGACAACACATGGTCAGCTCTAAACATAAACAGTAGTCAGCACATGGAGAGGTCTAAATTTACCGTGTAGACAGAACTTGATCATGTTTCAACTAGCTTAGGGCTGAGCTCATAGGAGGTACAGATCACACATATGGGTCTCTCATCTTTGGACACCCACATCAGGAAACTGAACAATATCGTTGTCATTAAACATTTCAACAGGCAAAACAGAAATGTTACCAGTGTCTCTGGCCACCTGATGGTCAGGATCCACATGTGATCCAAGAATTTCTTAGAGTGCAGCCCAGTCTGCGGCCAGGCCAGACAAGAAGTGGCCTGATTCCAGCCTCCCAGGTTTCCAGAAGGAGGCGGCTGCACAGGAGGCCCAGGCAGGACAGTTCTGCATGGTGCGGGCCAGGAGAGCCTGTCTGTCCATTCCACTGGCCGATTCCGGGCGGGGTGTTCAGGGCCGCTGAGAGCCCCGCGCTCAGGCCCTGCTTCCCTGCAGCATGTGCGTGTTCGTGTGTTTGTGTGTGTGTGTGTATGTGTGTGTGTGTAGAGGGGGCAGTGGCTGACGGCTCCCACGGCTCCCGTCCCGGGCACCGTGATGTCTTCGAGGGGAGGTACGGGGAGAGGTAGGGGCACAGAAGCCATTGGAGAGGAGAACCCACCACGGAGCTCCTTGCACACTGGCTCGCCCCACCCGGGGACCAGCCTACCCATCGTGGGCCACATGCCACCCCCCAGCCCCGCACCCCCAAAGGCAGGGCGCCTGCTCTTTCAACAGCACAGGGTCTCACATGAAGGAGACTCAGTGGGGAATGTCACCCACTCCCCCACTCCTGATGCTCCGTTTGGGGAGAATGAACCCCCTTGACTGGGCGATGGGACCCTGTGATGAAACATGTGGTGCCCCATCCAAGTCGGGGCCTGCCTGAGAGATGGGAACACAGGAGCCACGTGCAGGGCCTGGAGGCCAGGCCAACAGGACAAGCACCTCCAGCCTTGGTCTAGCTCTCCAACTGTGACATTGTAGCATTAAGGGACCTGAGGCAGGTGACTGAATGTAATGGGGTCTAAACTGGACCCTGAATGGGGCTTAAAGAACGTGTGAAAGATGTCACTCAGACAGTGACAGTCACTGGAAGACAGACCCTGTGTGAGGACATCCTGCTCCATCCATTCAAATCCCTGCGATCTCTGAACTTTACGTGGCTACGCAGGATTGTTAGAGCAGGTGCGTGCGGACATATCTGGGGCACAATTCAGTCTGCAATCAACTTGCAAGTGGTTCCAGAAAACACACAGGTGTGCGCAAAGGTAGACACAGCACACACACAAACATATGCATGCGCACAGCACAAATATATTCACACACTAGCCTATGAACACACACGCACGCGTGTACCCACGCACACACTAACGTGTGCCAGTGCACATACCTATGCACATGCACAGCACATGTACGCATACAGGCACATGCACACACGTAGCGCACACACAGGGAATAAAGTGAATCCGTAAAGCATTAATTCCTGAAAGCAAGTGAAGCTGACATGTATTTTTCCCTTTTTCTTAGCTTTGATGTTTTTCACAATAAAAACTTTAAGAAAAGAGTTAATGGCGAATGACTTTTTTTTTTTGCACAGGTGTCGCGGACTCCTCAGAGGCAGTGACCCAGGACTGAGGCCCCCGAGCGTCCTTCTGAGGGTCGTGGCCCCGGTGTCCCTCTCACGGGAGTTGCTGTCAGCCTTGATGGTCGAAGCAGCCATGGTATCGAGATTTCACTGGTAGAAACTATTCCTTTTCTTCCCTGGGAGGAGCAGGTCTCCTTCTACTTTGTTGGGGAGACTCCCTTTTTACTAAACAAAAATGAGAAGCTGTAAGTACATATTAAGGTTTAGGTTATATACATGTAAAGAATAATCATAAAGATCAAGGAACAGAACATGATGAGTGGACACCCAGGAGTGCCCTTCCCTCGTCACAGCCTCCTCCCCACCGTGAGGGAGCTGTTCTCCTAATTTTGTGCCAGTGACTTGTCCTCAGAGTTTTTGCCCAGGGACGCATCTCTGCGCAACGTAGCCCAGCTTTGCCTAGTTCCAAAGTCGGTAAATGCGTGTACCGTGCATGCTGCTTTATTGCTCTTGATGGCGCAGCATCGTGTCCATGGGATTCCTTCACCTTGTGAATAGAGATGTTTAAAAAATAATTTTTATAGTTTTACGAACTTTAAACAAAATGTACTCCATTGCTGTGGAATATTCCTTCATAGGAGCGTGCATGGTTCATTTCTGCATCTGCTTGTGATGGCCTTCATGTTCTTTCCAGTTTGGCTCCTGTGGCTGTGGAGTCCATGTCCGTGTGTCCTGGTGCAGTGCCGGTAGGTTTGTGTTCAGCTGGGAGGAGCCCTGCGGGTCTGCGTGCGTGCGCGGACTTCGCTCTCTGAGGCCCGATTGTTTCAGAAGCGGTTGCATCGGCCCGCTGCGTGCCAGGTTTTCCATTGCCCCACAGCCTGCTGATATTTGATACTATGTCTTTCATGTCTGCATTCTGGTAGGTGTATGCACAGTATTTTTCTTATGGTTTTAATCCCTCGGTGGTTAGTGAAGTTGTGCATCTAGTAGTATTCATACACTATTTCCTGTTCGTTTTTAAAAAGTTTTAAAAATTGTGGTTCAATACACATAACATAAAATTTAGTATCTTAACCATTTTTAAATGCCATTTCAGGGTCAAGAAGTAATTGGCGCTGTTGTGCAAACCTGACCGCCATCGTCCTCCAGAACTTTCTCATCTTGCAACATTGAAACAGTCCCCATTAAACACGCACTCCCCATGCTCCCTCCCTCAGCCCCTGGCACTCAACATGCTACTTTCTGTCTCTATGTTTCTGACTGCTCTAGGGGCCTCGTGTGAATGGAGCCAGCACTGCGTGTTGTTTTGTGTCTAGCTTACATCACTGAGCATAATGCACTCGAAGCTCAACCCTGCTGAAGGCTGTGTCAGAATTGCCTTTCTTTTTAGGCTGAACAACATTCCCTTGTATCGAAGGACCGTGTTTTTCTTCTCCATTCATCCATTAGTGGACATGTGTAATATCTACATTCATTTCTCATTTCATAATAATTGTGGAATAACGTCAGAAAGTCCTTTGAATCTAAAGTCATCTGCCATTAACTCTTTTCTTAAACTTTTTACTGTGAACAACATCAAAGCTAAGAAAAAGGGAAAATACATGTCAGCTTCACCTGTATTCAGGAATTAATGCTTTACAGATTCACTTTATTCCCTGTGTGTGTGCTACGTGTGTGCATGTGCCTGTTTGCCTACATATGCTGTGCATGTGCATAGGTATGTGCACTGGCACACGTTAGTGTGTGCGTGGGTACATGCGTGCGTGTGTGTTCATAGGCTAGTGTGTGAATATATTTGTGCTGTGCGCGTGCGTATGTTTGTGTGTGTGCTGTGTCTACCTTTGCGCACACCTGTGTGTTTTCTGGAACCACTTGCAAGTTGGTTGCAGACTGAATTGTGCCCCAGATGTGTCCGCACGCATCTGCTCTAACATTCCTGCTTTTCCACATAAAGATCAGAGCTGTCAGGGATTTGAATGGATGAAGCAGGATGTCCTGACACAGGGTCTGTCTTCCAATGACTGTCACTGTCTGAGTGACATCCTTCCCACCTTCTCTAAGTCCCATTCAGGGTCCACCTGAGGCCCCCATTACATTCAGTCACCTGCCCCAGGTCCCCTATAAACTACAATGTCACAGTTGGAGAATCTGCCCAGGGCTGGGGGGGTCCCTCCTGTTGGCCTGGCCTCCAGGCCCTGCACATGGCTCCTGTGTTCCCATCTGTCAGCCAGACCCCGACTTGGATGGGGCACCACATGTTTCATCACAGGGTCCCATCGCCCAGTCAAGGGGGTTCATTCTCCCCAAACGGAGCATCAGGAGTGGGAGGGGCGACAGTCCCCACTGAGTCTACTTCATGTGAGACCCTGTGCTGTTGAAAGAGCAGGTGCCCTGCCCTGGGGGGTGGGGGCTGGGGGGGACATTTGGCCCACGATGGGCTCTCGGGTCCCCGGGTGGGGCCAGCCAGTGTGCAAGCGTTTCCACGGTGGGTTCTCCTCTCCAACGGAATCTGTGCCCCTACCTCTCCCCGTGCCTCCCGTCGAAGACAGCACGGTGCCCGGGACGGGAGTCGTGGGAGCCGTCAGCCACTGCCCCCTCTACACACACACACACATACACGCACACGCACATGCTTCAGGGAGGCAGGACTTCAGCGCGGGGCTCTCAGCAGCCCTGAGCACCCCGCCTGGAATCGGCCAGTGGAATGGACAGACAGGCTCTCCTGGCCCGCACCATGCAGAACTGTCCTGCCTGGGCCTCCTGTGCAGCCGCCTCCTTCTGGAAACCTGGGAGGCTGGAATCAGGCCACTTCTTGTCTGGCCTGGCCGCAGACTGGGCTGCACTCTAAGAAATTCTTGGATCACATGTGGATCCTGACCATCAGGTGGCCAGAGACACTGGTAACATTTCTGTTTTGCCTGTTGAAATGTTTAATGACAACGATATTGTTCAGTTTCCTGATGTGGGTGTCCAAAGATGAGAGACCCATATGTGTGATCTGTACCTCCTATGAGCTCAGCCCTAAGCTAGTTGAAACATGATCAAGTTCTGTCTACACGGTAAATTTAGACCTCTCCATGTGCTGACTACTGTTTATGTTTAGAGCTGACCATGTGTTGTCTATAATAAGAAGATTTAGACCTGACCATGTTCCGTGTACGCTAGGAGTATGGAGAGCTGGGAAGAGAGCCGGCCTGGCCTCAGTACTGGGAAGCTCCGTGCCTGCATTTGAAAGTCAGTGCTTAGATGTCTGGGTCTGGAGCCGAGGTGGGCTTGTCTAGGTAACACCCTCTCTTCTGAGTGTGGTGACCTGGTCCTCCTAAGGGCAGTGCTATGGTCGGGGCCATACTCTTTATTCCTGCAAGGTTCACCTTCCTTGGGGCTCGTGGATAACCCTCAGGAGGGCTACCTGCTGATTATTCCAATTTACCAGCACGTGCATGGTGCGAAGGGAGGCAGGTTTAGCTGGTGAATTGATTGCAGGGCACGCAGATCGGGCAAAAGGCCGATGGGTAACAGCTGAGGCTGCTGCTGAGCTCTCCTTCCCGTCTGCCGTCCCTAGTCAGCAGCGTCCAGAGCTGCCCTTCGGCTTTCAGCCCTGCTGTCCTGTGAGTTTTCTCAACAAGTAAGTGAGACAAGAAAGTGAGACTGTGCCTGCCAGAACCAAGTAATGTGTTCAACTCTAGCATGAAAGCTTTAAAAAGAGGTAAAATCACACAGAACCAAAGTGAAAAGAGGAGGACTTCTGTGGGACAAGTGTGGGGACAGGAGACCCACCTTACACTTTTTCTCATCCCAGCAGGTCCCAGGAACCCAGCTTGTTTCCAAATTAGGGAGCCAAGAGCAGAGCTATGGTGCCCTGACCAAGGGGACATGTGACCCCAGGTGCACAGTCTGGTGAGGTGAGGTCACCCTGGAGGATGTGCACGTGTGACCCCAGTTGGGGGAGTCTGCGGAGGGCAGTTCACCCTGGGACTGTGGACATGTGACCCAGGTGGAGGGGTCTGAGGAGGTGGGGTCACGTGTTGAGAGAGAACGTGTGACTTTAGGTGCAGGGTCTGGGGAGGTGGGGTCACTGTGGTGAGTGTGGATGTGTTAGACCTGAACGGTCTCTGAGGGGTCCCAGCTCGCCCAAGAACCGCCAAGAGTCGAGAGTCGCTGCAACACGCAAGAGGTTTATTAGGAGCCGGTGCACCGGGGTTCCTTGGTCCTCACGCAGGAGGCCGAAGAGGAACCCCCCCAAGCGGAATTACATACATTTTATAGTTTTTATTATGCAAAGTGTGGATATATCAAGGGTTTTTTCCTCATTGGTTTGTTTGTTCCTGGACCGGAGTGGGGACTTGGCTCTAGTTCCTTGATTGGTTAGCTGTTGGATGCCTGCTTTACATTTACCGGAGTGGGGGTCTTGGCTCTAGTTCCTTGATTGGTTAGCTGTTGGATGCCTACTTTACATTTACCGGAGTGGGGGTTGAGTCACATGAGTTATGGTTGGCTAGGGCGACCTTTAAACTCTGGCTTAATCATTCTTATCACCCGCCATACTGGTTTGCTGAGGTTTCATCCCCCGCCATACTTGTTTGCTCGGAGCGGTTTCTGCCCAGGGCGGGGACATTCCATTATCTTATTGCCAGCGAAAAAGCTTAAAGCTCAAAAGTATCGATAGGGAAGTAGGGGTGTAAGTATAGTTGAGGCCCTACATTCCCCCCTTTTCTTTTTGCAACTAATTTCAATCATGAAATTTCAGTCTCTCTCTGCAAGCTTTGATATTGTTGTCTTAGCATTAACACTTGTACTGCACTGACACGTTGTCTGATAAAGGCTATCAAACGATTTAAAATGTATGGTCCAAAAGTTAAGAGCAGCAACAAAATAATGAGGGGTCCTAACAAGGTGGAAATTAAAGTAGTAAGCCAGGGTGATTTGTCAAACCATGATTGGAACCATCCTTTTTGATTTTTCCTTTCTTGTTGTCTTTTGTCCAGGCGCTCCCTAAGCCTGTCCATAGTTTCGGTGATAGCCCCAGAATGATCAATATAAAAACAACATTCTTCTTTTAATGCGGCACAGAGTCCTCCTTCTTTAAGAAATAGTAGATCTAATCCCCTCCGGTTTTGCATCACTACTTCAGAGAGTGAAGTAAGTGACTCCTTTAACTGAGTTATAGAGCTTTCTAATGCCCGGAGTTCAACATCCACAGCCTGTCTCAGGCTATCATAATAGTGAGGTTGCTGGATAAGGGCTGTTGCGCCTGTCCCTATTCCAGCCGCCATTCCCAACCCTAAAAGCACAGCCAGGGTAAGAGTCACAGGTTCCGGCCCAAATTTGAGGAAAATTTTATCCGAGTTATCATGTGGGGTGTTAGCTAGGTCATAATGATCAGACATGCCCCATGCTGACATCCCAATTGCCAACTTACATACATCAGGAAACAGATCAGGCCACCAAGTCCAAGGGGGTGCGGTGTGACTAACCGACCAGATCACATCTCCAGTCTGGGAGATGACTTGCCAGGTCAGCCGCTGGGGCATGTGAGGGCTAAAGTCACTCACGATTAGCTGAGGCAGCAGAGTCAGGATTATGAGCCGGATGATCGCAGGAGCTTGAGCTTGAGCGGGTTGCTGGTTTTCTGGACTTTTCATTCTGGTGTTGCTGAAGTTGGGAATGGGGTCAAGCCTCCGGTGGATGTTGGGGCCGCCTTAACGTGCGAGGCGTGGATCCAGGCAGCTATGCCGTCTACCTTGACTGCAGTTGGAGTGGTGAGCAGTACGATGTAGGGGCCCTTCCAGCGGGGTTTCAGCGTCTGGGTCCGATGCCGGAGGACGTACACAGAGTCTCCGACTTGGAAGGGATGGGCTTCTGCAGGGGTCCCCGGCCGGTATGCCTCTGCCAACTGAGACCACACTTCTTTCTGAACCAGCTGGAGCCCCAACAGCCTGGCATACAGATCAGTGTTATTTTGACAGTCGGGGCTGATACCTTCCCCCAGTGTGAGCAGAGGGGGAGGTGCCCCGTACAGAATTTCGAAAGGAGTGAGGTGATAGCGAGAAGGAGTGTTTCTGGCCCGAAACAGGGCCAGGGGAAGGAGCACCGTCCAATCAGTACCGCCAGTCTCTATGGACAATTTAGTTAGGGTCTCTTTTAGAGTTCTATTCATTCTTTCTACCTGTCCTGAACTCTGGGGTCTATAGGCACAATGTAATTTCCAATCAGTCCCCAGGTATTTGGCCACACCCTGACTTACCTGGGCAACGAAGGCGGGACCATTATCGGATCCTATTACCTTTGGTGCCCCGAACCGCGGGAAAATTTCTTCTAAGATCTTCTTGGTTACCATAGTAGCTGTCTCCTTTTTCGTTGGGAAAGCTTTTATCCATCCTGAAAAAGTGTCTATGAAAACTAAGAGATATCTGTTACCGTATCTTCCTGGACGGATTTCAGTGAAGTCGACTTCCCAGTAAGCTCCAGGTCGGTCTCCTCGGAGCCTCTTACCGCTGGCCACATTTCCTTTGTGTTCACCTGCTGGCATGGAATACATTCCCGAGCAATTTGCTCGGCCAATTTGGTTAATCCAGGGGTATCATAGCCCGCCTTTTGCAACAGAGACACCATTTTCTTAGTGCCCAGATGTGTCCATCTATGGATTTGCTGTAACATAGACTTTGTTTGCTGGGGGGACAAGGACCCCTTGGTTGGGGTGGGCACTGGTGTCTCAGGGTCTGTGTTAGTCAGTTCCAGGATAATTTCTCCTAATGTCACTTCTCGGGCCACTCGATCGGCCATATTATTTTCTTTTATTAGTGGCGAATTCCCTTTTTGATGCCCAGGGCAGTGAATAATGCTAACTTTGGTTGGGAGCATCAGGGCTGCCAGCAGGGCTACTATTTCTTCTTTATTCTTAATTTCTTTTCCCGCCGAAGTTAGTAACCCTCTCTGTTGATAGATGGCCCCATGGACATGAGCGGTAGCGAAGGCATACCTACTGTCCGTATAGATGTTAACCTTTTTATTTTCAGCCAACTCCAAAGCTTTAGTCATGGCTATTAGTTCAGCCCGCTGAGCGGAGGTTCCCTGCGGCAGCGCGGCAGCCCATATAATTTCTTTCCCGTCTACCACTGCAGCCCCCGCCCGTCGCTTACCTTCTTCTAGGAAGCTGCTCCCATCCGTAAACCAGGTAAGGGTAGCGTCCGGGAGGGGCTGGTCTGTCAGGTCTGGTCTGGTTCCGTGCGCTGCCGCTAGCACCTCTTGACAGTCATGAATGATGGTGGTGCCTTCTATGTCAGGGTCCGGTAACAGTGTAGCAGGGTTCAGCCCGGTGGCTGAAGTAAATTTAATGCGGTCCGAATTCAGGAGTAGAGTCTGATAATGTGTTATTCTGGCGTTGGTGAGCCATCTATCAGGCGGTTGGCGAATTACACTTTCTAGTGTATGAGGTGCAGTTATTGTCAGATTTTGTCCTAAAGTCAGTTTATCTGCATCTTTTACCAGTGTGGCCACGGCAGCAATTATTTTCAGACAGGCAGGCCAGCCAGCTGCCACAGGGTCTAATTTTTTTGATAGGTATGCAACAGGGCGATTCCAAGGGCCCAGCTTTTGAGTCAGTACTCCCTTTGCAATACCTTTGTTTTCTGCCACATATAGATGAAAAGGTTTAGTTACATCGGGTAGCCCTAGGGCCGGGGCTGATAGCAAGGCTCTCTTAATTTGGTCAAAAGCCCGTTGTTCCTTGTCACCCCATGTGAATGGGGTGCCGCTCTTGGTTAGGGGGTACAGAGGGGCTGCCAGTTCAGCAAACCCCGGAATCCATAGCCTGCAGAATCCAGCCGTCCCCAAGAATTCTCTGACCTGTTTGGGACTCTTAGGGGCAGGTATTCGGGCCACAGTGTCTTTTTTGCTTTCTGAGAGCCATCTCTGTCCTTCTTTTAGTAAATACCCCAGGTAACTGACCTGTCGCTGACAGATTTGGGCTTTCTTCGCTGATGCCCGGTATCCCAATGTTTTAAGTTCCGTCAGCAGTCTTTCAGTCCCCTTGATGCAGTCCTCTCGGGTTTCCGCAGCTAAAAGAATATCATCAACATATTGAAGCAGAGTTACCTGGGGGTTAGATTCTCTGTACGATGCCAGGTCCTGATGCAGCGCTTCATCGAAGATGGTAGGAGAATTTTTAAATCCTTGAGGCAGGCGTGTCCAAGTCAGCTGGCCTGCTATTCCTGAGGCAGGGTCCTTCCACTCGAAAGCAAAGTAGGGCTGGCTGAGGGAGGAAAGTCTCAAACAAAAGAAAGCATCCTTAAGATCCAAGACAGTGTACCAAGTATGTTGAGGTGGGAGAGTACTCAAGAGGTTATAAGGATTTGGCACAGTGGGGTGTAAGTCTGTTACCTGCTTGTTTACCTCTCGTAGATCCTGTACTGGCCTGTAATCATTAGTCCCTGGCTTCTTAACAGGCAGGAGAGGTGTGTTCCATGCTGATTGGCATCTCACCAGGATTTCTAATTCCAGCAGTCTCTGTATATGCGGACGGATGCCGTCCCGAGCCTCTTTGCTCATAGGGTATTGGCGGATTGTTACTGGTGTGGCGGTAGCCTTAAGTTCCATTACCACCGGGGGGCGGTATTTTGCCATCCCCATCCCAGCAGTCTCAGCCCAGGCCTGAGGGAACCTGGTCATCCAGTCCTGCATATCAGTTTGAGGAGGTGAGGGTTTCTCATAGATCCTGTGTTCATCTTTTAATTTCATAGTTAAAATCTGGAGGAGCCTTCCCTGGCTATCCGTTATGGTGGGTCCCTCGGGCTGGAAGTGAATCTGTGCCCCGACTTTGGAGAGTAGGTCTCTCCCCAACAGCGGATAGGGGCATTCTGGAATGACCAGAAATGAGTGGGTCACTTGCCCCATTCCAAGATCTACAGTCTGGCGGGTGGTCCAAGAATATTGTTTATTTCCTGTAGCCCCTTGGACCCATGACCGCTTGTCTGAGAGAGGCCCTCTTGGTTGCAGGAGGACTGAGTGCTGAGCTCCAGTATCCACCAAAAACTGAACTGGTTCCCCCTCAACTTTTAGGGTTACCCTGGGCTCGGGGAGAGGGTCCGAGCCCTGACTTCCCTAATTTTCCTCTTCCAGGGGTAAAATTTTGTCTCTGGTTGGTTTTCCCCCATTCTTCTTTTTAGGGCATTCTCTTACCCAGTGACCTTTTTCTTTACAGTAAGCACATTGATCCTTGTCTAATGGTCGCCTTCCTGTCCGCCCTTCCTGTCTATTCCTGTCTCTAATATTTTCTCCTCTGACTACAGTGGCCAGTATCTTACTCAAATTCCTCTCTTGCCGCTTGTCCCGCCTTAATTCATGGGCTTCCTGTTCTTTCTGTCTCCTTTCCTCTCTCTCGTCCTGTTCCTTCTGTCTCCTTTCTTCCTTTTTTTCCTCGGTTTCTCTCTTATTGTATACCTTATCTGCCTCCTTAACTAGATCCTGGAGAGAGAAACCCTGGAGACCATCTAGTCTCTGTAACTTCTTTCTGATATCAGGGGCCGCCTGGTCAATAAAAGCCATAGCTATGGTGGCCTTGTGTTCCTCAGAAGTGGGGTCATAGGGAGTAAACCGCCGGAAGGCTTCCATTAGCCGCTCTAGGAACACAGTTGGTAATTCCTGGGGCCCCTGAGTTACCTCTCTTACCTTTGCCAAATTCGTGGGCCGTCTGGCCGCTCCATGGAGACCCGCCACTAGAGCCTGGCGATACATTTTCAGGTGCTCCTTACCTTCAGGAGTGTTAAAATCCCAGTTCGGTCTGACAAGAGGGAAGCCAGCGTCAATCTCATTAGGCAGCTGGGTGGGCTGCCCGTTTGTGCCTAAAACATTTTTCCTAGCTTCTAAGAGGACTCTTTGTCTTTCCTCAGTGGTGAGGAGAGTCTGCAGAAGCTGCTGGCAATCATCCCAGGTAGGCTGATGGGAGAAAACAAGAGACTCTATTAAAGCAGTGAGAGCCTGTGGATTTTCAGAGAAAGTAGGGTTATGCATCTCCCAGTTATAAAGATCTGCAGAGGAAAAGGGCCAGTATTGGAGGGGCCTCGATCAGAAGGACTTGGGCCCCCCCACGAGCGGCGCCGGGGGAGGTGGAGCATGAGCGCACGTGTTAGAGCGCGGCGACGGGTCTGGTTCCCTCGGCCCCGGGATTCGGCGAGCCCTGCTGCCGGGGGGCTGTAACACTCGGGGAGGGGTGGGCCCGCCGCCGCCGACGCCGATGCCGCCGGCGCCGACGCCGCCGACGCCGGCGCCGCCGCCGCTGGCCAGCCGCCGAGACGATGACGACCGCGACGACCGCGACGACGCCCCCCCGAGCCACCTTCCCCACCGGCCTTCCCAGCCGTCCCGGAGCCGGTCGCGGCGCACCGCCGCGGTGGAAATGCGCCCGGCGGCTGCCGGTCGCCGGCCGGGGGGCGGTCCCCCGCCGGCCCCACCCCCGGCCCCGCCCGCCTACCCCCGCGACCCCCCCGTCCCCATCCGCCCGCGGAGACGCGGGGGGAGAGGCGAGGGGGGAGGGGTTGGGAGGAACGGGGAGCGGGAAAGATCCGCCGGGCCGCCGGCACGGCCGGACCCGCCGCCGGGTTGAATCCTCCGGGCGGACTGCGCGGACCCCACCCGTTTACCTCTTGAACTCTTTCTTCAAAGTTCTTTTCAACTTTCCCTTACGGTACTTGTTGACTATCGGTCTCGTGCCGGTATTTAGCCTTAGATGGAGTTTACCACCCGCTTTGGGCTGCATTCCCAAGCAACCCGACTCCGGGAAGACCCGGGCCCGGCGCGCCGGGGGCCGCTACCGGCCTCATACCGTCCACGGGCTGGGCCCTAGACTTAACTTCGGTCCAGTGACTTAGAGTGAGAGAGAGAGACGTCGTCATAGTTTGTCCCATTATCGTCCGTCAGGAGAAAGATAGAGCACAGGAGAACAATAAAATTTCAGAAGACACACATTAATATTGCCGCCGCGAGCTCGTTTTAAAACCGCAACCAACTCAGATTCAGATGGCAGTTTGTATATCCTGCCAGGACCGATGAAGGGGAGACAAAATTTGTCTCTCCTTCCAGATGGACCACCAGGGCGTCCCCCAGGGTCCGTGGACACCAGCTATTGGCACGTCTGCCTAGCCAGGAGTCCAATACAGATTTCACAGAGAACCGGTTCGCGCGGCTTCTTTCTGATGGCGGCTTACAGAGGACAGAAGACGAACAGACAGACAATTAGGCCTACCTGATACCTCCAACTCCCCAGGTTCCGGCGACCCGGGGCGAGTGGGGATCCCGGACGAGCCCCCAATCTGTTAGACCTGAACGGTCTCTGAGGGGTCCCAGCTCGCCCAAGAACCGCCAAGAGTCGAGAGTCGCTGCAACACGCAAGAGGTTTATTAGGAGCCGGTGCACCGGGGTTCCTTGGTCCTCACGCAGGAGGCCGAAGAGGAACCCCCCCAAGCGGAATTACATACATTTTATAGTTTTTATTATGCAAAGTGTGGATATATCAAGGGTTTTTTCCTCATTGGTTTGTTTGTTCCTGGACCGGAGTGGGGACTTGGCTCTAGTTCCTTGATTGGTTAGCTGTTGGATGCCTGCTTTACATTTACCGGAGTGGGGGTCTTGGCTCTAGTTCCTTGATTGGTTAGCTGTTGGATGCCTACTTTACATTTACCGGAGTGGGGGTTGAGTCACATGAGTTATGGTTGGCTAGGGCGACCTTTAAACTCTGGCTTAATCATTCTTATCACCCGCCATACTGGTTTGCTGAGGTTTCATCCCCCGCCATACTTGTTTGCTCGGAGCGGTTTCTGCCCAGGGCGGGGACATTCCATTATCTTATTGCCAGCGAAAAAGCTTAAAGCTCAAAAGTATCGATAGGGAAGTAGGGGTGTAAGTATAGTTGAGGCCCTACAGATGTGTGACCCCAGCTATAGGGTACGGGCACTGTATGGGTCTCACCACATCTGCATGGGTCAGGATCACATGTATGCGGAGACCCCTATGTGCTCTTTGCCTGCAGTGTGTCTTTACCCCTTTGACATTTCCAACCTCTGCCTTAAGGGTGTTGCCCTGATTAACCGGTGGTTCCTTTTCTTCCCTTAATCTTGTCGCATTCATATGAGGTCATGCATGTTTGAGTGGGGTGCTGCTCTGTGTGCTGCTGAGTGACAATGTTCGGTGGTGTCATATGAATATCATAGCATATCATATGTCTAATCTATGGGGGTCACCACTGCCTGGGTCTCCCTGGACAGAGGTGAGGTGAGCACAGACTAGGCCCCCGTGAGAACGGTCTCCCATGTGCCATGTGAGGGCACCGTGATGGCCCCTAAGGTAGGGGAATGTGTTTGGGTCTCCGACATTTGTGATGAACGGGAGTCGAAATGGACTCTGATTTAAAAAGACATTATTTTATGAATTTAAGTGAAATAAAACACACGTCACATACCCTTTACCATCGTCACCATTTTAAGTGCACGTTTCTGAGGCATCAGATCTATTCACTTTCTCGTGGAGCCATCACCACCACGCCTAGAACTTTTCATCTTGCAAAACCAGCATTCCACAGCCATGAAAGTCTCACTCCCCATCCCCTCACACTGGCCCTGGCACCGATGTCCCCTTCAGTCCCTGAGTTGTGGACTCCAGGGCCCCCACTGGAGCGCAATCCTGCAGTGTTTGCTGACGGGTCATTTTGGAAGAGCTGACTTTCCGTCTGAGGCTCTGCCTGTTTGCATCTGAAGAATCTGCATTTCAGGAGGGGATGTATGAGGAAGGGGCGTAGGAGGGACAAAGGTGTCCGGGATGCAGTTGAGTCAGGACCTGATCAGCTGCCTTTTGTGTCCTCTGGTCGCATCTCTTGGTCTGGGCCTCATCTGCATCATCACTGTCCCCGCTGGCACCCCTGGGTGTTGTTGTCTGAGTGAGATTCCCCTGGTGCCCCTGCTCTCCTCCCCTCCTCCTGCTGGTTGGGGAGCGAACTGCTTGCTGGGTGGTCTCTACTCCTGAGGCAAGAAGGACCCTGTAGCATGGACCTGCAGAGTGTGGGTGTGGTCCCCACAGCATGGTGCCCACATAGGACACAACATCGGGGCGTGACAAGTGCTAGGTTGTCTCATCACTGACAGGGAATGTTGCCAAGATCCTGCTCGGGAGGGTGTGGTGTGGGTGGCCTGGGACCCCAGAGGTCCATTAAACCAATAATGGCCCATTCCTATCCTGGAGCTTGGAGAGTGCATCCCCATGGGCTCCAGATTCACCCGTCATCTCAGCCATATCCCTCTGGCCTGTCTTTGAACTCAGGAAAATGAGCTCTCTTGTCTACAACATAGGCCTGGTCCTGTTGGTATTAGGATTCTTTAATTTAGGCGTTCTGGGATAGCAGCCCTTTTTAGGCCTGAGAAGGAACAGCTCAGGAGTGTACAACAATTTCAGATGAAACTAATATTCTATGACTCTCTCTAACTCCGTGGTTGTTGACTTCTATTAGTCATTATTCTCCTGGTTTTAGCCCTGATGTGGGGATTACAGAGGAGCCAACATTTAAATCTTCATAATCTGTGTATTTGTAGCTTCAGTATCATTACTGACCCATCGATTTTATGGTTTGGGAAGAGTTATTGATTTCATGTATCATGTAAAGGATTCACAATGATGATAGAGCAATTAAGATTACAATAATGGCTGATAAATTGTTCACATTTTCTCTACCTGTGCATCTATTATATGTATATGAGTTAGTTTAGTTGTCAATGTTAGAGAAATAATATAGAGAACTAGTTTCAAAAATCACTATTAATGTGTGATGATGAGAATGTAAATGTTCTTCCATAATCGGTGATGTTATATCTTGAGATCCTAGATGAAATTGATATGCCTTCGTGATATACAGGATTTTAGCCTCTGATTTAAGTTTGACAAAGCTACATCACTTTTTACTTTTATCTCATTTATTGAGAAAGACATAATTGTTACGGTGTTGGCTTGAAAGTGGTTGAAAAGGACTTGAGACCTTCCTTATTTTATATTTACATAGGTAGGATCTTGAAACATAGGATATGGTGGAGGGCATTTATGTAACAATTCTAGGTTAGGAGTATCAGTTTCTAGTGCTTAGCCTTCTTGTTTAGATGCAAATGCTTTTCAAAGTATGAAGATTATGATTAGCATTACTGCTGCTATTGAGATGAGTGAGCCAAAAGACACAATATTTCATGTTGTGTGTGCCTCCGAGTACTGAGACTAAAGTAATGACATTCCTGAGAGGCCAGAAAGTGCTGCGGGAAGTCATATTTACTACTACAAATATACGCGTGAAGTGACTTTTTGCTCATGCTGAGTTCACTGTGTAACCTGAGAATAGTGGGAATCCGTGTAGGAAGCCTCCCGTAATAGTGAAGCCCGCTCCCATGGACATTAGGTCATGGAAGTGTGCTGCTACATAGTATGTATCCTGGAGGATAGCGTCCGGGGATGAGTTCACTAAGATGATTCCTGTGAAACCTCCTACTGTAAAAAGAAAAACTAAAGCCTAAAACTCATAATATATTGGAGGTCATATAATATTACCTCCGTGAACAGTTGCTAACCAGGGACTTCCCTGGTGGTGCAGTGGTTAAGAATTTGCCTGCCAATGCAGGGGACACGGGTTCGAGCCATCGTGTGGGAATATTCCACCTGCCGTGGAGCAAAAAGCCCATGTGCCACAACTACTGAGCCTGCCCTCTAGAGCGTGAAAGCCATGCTCTGCAATAAAGAAAGCCTTTTCAGTGAAAAGGCAATGCACCGCAGCGTAGAGTCGCAACTGCTCACTGCAACCAGAGAAAGCACACTCCTGTCGGGATAGAAGCAATTATGGTAGCTTTTGCCAAGTATGCTCCTGAGTGGACAGCTATCCCTATGGTAAATATATGATGGGCCCACAAGAGAAATCCTAAAAAGCCAGTGGGCATGACTCATACTATTCCTAAATAGCTGAAAGGCACCTTTTGTCCTAAATAGTGTGTAATGATGTGTGAATTTATAACAAACCCTGGTAGGCCATGAATACAGACTTCAGAGTGACCAAAGAATCAAAATAGGTGTTGGTATAGGATTCGGCCTCCCCCTGCAGGGTCAGAGAAAGTAGTGTTGAGATTTCTATCTCTTAAGAGTATGGCAATTCTGGCTGCTTGGACTGAGAGTGGTAATTATAGTAATATGGCTATAGTTGGGGAAGATTAAACAAATAATGGTGTTTGGTATTGGGGTATGACTGCTGGTTTTGTATGAAAGACTATAGTAATAAAAGCAATAGCACCAAGAATTGAGGAGACACCTGATAAATGTAAGGAGGAAATGGTTATGTCGACAGAGGCTCCTGCGTGGGCCAGGTTGCAGGCTAGAGCTGAATACACGGTCCACGGGTACCAGAACAAGCTTCTACTATTGGTGACATGAGTAGGAGTAAGAACGATGGGGGAAGTAGTCAAAAATTTACATGGTTTACTCGGGGAAATGCTACCTCAGGTGTGCGAGTTATTAGTGGCCCAAGTGAGTTTTCAAACCCTGCAATATAAGGGGTACAACAATAAAGAAAATTATTACAAGTGCAGGGACTGTTGTGACCACGTTACAGATTTGTGCGTCTCCAAGTAGCGCTCCAGGTTAGCATAGCTCAGCCTGGATTAATATTCTTAAGGTGCTGCCTGCTACTCCAGCTCAAGCACCAAATAGTAATTATAAGATGCCGATATCTTTGTGATTTGTTGAAAATAATCAACAGTGTATGAACAGAGGTAAAATGACTGAGCTAGCATTCGACTGTAAATCTGAAGACAGAGATTGAGCCCTCTTTCTCACAAACCCTGTGGTGAATCAACAAATTGAATTGTAATTTCAGAGAAGCAGCTTCAATTCTGCCAGAGATTTTCCTGCCTTTTTTCTTTTTTTCTTTCTCAAATGAAGAAGAAGCAGATTGAAGCCAGTTGACTAGAGGATTTGCCTGTTAACTAAAGTTTCCTGGGGTTAAAACTCATCAGTCTCCTAAAGATTTGGCTTAACTACAATGTTTGCTTTACATTCAATTGATGTAGGATGAAGTCTTTCAATCCTTATTTTTAGAAATTAAGTAAATTTTACTTGTTTTGGGTTATGAAAGCTCTTGGTCTGAACTAACCTAAATTCCTAGTCCAGCACGGATGGAATGGGTGTTCTGTGGAGTAATTGTCTGGGTTTTATGATTGGTAATGATAGGAAGGTTATTTCTTTGAATGTTCAATGTGCCTTGTTTTTGTGTTGTTTCATGAAGGGAATACAGTTAGTGATGTGGAGTATGTTAGCTGCAAGTAGAAATATATGCTGAGCACTGCTGTGATGGCTATTAATGTTGGTAGAATGATGTTGTCATTTTTGTTATCTCTTGGATAAGTATTCATTTGGGTAAAAACCCTGATAGTGATGGACTATGTCCTAATGATACTATAATGGTGAGGAAAAGGATTGTGATGGGAGGTGTTTTACCTCATGTGTGTGATAATGACACTCTTGTAGTCCATGCTCTGGGCATAAATAATAAGAAGAGAGTATTGTTATGATATAAATTAGTATGTTTAGGATTGTTATAATCGGAATATACTTTATAACGGCTGTTATTCATCCTATATGGGCAATTGATGAGGAGGGTTTAATTTTTTCCAGGTGAGTCTGACTAAATCTCCCTCAGCCTCCAGCTATGATTTATAATATCACTATGATTAATAGTATATTTAGGTTGATGGATGGTGACATGTGGTATAAAACTGACAGGGGTGCACTTTTGTCATATTAATAGCATCAGGCCTGCTGTTCATGGGACGCCTTGTGTGACTTGAGGCACTCAGAAGTGAAATGGGGAAAGTCCTACTTTTGTGACAAGGGCGATTGTCATGAGGGTGGATGCTGCTGGATGAAAGATTTTTGTTATTCATTGTGTTCCATGACCAGAGTATATTAGATTAATGATACTAGCCATTATAAGTAGTATTGGTGTGGTGGATTGTTTTAGGAAATATTTGTTGGATGCTTCTGTAGCTTATGGGTTTGTGTTTTTTATTAGAATGGGGATACCATTAACCAGTGTGAGCTTCTTATACAATTATATTTCCTGTGATAATGGTCAGTAGAATGATAGTAAAAACAATGAGAGTTTATTAGTACAGGAAGGATCTACGACAACATGTTGGGGGTATGGGCCTGAAGCTTACCTAGTGAACCTTAGTATATAGCATGTCCTGTAATGTGGTAACATGGAGAATATAAAATTCTTAGGAAGAATTCAATTCCAGGAATAAGAGCATTGAAACCTCTATAATTTACTCTATCACAGTAACTCTTTTGTCAGACATATTTCTTAAGTTTGTGGTGGGTTGCCTGGTATGATGACAGGTAGTGAAAACTCTCATATACATCGGGCTAATGTTAGTAGAAAAAAAATTTTTATACGAGATGTAGACGTTGATCATATCAAAATTGTGGGTAGGATGCTCAAATTCATAGAAAGGAGATTGTTAGATGTGTTTTAATGATGACTTGGCGTGTATATAATTCTGGCACCTAGGGATTGTCGAATGCTCCTACAAATGGATTGTTGTGGAAATGTTTATTATAAGGAAATTGACATATTGTCTAGCAAGGAAGAGGTGAATGGGCCTGCTACATCTTCTACATTGAAGTCATATACAGGTTTTGATTCTACTTCTGTTGAATCAAGTGAGGCTTCATTGAATCTCTGCTACTGCGGAGATAATAAAATTCTGAGTAGGGGTCAGAAGAAAATAGTCATAGGTGTTCCTGTGTAATAATTACTGTTGAAAGTGTAAATGATCCATTTATCAGTAAGACTGAGGATAGAATAACTGCTACATTACTTCATATGAGATTGTCTATGCTACTGTCCCTAGAGCTCCAGTGAGTGAGTATGTTGAATGTGAAGCTCATCCAGAACTGAGGACGGAATAAATGGCTAGGTGTGATATGGCTAATATAAAGAGTATGCCTACATTTATATTAATTAGTGGCTAAGATATGGGAAGAGGAATTCATGTTGTGAGAGCCAGGGTTAAGGCTAGCATTGGGGCAATAATATATAAATTGATGCTGTTGATGGACATAGTGGGTCTTTAATAAGTAATTTGAATGCCTCAGCAATGGGTTGTAATAATCCATGTGGGCAGATGATTTTTGGCCCTTTCTGGATTTGTATATAGCTTAGGATTTTCCATTTAGTTAATATGAGGAATGCTATGGTGAATTAAATTGGGTAACTTGTGAAAGAGTGTTGATTATAAACATATTCTTAGGAGGAGGACTTGAACCAGTGCAGATAAAAGTTTCAGTTTTACATAATTACCGGGCTCTGCCACCGTAACAAACCCTGCTCTACAGTAGGGTATGTATAAATTAATTGAATGTAGATTATGTCATCATTTAGTTTGAAGACATTGTGTAAAGTAAGCCGTATTGCTCTTGTCCTTTCATACTGGAAGAAATCTGCAATAGACAGAAACCAACCAGGAGGGCTCCAGTCTGAACTCAGATCATGTGAGACTTTAATCATTGAACAAAGAGACAATTAATAGCAGTTATACCATTGAAATGTCGTGATCCAGCATCAAGGTCAAAAACCATATTGCCGATATGAACTCTAGAATACAATTACACTCTTATCCCTAGTAAAACTTGTTCCATTGATCAGTGTTTGAGAAGAACAGGTGATAAAGGATTTTGACTAGCTGGTCTAAATTGTAATCACTCAGAGGTGATTTTATTCTCTAAAAATAAATGGCACACAGGCTCAAGGTGCACCAGCTTCAGTAGTTGTGGCACGCAGGCTCAGTAGTTGTGGCCCACTGGGTTAGTTGCTCCGTTGCACGTGGGATCTTCCCAGACTAGGGATCGAACCCGTGTCCCCTGAATTGGCAGGCTCAGTCTTAACCACTGCATCACCAGGGAAGTCCCAGAATCGCCGTCTCCCTTTTAATACACCTTAAGCCCAAAGAATCCATGGAAGGTTGTTACAGATGATAAGAGAATAAAATATTGTAAGGACTATAACAGAAACATATAGTACACTGTTCATATAGACACATCCCAAGCAGTTACAAAGTATATTAAAAAGGAGGCTGCAATTTGCAAAGAATAACATAAATTATACCCACAAACTCCCAATATTTCCTGAAACGTTGCAATCTGAAACCCTATTGTAGGAAGCAGAACATTCCAGGAGACATTCTACAAATGAAGGACTCTAAACCCTGTGGGTGGATAAGGAATTCTGGAAGGAAGGTATCCTCACCCAAGGAGAGCATGATCCTATACTTTTGTCACATCACATCCCTGTACAATTCCCATTGATCTCGGTCCAGTCATTCCCAGTTCTCTTGAGAGAAATCTATGGGCACATCCTGGGATGTCAGCAGTCCCTGAAATTAAAAGTACACATGACATGTGGCCACGGGAAGAGTTCATAATGTGACCCAAGAAGAAAAGAGCAAATTAAGAGAACTGGTTTTAATTTAGAAGAGTGTCTTCTATTATCCACATATATATATGTATATATATATATATATATACATATATATATAATTTTTTTTACAAAGTAGCTTTCTCTATTTCTAACTACAAAAAAGAGTATGTCATGTGATCCATAAAACCAGTATAGAGACTATAGTTATCTGGAAAAGAAATGATAAAATGGTGGTTTCAACACGGACATATGCATTTTTGAGTGTTTTATTTATATCAAACTGGATAAAATGTGCGTATTTCTCAGACAGAAAAGACATGTCGAGGTAGAAATGTACCTTTCAACTATTCATGGGTCCACAAGTACACTGGAGAGAGTGTAAAATTGCAGATTCTGATACAGTAGGGCCGGTGGGCCTGAGTTCTATTTTTTAAACGAGCTCATTTTTAACTAGTGATGCCACAGCCTCTGATTCATTAACGACAATTGTGAATAGCAGAGACATAATAAGGAAAGGTAAACATTCATAGTTAACTTCTAACTTCAAGTGTGTTATGGATTTCCCACGTTTAATAGGATAGTAAGCACAGCAGCAACCACCATTTGTGAACATTCACTGTAGACCGTGTGTATCTTTCTGACTTTTTGTGTAGGATTGCAGGGAAAAGGCCTGCGCTGCGGCCACAGTGGGCGGGGCCCTCAGGCCGGGCCGCCCCTCCAGGACCCCCGACGGGGCCCTGAGCTCCTGGCGCCCCGCTCCCTCCCAGGAGGCCTCAGGCAGAGCGGCCCCACCCGCAGCGCCCAGAACGGAGCCCGCGTTTCCTCAGAGCTGGAGCTCCCGGCTCGGGGTCTCTTCCCTCCGCCGTCACGGAGCTGCCCCGGAGCCCGAGGGGAGGGCGGCCTCACTGACGCTGCCGGCTGCGGAGGGGCCCCGGCGGCCGAAGCCGCGACAGTCGTGGGGACGGCGGGCCGGGTAAGTGGGTCCGGTGCCCGGGCGGCCGCGCAAGAGCAGCTTCTGAGGGGAAGCGTTTCGCTGCCACCCGCCGCTGCTGTGCAGAACGAGCGGCCTCGGGGTCTGGTCCCGGGGAACTTCGGCCCCTCCTCTCGGCCCTGCCCTCGGCCTGGCTCGCGGGGCCCGGGGGGCGTGGGGAGAGGGCGGCTGAACGTCCTGAGGGGACACGGGGCGAGGGAGGCGCAGGGTCCGGCCGCAGCGTCAGCGACCCTCCTCCCGACGGCGGGGAAAGCGGCGAAAGTTCCTCCCGAGGCTCCCAGGCCTCTTGTTCAGCCGAGGCCCTGTGCGCCCCTTCCTCCCTGAGCTAAAGCACCGGGGGGGGGGGGGGGGGGAGGGGACAGGGCGGGGGGCTGGCGCAGTTGATGGGGGACGTGAAAAGGTGATTGTCAGCTAAGGAGAACCTGCTCTCCCAGGTTCTACAGGAATGCAGGGCTTTCCTTATGCGAAGATGCCGGAGTCAGGCTCACGAATTCCTTCCTTTGATATGCACCTCAGCTCTCTGGGGCCTGCATCCTGTAATTGCATATCCTGAGTTCCTCAGGGCCTGCCCGCTCACATTGGAGAGGATGACTGTGGCATCTTTTGTTTACTGAGATGGCAAGAAATATTCCATTTCTCACAGGCTTGAGGGGTAGACAGTGAAGAAGCGTCGGAGAGTCTCACTTGGCATGTACTTTGGTTTACATATAGATAATAGTTATACTTACTTAACTGTGCTAATAGAGGCTCTGGAGTACAATCAACTTGTACTACTGCCCTCTATGTATTAATTTCATCAATATCATAAGATAAATGCCTGTAGAATTGACTTAATCCAGTTAAATAGCATAATGATTTTTAAAGGAAACATAATAGAAATATAACAACAAAACCTTTACCACTACAGGCTGGGTCTGGAACAAGGTAAATAAATGTTCCATTGTTAAAATATTGAAAGAGTATTCAATAGAAATATCAAGAAAAATGACAAATAATAAGGGCAGCAGAATGTTGAAATGTTCTATCTTTATCATTAAAGTGGCAGAAAATCATTTATGAGCAGGCACTGGGGCAGAAGATGCCTGATTTTATATCTTTGTCATATTTGTGCAGTTGTTTCAACAAGTAACTTAAAGACACAATGGAAAAGCCAGGAGGTTTGTGCCTGAGATCATGTTGATGTGAAACCCGGGATGGCCGCCTTGTGCCAGGTGAGTTAAGTTTACCTCGCAGGTAGACCCCAGAGCTCCTGAGAAACAAGGGCTGGAATTTTTTTTCTGCGATGAATAGGAGCTGTTGAGTCCAGTTCATTGAGCAAGGAGTAGGTCTTGTCTATTACATATTTGGTTTTTGGAACGGTATCTGTGCTAATTTCAAACTCTTGTTTTATGAAAACCCCCCCTCACCTTTCCCCTGAAGCAGGCATAAGTGTGTTTTCTAAAAGCGTGACTCTGTTCTGTTTTAATTCAGTTCTTTGTAGCCATGTTTACATTCCCTCTATAAGTGATATGTTTTGATAAATTTCTTTTTCTGTGTGACCTTTTTCACTTTGAATTATCGTACCTAAATCCACTCATTATGCTGCTACTAGCCTTATGACATTGATTTCATGGCTGAGTGATATTCCATTGTACATAAGTTTCACAACTTCTGTATCCATTTTTCTCTTTCCTGGGATATGGAACGGGTACCGAAGTCGAGGTTCTTGTAAACAGAGCAGCCCTAAGCTTTGGGGTGCCTGTGTCTTGTTGATTTTTAGTCTTCCCAAGATATACGCCCATGAGTGGAAGTGCCCTATGCTCTGTAGCTCTGTTGTTTAGATGTTTTAGGAAACACCATACACTTTTGTAGAGTGTCTGCGGCAATTTTCATCCCGCCCGTCAGCATAACAAGGTTTCCTGTTTTCCATGGCCTGTCCTGCATTTGTGGTTTTTTACACTTTTTTCAGATGGCCGTTTTGACCGGGGGGAAGTGAGACTTCTTTGTAGTGCTGATTTGCTCTCCCAGCTTGCTTGGTTGGCCAAAACGTGTGTATGCTTTTTTACCTGAATATATTCAGGAAGGAACACATACTCCCTTTTTGGCCAACTGCATCATTGTCCAAGTTCTGCCGCTTTTCATGTGCTTTCAAGGAAACTCCAATCTACCTCTTGAAATCTGTTTCCTGCAATTCTGCCTTGCTTTCAAATCCTCTTCGTTGCCTTAACTCAATGTATTTTTGGATGGTAGTTGTCATTTATCACTGTGCAGGTTTGTGAGTTGCAGTGCCCCTGAGCTCCATGTTTCAACTGCCCTTTTTGTGAGCTGGCCCAGAAAACCACAGCATCGCCTCAGGCCCTATCCTGGTTTCGGGGCTTCAGGCTGAGCCTTTGGTGAATTCTTCTTCGTGATGGGAAATGAGAGTAACATGTGCCCGACCAAACACCTCCAGCGAGTCTCTCATTGGTTCCCCCTTTTCCCGTTCATCCTCGGCACATATTGCAAACTGTTCGAAACAGGAGGTTAAAGGTGCTGATTCTCAAAGTGGGGAGATTGTTAGTAAAGCGGCTGGAATGGTGAACCCGAGCACCAGGAGATGAAAAATGAGGTGCGCTGTCGAAACCTTTCATCATCACACGGTGTATCATCCTCTGGGCTTCCCATGCATCTTTTAGCTGTAGGAAGGTTGCGTTGCACCTGGAGAGTTGGGACCCATGGAATGGGTAGCACACAGTATTACTTTAAAGGGTCTGCATTTGCTCACTCAACCTCACCAATCCTCTCAGTCCCAAGAGTGTCCAACCTTATGTCTCATCCTGCTGTGTGTCTAGGTGTGTTCAATCCATGTTGCATCATAGCCCCTGAGCAAAAGTTATAAGGGTTTTTATGTCTGTCACTGTCTTTTTCTACTATTGTTATATTGGTTACAGCTGATTTTCAACGCTGTTTGTTGCTGTTCTACATCCACTTGATTCACGTAGAAACAGACATCAATAAATTCTTTTTCAGATTCTTAACAGTCGTATAGAATTTTTTCTGGTGACTTGAATGTGCTGAGTGCAGTTCTTTGAGGTTCCGTGTAGGCCTCGTCTATTATCAATTTGGTATTTGGAACGGTATCTTTGCTAATTTCAACCTCCTGGATAATGCCTCACCCCTCCCCACCTTTCCCCTTTGGCAGCCTTATGTGTGTTTTCTACATATTTGACTATGTTTCTGTTTTGTAATTTGTTTCATGTGTAGCCATTGTTGATTCTACCTTTAAGTTATATCTTACGATATGTGTCTTTTTCTTTCTGACTTATGTTACCTAGAATGATCTTACATAACTCCTCCTGAGTTGATGCAACTGGCCTTATTTCATTGATATCCTGGCTGAGTTATATTCCACTCTACATATGTACCACATCTCTTTTATCCATTTTTTCCTTCCAGGTATATTTAGGTTTTATCCAAGTCGAGGCTCTTTTAAACAGAGAGGCGGTAAACGTTGGGGTGCCTGTATCCTGACGATTTTTGTTTTTCCCAAGATATTCGCCCATGAGTGCAAGTGCCCTATGCTCTGTAGCTCACCTGTTTAGATGTTTTAGTAAACACAGTACACTTCTTCAGTGTGCCCGTTGGCAATTTACATTTCCACTATCAGCCTCACAGGGCTCCCTTCACTCCTCGCCCTGTCCTGCATTTCTGGTGTTTACACTTTATGAGGATGGCTCTTCTGACTGATGCGAAGTGTGATACTTTTTGTAGTATTGATTTGCAATGCCCACCTGTTTGGTTGGCTGAAAAGGGTGTATGCCCTTTTCTTGAATATATTCAGGAAAAAAGCATACGCCCTTTTTGGCTAACTGCACCGTTGGCGATGTTCAGCCCCTTTTTTGTGCTTTCATGATGAGTCCTTTTTACCTCTTCAAATCCCTTTCCTGCCATTCTCCCTTGCTTACAATTCCTTTTCGGTGACTTCCCTCAAGACATTTTTCAATGATAGATATTTTCAACTCTGCAGTTTCGTGAATTTTAGTGATCCTGAGTTCCATTTTTCAACTTGTGTTTTTGGGAACTGGCCACAAAACAGTGGGATTTCCTCAAGCCGTATTCTTTTTCCATGGGCAATCTTAGCCTTTGGTCATTTCGTCTTCCTGATTGGAAATGAGAGTGACATGTGCCTGTCCGAACACCTAGGACTTTTCTCTCATTGTTTCTCATCCTTCCGCTTCATCCTCTGGACAGATTCCAAACTGTGCGCAACAGGAGGTTGAAGGTGCTGACATCCCCAAGTGGGGAGATTGTTAGGAAAGACACTGGGGGGGTGAACCCGACTCCGTGGAGATGAGGAGATGAGATGCTTTTTCCAAACTCTTCCCGATCAAATGGTGTACCACCTTCTGGGTGTCAGAGTCATGTTTTAGCTGTAGGAAGGGTCCCGTGCATGGTAAGAGAACACCAGGGATGTTTCCAAATCAGTGTCTCCCTGAACCCTAAACTGGGGAATTTTACGCTATGGCTACACGTATGTTCATTAAGGGCCTTGGGCAGTAGGCAGAGTCCGAACTTAAGATGATTAAAGTCTTCAGGGTCAGAAGCGCTGACCATCGGCCTCCGTTAGGGTACATTGTATCTGTCATTGATAGATGATGTCAATAAAAATATCTATTCGTTTTCAGATTATTCCCGCTTCTAGGTTATTACAAAATATTGAGTGTAGTTCCCTGTGCTGTACAGTAGTTCTGTGTTGATGATCTATTTTATACATAGCAGGGTGTACGTGTTAATCCCAAACTGTTCATTTATCCCTCCCTGCACCTTTCCCCTTTGGTAATAATAAATTATAAGATTTTATGCTTCTCAGAAATGGGGGAGCTGAAAGAGAGGTATCATTTTCAATGGAAAAGCATTCAAAACTATATTGAAGCTTCAGCCAAGATTATTCGATGTACATCCTTGGAAAGAAATCACTTCATTTCTCTAATGTTGACCTGACAAATAAGACAAACCCCTTCACTGAACTTGCCTATACTAAAGTGATGGAAATATCAAATGGAAGTGTTGGAAACATCTTATTTTACCCGAGCCTTATACACGGCTCTAGGTTAATTACAGTTTGGCTCACACATCTGTTCATTGAAGTTACAATGTTCTCAATTTCTGTCACTGATCCTGCAGAGTGGGCCCCAACAAGGGTCCCCTGCCCCGTGTCATTGGAGCCAAGAGAACGAGACTGAGTTTGGTTCAGAAGCAAAGGAAACTTTAGATTCTGATCAGAGAACGGGGAGAGGTGGGAGCGTGCGCTCCCCCGAGGGCTGTGGGCGGGGCTGCTGTGTGGGGATCCCGGCAGCATCAGCGGGACGGAAGGGGCGGAGTCTCGAGGGCCGGGTTGGCTGGAGCTCAGGCTCCATGTCGCGGAGTCTGCATGGGGCCCCGCGAGCTGAGGTGTCGGCCCAGCCATTTTGCACCAGGAAATAGGTTCTGAAGTGCCGGGTGTGGGACCTCTGCATGTGGAAACCTAGGGGCAAGTGAAATTAGACAAAGCACAAAGGAATAAACGTTAGACTTTACTTTATTGCCCGGATTCTATTTTTATCTCCCAGGATTTTTTCATGGGCTCTGCCGGTGACAAACCCCTCCTCTGCCTTTTGTCCCATTCCTCATTGTTGGGGCGCTGAGGGTGCAGATCCCGCTTCTGTAACTGCTTCGTGCTGAGTCGGGAGGCCTCATACCCGGGGGGAGGGGCAGAACTTCTCCCCAGCAGCCTCCAGGTGAGGTTGACTGTCCCCAGGGCTCTTCCCTCACTGCTCGTCCGCCTGAGCCCCAGCATTTGAAGTGTTATAGATTCTAATGACCTTTAAGGGTGCAGGAAAGAGATGCGCAGAGACTCTGGGGTGGCCGGTTTTACCCCGCCCACATTTGTTCGGCCACCTTAGGCAGACGGTTTCTGCCAGCCTAGATGCTCTGACCAGTAGTCTGCGCTTTCTTCAATTAGGCCCCTGAATTAACGTACAAACAGCACCAGGTGTCAGAACCCTGCCTGCTCAACTCCCACACAGTCCAGGGCCGGTGGTGATCCAGACCCATGACGGCCACTGAGTCAACGGCCTTTTCAAGTAGCCAGGAGTGCAGCCGGTCTCATCGGCTGCCGCCTTCACCGCGGTGTCTGTAGGCGTTTCTATGGTGACAGCGTTATTTAGGGTTCCCCCGCCAAGCTTATGAGCTCCGCTCTGGGTGCAGTAAGTCCTGCAAGCAGTAGTCTGCTCTTTTGGGGCACGCTCTTGTTGTTTTCTGAGAGAAGATCCACGTCAAGTGATGGTCACACGGGTCATCATGGGGACCCGTTGCCCCCAGTTGTCCCTCTGGAGGTTGGAGTTGGAGGGCTTCCTCACTCGAGGTCAGTGTGCCCACGGAGCGACGCCTGCAACTTCAGGGCATGGTGGGTGGTTAGGATCACCGCGTGCGGTCCTTTCCCCTTAGGAGGGAGTTGGCCTTGCGGGCTGCGGATTCCAGGTTTTTAGATACCCCCAGTATCTTGGCCGGATGGGGCGGCGGGCCAAGCCCTTGGTGACCGTACTTTCTCCTACCTGGAGGGCATTCTTGCATTGTTCCATTTCAAGAGGTCCCAGTTTTTGCACTAATACTCCAAGGGCGATTCACTTTCTACCCAGAATGTAAAGGTCAAAGGGTTTAGCTAAGTTAGGGAGGTCCAGGGCAAGGGTCTGAATTAACTGCTCTTTCCATTCTTGAAAGACTGCTTCTGGATTCTATTCGAACAGATCATCATCTTTTCCTTTCAATGTTTCCTATAGAGGCCCAGCTATTAGACTGTAGTTAGGGATCCAGATGCAGCAAACCCCGACCTCCCTAGGAACCCTTAAGCTGTCTTCTAGGTTTAGAAGGGGTAAGGCTGCAAATGACTTCTTCCCTTTCCTGGGATGGGCTTCTCCGACCTTCTGTGAGAATGAAGCCCAGGCAGGTCACCTTAGTCTGTGATATTTGAGCCTTTGTCTTGGACACCTTCTATCCTTTATTGGCTAGGTAGTTCAGAGGCCTCCTTAGTAGGGCTGGGGATCAGAATGTCGTCTGCATATTGAAGGAGGGTTCCCTTCTCCAGAGGTAGATCTTTGAGGTTTTAGTTAAGTTTCCCCAAAGGTGGTGCGGGAAGTTTTGAACCCTTGGGGGAGGACGGCCCAGCAGTACTGTCTTCCTTGTATGCTGAGTCCTGCCAGTCACAAGCCAAAATTTCTGTGACCTCTGGGACTAATGGAATACAGAAGAAAGCATCATGTAAGTCTCATACAGAATACTATGTCCTGGGGGATGGTACAATGACCAGCAGGGTGTAGGAATTAGGAACTATTGGATGCATATCCTCAGTGGCTTCACTGACTGTCCCGACATCTTTACCAGTTCCCCAGTAGCCCACGGGGCTCTCGTGGTCAGGCCCCTCGCAGGATATACAGCTCACCTGGGCAGGTACCCAGCAGCCCACGGGGCTCTCGTGGTCAGGCCCCTCCCAGGGTATGGAGCTCACCTGGGCAGGTACCCAGCAGCCCACGGGGCTCTCGTGATCAGGCCCCTCCCAGGATATGGAGCTCACCTGTGCAGCTACCCAGCAGCCCACGGGACTCTCGTGGTCAGGCCCCTCCTTGGATACGGAACACCCTTGTGCAGGTACCACGGCAGGGCTGGGCACACAGGAACCGTGCGCATAGCCCTCATGGCAGAGCACCCCCATCTCACCTGTCACTCAGAGCTGACACAGAGCACCTCAGAGCAGGACTTGAACTAACAAACAGCAGCTCCGACAGGTCTGTGACCCTGGGCTTCACTCTGTGTGGCCTCCCTCCGCCTGGTCTTCCAGAGACTTCCACTGCAGCCGGGGCACCAGGTCTCTGTCTCCACCCACCACCCCTCCTCTCCCTGACTCCTGGGTTCCTTTTATTAGGAGAGGGTCTTCTTGAAGTTGTCTCCCACTCATGGGCCAGATAAAATGGTTAGAAAACAAGCCAGGGCTGCAGCCCCTTGTCTATCCTGACCCTCAGGACCTACACGTGTTCCTTGGAACTGACCGGTGCAGCAAGGTCCATTTTATGCAACTGTGAGCCCCTGAGGGGCGAGGAGTGGCTGACCTGGGCAGTCTGACCCGGCCGGCCAGTCCTCCCCAGGTGTGCCTGGGCTGAGGTCAATATAAACACCGCTCCAGGCAGCAAGAGCCCCTGCAGCTGTGCCTGACGCCATATTCTCTGCCCCATCGGCAGTCTCGGGGCTGGGCTGGTGGGAGGGAGTAGGGCCCACGGCTCTGTGCGTGGCCCGGTGCGAGTGGGGCTCTGGTGGACTTTCTGCAGGAGTTGCCGCGCTGCCACCTGCTAAAGAAGAGGATGTGTCACCCATACCTGCCGCTGGAATTTCTCCCCGGGCAGAGGTGAGGACGGAGAAAAGCGGTGGGGGCCGGGACAGGAGGGGTACATTGGGCAGGGAGATGGAAAGCTTCCAGAAGAGCGCCCGGGGCCAGGACCATGCTGGCTGGCCTGCAGGCCCCAAGTCGGCCTCCGTGCTGGTGTGGCTCCATGGCCCTTCCTCTAGGCTTTCAAGTCCTTGCACACATTCAGGTGTTTTAGCTGGGAAGGGTGGGAACAGTTCAGCAGCAGCTGGCCTGGGGGTCAGCTCATGTTTACTCAGGGACGCCTTGACATGGTCCCCCAGCTTTGCAATGAGGACGTTCCTTGCGGGGGGGCTGCTGGCTGCATGAGAGATGATTCCCCACCTCTGACCAACTTCAGAATTGTTTACCACTGGAGCAAGGGTTTTCCTGATAGGGTTTTCCTCTGTGTAACTAGTGGGTTCTTAATTGGCAGCGTGAATGGTGATATCAGAGGTCCTGAATCAGGATGGAAATACTTATCCCCAACTTGTACAGGCAGGCATAAAAACCTGGGGAGGCCGTGTGCAGCCGGCACCCTTAGGGATTGGCTTCCGACTGACCCCTCAACGTTCTGGTGTCCAGCCACTGCTTTAGAATTTCTGGGGCCCAGTGCTGACTCTAAGGGTTCTGTAACCCAGCCTCTGTTGGTCTTTAATGAGACCCACACTTCCAGGGTCCCACAGAGCAGGGTCCGTGTGACTGTTCTGTGGCTTCTGTAACAAATGACCACAAGCTGGGTGGTTTAAAACAACAGGAATTCATCCTCCCCCAGTCCTGGAGACCAGACATCTGAGATCAAGGTGTTCCAGGATGGACGTCCCTCCAGAGGCTCCAGGATAGGGCTCTTCCTGCCTTTTCCAGCTTTGGGGGGCTCCAGGCATCCCCAGGCTTGCGGCTGCAGCCCTCCTGTCTCTGCCTTCACGTGGCTTCTCCTCTATGTTTGTGTTTCTCCTCTTTTGTCTCATAAGGACTCTCTCAATTGGATTGGGGGCCACGCTAACCCCAGATGGCCTCACCTTGAGACCCTTAACTACATATACAAAGACGCTTTTCCCAGATATGGTCCGGTTCCGGTGTTCTGGGGGGAACATATTTTGGGACCAGCATTCAACCCATTACCTGTGTATAAAATAACCCTAATTTTAGGAGATTACCAAGGTCCCGTATAGATAGCAGCCAGCAGCCATGTGGGTGGGGGTCTGGGGAGAATGAGGACCCTGGAATCACCTGGAAAGGATGAAGTCCTGGCTGCATTAGGTGAGCTCTTCCACCACGGGGCCCGTGGAAACAGCCACTCCACTCTGTCTGTGGAAAGGGACCCAGTGCCGAGTCCAGAAATGGTGATATTGCAAAGCTGGCTCTTCTGGGATGTCATCATCAGTAGCATCATGTAACCAGTAACTACGGGCTTGGAGGAGTCACCCTGTGGCACGTGATGACAGCACTGTCACTTTAGGCTCATCAAGCTTAGAATAGGAATGTTTGAAGGAGAAGAGTTTGGGAGATTGCGAAGCTTGGTTGTTAAGGAAACTGAGCAGGTTTGTCAAGGTAGGTTGTCAAGGAAACTTCTCCCTTAAACTGAAGGCAGGGCGGGGAGAGCTGAAATCCAGGGATCTTTTAAAGGGGCTGCTCTGAAACACCATCACCTGAGAGGTGGTCTCAGCGTGAGCTGGTGTTTGAGAAACGTGTGATGAGATGAAGCCTGACTTTCTGTGACAGCTGGGGAGGGGTTTGTAAAGCAACTTAGCGTTTAAGGCCAAGTTTGTTGCTGGAACATAGTGTCTCCCAAAACTGGGCTGAAGCTCAAGATGTCTCTGTCCCCTTCCTGTGAGAGTCCAGGGCAGGTGGGTGTCAGTTCCCAGGCTCTGCCCCCACTTTGTTTCTCCTCCCTGCTTCCAGGTGAGTGTTTCAACCAGCGGGGTGGGGTGACCACAGGGACATCGTGCCCTCCGTCCTAGGATGCAGGCTGGCCAAGGCCCTCACCACCTCCACCCCTTCCCCTTGGTAACACGAGACACTGTGCCCCAGCTGTAAGGGGTGGGAAGGCTGGGATGTGCAGGGTAGCTGTGCACAGGAAAAAGGGAAATGGGTTCTGATGGGCAGCTGTGCGGCTCTGTTGTGAGGGTCGCCCGGACACTAGCGCACAGATTCTGGGCTCTGTGAAGCTTCGATGCTCTGTGGTTCTGGAAATCCTATAGGAGATGGTCCACAGCAGGTGAAGCTAATGCTCGCAGTGGAGGTGGTGAAGCCAAAGGTCTGCAGTTCAGACTAAAGGTGCCGATGTACATGCAGGACAAAACCATCTCAGGTGAATGGACTTCAGGCACGTTTAACATGAATGCAGTCGTGTTAATGCCTAGCATCTTCTATCTTGTGCCTCCTCAGGGACCCCCTCCTCAGTGCCTGGGGCTCCTGTAACTCACGTACAAGGGGATGGAGAGCGGGGTCTGTCCAGTCTGAGCCCTGAGTTACCCTGTGAGTCTGCTCGGGACCACCGTAACAAATACCACAGACTGCGCAGCTTGAATAACAGGCCTATCTCCCAGTCCTGGATGCTGTCGGAGATCAAGGTGTCTGCACGCTGGCTTCTCCTGAGGCCTCGCTCCTTGGTGCTTAGACAGCCACCTTCTCCCCAGGTCCTCACATGGTCTCCCCCTGTGCCTATCTGTGTCCTAATCTCTTCTTGTAGGACATCAATCCTATTGGATTAGGATCCACCCTAGTGACGTCATTTTTACTTTGATCATCTCTTTAAAAATCCCATCTCCAAATACAGACACATCCTGGGGTCCTGGGGGTTAGGCATTCAGCATGTGGATTTGGGGAGACATGACTGAGCCTATAGCATCCTCCTTAGGAACCAAGTGTGCCTCGGTCCTTCCTTCCCTCAAGTCATACGAGGTGAGCTAATGGCTCAAGGAGAGGCCACTCGTGCAGAGTTTGTGTCCCAGCTGGGGAACCCTTCTCTGCTCTCTTTGATCAGGCAGTGGCAGTGCCAGCCCCCTCCTGAGGTGAGCAGTTCTGGGGTTTCCTGCCGTGTCACCTGGCCTGCTGAGGTGCTCAGTGTCTGGGAACCCAGGAGTCAGCAGCCTAGTGGGGCTGCCGGGGACTCTCAGGGCCTTGGCAGATACCCTAGCGAAAGTGGGGAAACTTTGGGGGATTACAGGAGGGAGAGAGTCACAGTCTCGTTTATGCTTCAGAAAGACCACGTTGGGGTGGGATGTGAGACGCACCGTGGGGCAGGGAGGTTTGTCAGGTCTGATGGAGGAACCAGGCACAAGATCCGGCTTGGGCCAGGGCTGTGGGCGTAGAGGGGAATTAGTGTGGGAACTGGCCACAGACCGTTGTCAAAGTATCGGTTTCCCTGTGCACCGAGGCCGAACAGAAATACGGAGACAGGGGTTTTGGAGGAAGAGACAGATGGCTTTATTTTTCTGCCAGGCAGCAGGGAAGACACAGCTGGCTAGCACCTCAAGAACTGGGCACCCCTCTTTGAGAATCAGGGAAGATTTTATATGTGGGGCTTCCGCAGTCCAGGGTAGAGGATAAGGATCAAAGTAGTGAAGGTCTTGCATTCCTCCTTTCCTTTGCATTATTTCAAAACAGTCATCGCTGGCATCAGGTCGCCGGTAATTGGGGTCCAGCAGACTGGTAATTGCGTCCGTTTGCCTCTGGTTTATTGGCCAGTGACCTTGTTTCTGAAATGAAAAACTAGGGGGTGATTTGTTATGAGGAGCGTATAGAATCTAAGTGCGTTACATAATAAGGTTAGGGAGTGAGAAGCAGGGGCTGTAACACACACAGTGAGGGGTGATGGGTGCCGAAGGTAAATTCCATAGTGTCGGAGTGAGGTTAGCTTTGTAGGGTACAAATCTAGTTACTACAAATGAGTGACAAAGTGAAACAAGGAGTGATGAGCTCTTTCAGGCCAGGTTACGTTTCTTCTCTAGTCTTTTCGCTGTCCCCTTGTTCTCAGGGCAGGGAAACTTCGTTTCTGTTTTTGCTGCAACAAGACTGTGGAGAAGGAGCTGACAGTCACTGGGGCACAAGGCGAGTGGGAGCCTGGGAGGCCCCAGTGTTACCGAACCGAACGTGGGTCCGCTCGCCCGAGGGCAGCAGAACCAGTCTACTGACACCGGGGGTGGTGGAGGAAGGTGCAGCCTGAATTGTCAAAGTGCCGATACAAGGAGGCCAGGTGGCCTGTGCTCTAAAACCCCGAGCTCCCTGAAGGATTTCAGCAAAGCAATTTTCAAGGCCAAGTGAAGGAGGGGGGTCGCAGGGTATGTGATCAGCTGGTGCACAATTCTCTGATTGATGGTGAGGTAACGGGCGGTTAACGTTATAAATTCTTAAGCACCAGGAGCTCCGGGGTTACCTGTTCCTGATCATCAAGTAGTTAATTCCTTCCACTTGGTGGTGGAGGAAGCATGCATCGGGCACTGTTATCCAGGTACTTCAGAGAGGAGCTACAGCAGAGGGTGTGGGGGAGGGGTCTGTCCTGGGAAGGCCCCACAGGGTCCTGCTCGGTTACACCTGGTGCCTGGGCTCAGCAACCTGGGAAGGTGGGGCTGCTCCTGGGTGTGGGGAGCTGCAGGATCCCAGTCCTCTGAAACCCTGCTAAGCCCCCAAGGTGAGATGGGTGTGCAGTGACTGGACGGAGGCGTCTGGCCTGGGAGAGGGGTCCGGGCTGGAAATGTCACTGGAATCATGGCAGGGAGGGAGAGGAAAGGCAAAGTGGGGGCAGATGGGTCACAGCAGACTAATGCAGGTGACTGCGGTCTTGTTGGAAGCAACTCAGAGCCAGAAAGGAGTGGCCGTCAGGGGCTCAGCTCCATTCTCTTGTTCCTTTGTAAAACCACTGTGTCAGAGTTTGAGACGCCGCCAGGAGACGTCTGGGCCCAGTGCTGCCATGGCTTCATCAAAGGGCCCAGGGGGAACACAGAACCACTGCAGGCCCCGCCCATGTCCTCACTGGGAATGAGTCCCATCGGGGCTCCTGGGCTCACAGACTTCAGGGCACCTCTGTCCTCAGGACTGGTCTTCCTCCTTCCTCTCACCTGCTGGTCAGAGGCCCAGGAACCCCCAACCTGGCTCCACCCCCAGGGCCTGGATTCAGAGGCCCAGGAGCCCCCAACTTGGCTCCACCCCCAGAGCCTGGATTCAGAGGCCCAGGAGCCCCAACCTGGCTCCACCCCCAGGGCCTGGATTCAGAGGCCCAGGAATCCCCAAACTGTCTCCATCCCCAGGGCCTAGATTCTGGGACAGCTTAGGGGTAAGCCAGACCCTCACGCTCCTTTATCTGCTTAGGGGTGAGAATGTCTTAAACGCTGCAGTTGACTGATTACGGAGGGCTGAGTGTTTCCAGCAGGTGTGGATGGAAAGATGGGGTGCGAAGTTCCTATGTCTGCAGGGTCTTCCCGGCGTGAAGATCTGTGTGTTCCCCCCGGCCAGTCGGCATCCTCCCAGGAAGCCCAGATCCAGGATTACGAGGGCAGAGGCTCTCCCCTTGCGTACCTGTAAGTTCGCACTCCCACAGCAAGGAGCCTGGCTCCCACCATCTGCCATTTATCTATGCATTGCTCCTTTCCACATTACATGTGCAGAGGTTTCAGAATTGTTAGCTACTACACCCTGGAAAGAACTTCATAAAACAAAGCCCACTGTATATATACGGGCCATTTTGCCTTTAGCCTACAGATTCCATTCATTTCCAAAGGTAACTTAAGTCAGCAGCTTTTACCCCATCCCCTACAGTGAGTTGTTTCCATATATTTCTAATCGTTAGATTCTGTCACATGACGTATTCCATCGTGCAACATCCTACACCCTAAATAACTAAATTTGAGTAGATTATGATTGGCCCCTTGGGCTACACACATCTATGGGCTTAGACAAATGCATAGTGACAGGTATCCATCCTAGAGTATCACATGGACTACTTCAAACCCCCCACCCCATGATCTGCTTATCATCTATGTAGCTTTGCCTTTCCCGGGATGTCATCAATGGGGTCATACTGTGTGCAGCCTGCTCAGGCTGGATTTTTCACTTAGCAGTACACGCTGAAGGTTTATCCATGTCTTTCCATAGGTGGATGGTGCATTCCTTTCTGCTGAGTAGTATTCCACTGCATGTGTATGGGAGGAAAAGCAATTTTCCCTCTACTTTTCTAGGTTCTTGGTTGAGGCCCCCCCCCGCCCCTGTAATAAAAGACAGATTACCAGGAGAAAAGCAGAAGTTTAATAACATGTATACCTTCTGAATAGAGGGGGGATACCACGGAAAACTGAGTCACTCCCCAAACCATCCCCTTCAATACCGTCTTCAGCTAAAAACAGAAAAGATGCTGGGGAAGGGGGGAAGGCCAGTTATGGAAGGTTATCATGCAAAGCACAGTAAACAAGGGTATGGCTGTGTGCACATTTAAGTCAGGACTTCCCCATTGAAAAGAGTTACTTAAGATTTAATTATCCTTCTATTTTTGGTGCAAAGAGGGACATACCCTTATAAATGGAGATTTCTCTATTGTAAATGCCCTTCATAAAACGGCAATCTCAGTTTTCTGAGATTTTTTAAAAAATAAATTTATTATTTTATTTTTGGCTTCATTGGGTCTTCGTTGCTGCGTGCAGTCTTTTCTCTGGGTGTTGGCGAGCAGGGGCTTCTCATTGTGGTGGCTTTTCTTGTCACGGAGCACAGGCTCTAGGCATGCAGGCTTCAGTAGTTGTGGCACACGGGCTCAGTAGTTGTGGCTCGCGGGCTCTAGAGCACAGGCTCAGTAGTTGTGGCGCACAGGCTTAGTTGCTGTGCGGCATGTGGGATCTTCCCGGACCGGGCCTCGAACCTGTGTCCCCTGAATCGGCAGGTGGACTCTTACTCACTGAGCCACCAGGGAAGCCCTATTCTTTTTAAAGCAGACCAATAACCCTTATGCCAGAGAGACATATTTTGAGGTGGCATATCCTACTCGCCTTGACATGGATGTATCCCAATTTGCTTATGCATTCATCTTTTGAAGGATATCCTGATTTCAAGTTTTTAGCCATTATGGAAGTGCTGCTGTGCATAATTGCATCCTTGTTTGCATTTGGACATAGATTTTCAAAGCAGTTGCCTAAATACTGGAAGTATGATTGTTGGATCCCAACGTGAGACTTGTTTAGCTTTGGAAAAAACTGCCAAATTGTCTTACAAAGTGGCTGCACAGGCATCCCCCCAGCTATGAGGGAGAGTTCCTTTTGTTCCTCACACTCTAGCAATTGGTATTGTCATATTTTTGGAGCTTAGCAGTCCCAATTGGTGTGCTATGGTGTCTCATGATTTTAATTTGTAGTTCCCTAATGGTATATGATGTTGAGCTTTCTTCTGTATGACTTTTACTATCTGTAACTTTTTTGCCAGGATGTCTGTTCAGATCACGCTGTTCATGTTCATGCTGGGAGGAGCCCTGTCTCCTCGGGACCTGCTGGGGCTTTGGCTTCAGGAACACGCGGGGCTGAGTCCACGCTGATGGCCGGGCTTCGGTACAACCCGGGGTCAAGTCCACACTAACGGAAACCGGGTCTCCTCAGGACCCGCCGAGGCTTCAGCTCTGGGACACTGGGGGGTCCAGTTCAGGCTGACATGAGCCTGATCTCCTCAGGACCTGCTAGGAGGTGATGCCACTGAGGGAGAAGGTGAGGAAAAGTGGGGAGAAGGTTCCTGTGCAGGGCTGACCGCTGTGGGTGTCTGTCTCCAGAGGACCCAGGAGAGGAAGGGCTTGATGTGGAAAACTGGGTTTTTGGCCCATTTTGTGTGGGGTGTAGACAGTTGAATGTTGTTCTTTGGCGTGTGGTGTCTGGTTTTCCCAGCACCGTTTATTGAGGGGCCTGTCCTTTCCCTGGTGTATGTTCTTGGCTCCTTTCTTGTGAATTAACTGATTACATACCTGTAGGTTGATTCCTGTGCTCTCTGCTTTATTCCTCTGGTCTGTGTGCCTGTTTTTCTGCCAATGCCACAATTTTTGGGGACTAGCTTCATAATGAAGTGTGAAGTCAGGGAGCGAGATGCCTCCACACGTTCCCCTGCCTCAGGGTCGCTTTGGTTCTTCTGGGTCCTTTGTGGTTCCACACACAACCTAAGATGGTTCGTCCTGTTTCTATGGAAAATGTCATTGGACTTTTGGTAAGGATTGCGTTGAATGTGTACATTAACAGGATCTTAGCTGGAGAAACTGTCAGGGCATGACTTAAGAGCAGCATCAGGGCCTTTGTTGGGTCAACATTATGGTCTCAGTGAAAGATATGATCAGAACCTGAGTTACTAAGAACATCAAGTCTTCATTTAGGAAAAGCTTCAGGGCCTGAGTTAGGCACAGCCTCAGGACTTCACTTAAGGACACTGACAGGGCTTTCTTTGGGACAGAATCAGGAACGTGCATAGAAATGCGGCAGGAAATTATCTCAGGATAGTGTCCAGATTTTAGTTATTGATTTCAACAGGTCCCATGTTAGGGACAGATTCCGGGCTTTAGTGAGAGCGAGTGTGAAGGACTTATTTAGGGTTAGTCAGGGCTTAGTTAGGGAGACTATTAGGGTTTCAGTTAGGATAAGATGCAGGATATTAACTTGGGACAGAGTCAGGTTGCGGGCCAGGGATAGCGTCACGAAATGACCCAGGAAAAGCGTGAAGACCTTCGTTATTGAGAGCCTCAGGGCCGTAGTTAGGACCAGCGTGAGGGCCTAAATCAGGACCACTGCCAGGGCTTCCTATACAGACAGCGTCAGAGCATAAGGAAGGTACAGCCAAAGGGTCTAAGTGAGGCTTATCTTCAGGGCCTGAGTTCGGGACACTGTCAGGGCATGACTTAGGAGCAGCAGAAGGGCCTCTGTGGGATCAGCGTCAGGTTCTTCATTAAAGACATTATCAGGGCCTCTGTTAGGGAGAGCCTCAGGGCCTCATTTTTGGACAGCATCAAGGCTTACTTTGGGTCAGTTTCAGGACCTTGGTAAGACCTGGGTCAAGATATTAACTCAGGATAGTATCAGGACTCTAGATACTGGCGGCACTAGGGCCTTAGTTAGACACAGTGTCAGGGCCTGAGTTAGGAGTAGCATTATAGCCTTTGTTAGGCATAGTGTCAGGGACTGAGCTAGGAGGAGCCTCCAGGCCTAAGTTTGGAACAGGTTTACAGCCTCGGGACTAATTTCAGGGCGTTATTTAGGGACAGCATCAGGGATTTAGTTAGCATAACAGGAGGAATTCCTACAAGCACCCTGAAAGCCAACACACGCAGATGCAGAAGTAAACCATACACGCTGGTATAAAGGAATATTCCACAGAAGTTGAGTACATTTTGTTTAAGGTGCGTAAGAGTTTAAACATTATTTTTTTCAGAAAACTATATCCAGAAGATGAAGGAATTTCATCCTAAAGAATCTCTTTAGCTAAATTTAACATTAGCAAAAGAGAAGTTTACGTTCAGGTCTAGGGCTAGTGTCAGGTAATGACCTAGGTTTGGAAACAAGCCCTTAGTTACGTAGAGAATCAGGGCCTAATTTAGGACCTGTGCCAGGGCTTCAGGTAGGGACAGTGTCAGAGCCTGATATAGGGAGAATGTGAGAGCCTGAGTGAGGCCTAGCGTCAGGCCCCTAGATGCAGACACTGTCAGGGCATGACTTAGGAGCAGCATCAGGGCCTTTGTGGAGTCAGCATTCAGATCATAGTTAAAGACATGAGCAGGGCTTGAGTGAGTCACAGAATCAAGGCCTCGGTTAAGGAATGCTTCGGGGCCTGAGTTAGGCACAGCCTCACGTCTTCAGTTAAGGAGAGCGACAGGGCTCTCTTTGGGACAGTGTCAGAACCTTGGATAGAAATGTGTCAGCATATTAGCTCAGGATAGTGTCCGGATTTTAGTTATTGATTGCAGCAGGACCCATGTTAGGGACAGATTCCAGGCCTTAGTGAGAGATAGTGTCAAGACCTTAGTTACTGAGAGCATCAGGGCCTTCTTTAGAAGCAATGTTAGGGCTTCATGTAAAAATAGCATCACGGACTGGCTTCGGGCGAGCGACAGGGCCTGAGTGAGGCCTAGCGTCATTCCTGTAGGTGGGGACACTGTCAGGGCGTGACACAGGAGCAGCATCAGTGCCTTTGTTGGATCAGCATTATGGTCTTCGTTAAAGACATGAGCAGGCCTTCTGTTAGGGACAGCGTCACGGATTACGTAGCGATATTTTCAGGACCTTAGTAAGAGATGGGAGAGTAAATTAGCTGAGGATAGTGTGAGGACTTTAGATATTGATGGCATCAGGGCCTTAGTTAGGGACAGTGTCAGGCCGTGAGTTAGGCCTAACATCCAGGCCTTAGTTAGGGACAGTGTCACGGCGTGGGGACTCAATTCAGGTCCTGACATCGGCACAGCATAAGGGCTTCAGTTAGCATAAGAGGCAGGACATTAGCTAGGGACAGGGTTAGGGTAAAGTCTAGGGATTGTGTCAGCAAATGACCTCGGGATAGTGTCAAGACCTTAGTTACTGAGAACCTGAGGGCTTATTTAGGACCAGCATCAGGGTCGGACTTAGGGCAAGCAAGAGGGCCTGAGTGAGGCCCAGCTTCAGGCCCCTAGCTGGAGACAGTGTCAGGGCATGACGTCGAAGCAGCATCAGGGCCTTTGTTGGGTCAGCATTTGGGTCATAGTAAAGGACATGAGCAGGGCCTGAGTGAGTCAGAGAATCGAGGCCTCCGTTAGGAAAAGCTTCAGGGCCTGAGTTAGGCACAGCCTCTCGTCTTCATTTAAGGACAGCGACAGGCCTTTCTTTGGGACTGTGTCAGGTCCGTGGATAGAAATGTGTCAGGATATTAGCTCAGGATAGTGTCCGGATATTCATTATTGATTGCAGAAGGTCCCATGTTAGGGACACATTCTGGGCCTTAGTGAGAGATAGGGTCAATGCCTTAATTAGGATTAGTCCGGGCCTTAGTTAGGGAGAGTATTAGGGTTTCAATTAGGATAAGATGCAGGACATTAGCTTGGGACAGACTCATGATCCGAGCCAGGGATAGTGTCAGCCAATGACCTGGGCTGGTGTCAAGACCTTAGTTACTTAGAGAATCGGGGCCTAATTTAGGACCTGTGTCAGGGCTTCGTGTAGGGACAGCATCAGAGCCTGACTTAGGGAGAACGTCTAGGCCCGAGTGAGGCCTAGTGTCAGCCCACTAGCTGGAGACACAGGGCATGACGTAGGAACAGCATCAGGGCCTTTGTTGGGTCAGCATTCGGGTCATAGTGAAAGACATGAGCAGGGCCTGTGTTAGTCACAGAATCAAGGCCTCAGTTAGGGAAAGTTTCAGGGCGTGAGTTAGGCACAGCCTCAGGTCTTCACTTAAGGATTGCAACAGGCTTTCTTTTGGAAAGTATCAGGACAGTGGATAGAAATGAGTCAGGGTAATAGGTCAGGACAGTGTCCGGATTTTAGTTATTGATTGCAGCAGGGACCATTAGGGATAGATTCTGGATGTTGGTGAGAGATAGTGTGAAGGCCTTTGTTAGGTTTAGTCGGGGCTTAGTTAGGGAGAGTATTAGGGTTTCATTTAGGATAAGATGCAGGACATGAGCTTGGGACAGAGTCAGGTTCCGGGCCAGGGATAGCGTCGCGAAATGACCCAGGAAAAGCGTGAAGACCTTCGTTATTGAGAGCCTCAGGGCCTTACTTAGGACCAGCGTGAGGGCCTAAATCAGGACCACTGCCAGGGCTTCCTATACAGACAGCGTCAGAGCATAAGGAAGGTACAGCCAAAGGGCCTAAGTGAGGCTTATCTTTAGGGCCTGAGTTCGGGACACTGTCAGGGCATGACTTAGGAGCAGCAGAAGGGCCTCTGTGGGATCAGCGTGAAGGTCTTCACTAAAGACATTATCAGGGCCTCTGTTAGGGAGAGCCTCAGGACCTTATTTTCGGACAGCATCAAGGCTTACTTTGGGTCAGTTTCAGGACCTTGGTAAGACCTGGGTCAGGATATTAACTCAGGATAGTCTCAGGACTTTAGATATTGGCGGCAGTAGGGCCTTAGTTAGAGGCAGTGTCAGGGTCTGAGTTAGGAATATCATTATGGCCTTTGTTACGTATAGTGTCAGGGAGTGAGCTAGGAGTAGTGTCAGGGTCCGAGTTACGTGTAATGTCAGGGTCTTGGTTTGGGACAGTGTCAGCGCCTGGGTTAGCACGAGTCTCCAGGCCGTAGTTAGGGACAGGTTCACAGCATCAGGAGTAATTTCAGTGCCTTATATATGTTCAGCATCAGGGATGATTTAGTTAGCATAAGAGGAGCCATTCCTGCAAGAGCCCTGAAGGCCAACACACAAGAATGTAAAAGTGAACCATGCACGCTGCTATGAAGGAATATTCCACAGCAGTTGAGTACACTTTGTTTAAGGTTAACAAGAGTTTAAAAATTATTGTTTTTAGAAACCAATATTCATATGATGAAAGAATTTCATCGTAAAGAATCTCTTTCCCTAAACTTGACATTAGCTAAAGTCAAGATTAGATTAAGGTCTAGGGGTAGTGTCGGTTAATGACCTAGATTTAGTGTAAAGACCTTAGTTACTTAGAGAATCAAGGCCTAAAATTTAGGACCTGCGTCAAGATTTTCGGTAGGGACAGCGTCAGACGTGACTTATGGAGAACGTCAGGGCCTGAGTGAGGCCTAGCGTCAGCCCCCTAGCTGCAGACACAGTCAGGGTACGACTTAGGAGCAGCATAAACACCTTGGTTGGGTCAGTGAAAGGTCATAGTGAAAGACATGAGCAGGCCTTGAGTGAGTCACAGAATCAAGGCCTCACTCAGGGAAAGCTTCAGGGCCTGAGTTAGGCACAGCGTCAGGTCTTCATTTAATTACACCGACCGGTTTGGGACAGTGTCAGGATCGTGCATAGAAATGTGTCAGGAAATTACCTCAGGACAGTGTCCGGATTTTAGTTATTGATTGCAACAGGTCCCATGTTAGGGACAGATTCCGGGCTTTAGGGAGAGATAGTTTCAAGGCCTTTGTTCGGATTGGTCAGGGCTTAGTTAGCGATACTATTAGGGTTTCATTTAGGATAAGATGCAGGACATTAGCTTGGGACAGCGTCAGGTTCCGGGCCAGGGATAGCGTCACGAAATGACCCAGGAAAAGCGTGAAGACCTTCGTTATTGAGAGCCTCAGGGCCTTACTTAGGACCAGCGTGAGGGCCTAAATCAGGACCACTGCCAGGGCTTCCTATACAGACAGCGTCAGAGCATAAGGAAGGTACAGCCAAAGGGCCTAAGTGAGGCTTATCTTTAGGGCCTGAGTTCGGGACACTGTCAGGGCATGACTTAGGAGCAGCAGAAGGGCCTCTGTGGGATCAGCGTCAGGTTCTTCATTAAAGACATTATCAGGGCCTCTGTTCGGGAGAGCCTCAGGGCCTCATTTTTGGACAGCATCAAGGCTTACTTTGGGTCAGTTTCAGGACCTTGGTAAGACCTGGGTCAGGATATTAACTCAGGATAGTCTCAGGATTTTAGATATTGGCGGCAGCTGGGCTTTAGTTAGAAACAGTGTCAGGGCCTGAGTTAGGACTAGCATTATAGCCTTTGTTAGGTATAGTGTCAGGGACTGAGCTAGGAGTTGTGTGAGGGCCTTTGCTAGGGACAGTGTCAGGGCCTGAGCTAGGATGAGTCTCCAGGCCTCAGTTTGGGACAGGTTCACAGCCTTGAGACTAATTTCAGGACGTTATTTAGGGACAGCATCAGGGATTTAGTTAGCATAACAGTAGGCATTCCTACAAGCACCCTTTAAGCCAACACACGCAGATGCAGAAGGAAACCATACACGCCGGTATAAAGGAATATTCCACAGAAGTTGAGTACATTTTGTTTAAGGTCAGTAAGAGTTTAAACATTATTTTTTTCAGAAAACTCTATTCAGAAGATGAAAGAATTTCATCCTAAAGAATCTCTTTAGATAAATTTGACATTAGCAACAGACAAGGTTACATTCAGGTCTAGGGCTAGTGTCAGGTAATGACCTAGGTTTGGAATCAAGCCCTTAGGTACTTAGAGAATCAGGGCCTAATTTAGGACCTGTGCCAGGGCTTCGGGTAGGGATAGCGTCAGAGCCTGATATAGGGAGAAGGTGAGGGCCTGAGTGAGGCCCCTAGATGCAGACACTGTCAGGGCATGCCTTAGGAGCAGCATTCAGGGCGTTTGTGGAGTCAGCATTCGGGTCATAGTGAAAGACATGAGCAGGGCCTGAGTGAGTCAGAGAATCGAGGCCTCAGTTAGGGAAATCTTGAGGTCCTGAGTTAGGCACAGCCTCTCGTCTTCAGTTAAGGACAGCGACAGGCCTTTCTTTGGGACTGTGTTTGGTGGGTGGATAGAAATGTGTCAGGATATTAGCTCAGGATAGTGTCCGGATTTTCATTATTGACTGCAGCACGACCCATGTTAGGGACTGATTCTGGGCCTTAGTGAGAGATAGGGTGAAAGTCTTAGTTAGGATCAGTGAGCGCCTTAGTTAGGGAGAGTATTAGGGTTTCAATTAGGATAAGATGCAGGACATTAGCTTGGGACAGAGTCACGATCTGAGCCAGGGATAGTGTCAGCCAATGACCTGGGTTGGTGTCAAGACCTTAGTTACTTAGAGAATCAGGGCCTAATTTAGGACCTGTGTCAGGGTTTCGGGTAGGGACAGCGTCAAAGCCTGACTTAGGGAGAACATCTAGGCCTGAGTGCGGCCTAGTGTCAGCCCACTAGCTGGAGACACAGGGCATGACGTAGGAACAGCATCAGGGCCTTTGTTGGGTCAGCATTCGGGTCATAGTGAAAGAAATGAGCAGGGCCTGTGTTAGTCACAGAATCAAGGCCTCAGTTAGGGAAAGTTTCAGGGCCTGAGTTAGGCACAGCCTCAGGTCTTCACCTAAGGACGGCAACAGGCTTTCTTTTGGAAAGTATCAGGACAGTGGATAGAAATGAGTCAGGGTAATAGCTCAGGACAGTGTCCGGATTTTAGTTATTGATTGCGGCAGGGACCATTAGGGATATATTCTGGGTGTTCGTGAGAGATAGTGTGAAGGCCTTTGTTAGGTTTAATCAGGGCTTAGTTAGGGATACTATTAGGGTTTCATTTAGGATAAGATGCAGGACATGAGCTTGGGACAGAGTCAGGTTCCGGGCCAGGGATAGCGTCGCGAAATGACCCAGGAAAAGCGTGAAGACCTTCGTTATTGAGAGCCTCAGGGCCTTACTTAGGACCAGCGTGAGGGCCTAAATCAGGACCACTGCCAGGGCTTCCTATACAGACAGCGTCAGAGCATAAGGAAGGTACAGCCAAAGGGCCTAAGTGAGGCTTATCTTTAGGGCCTGAGTTCGGGACACTGTCAGGGCATGACTTAGGAGCAGCAGAAGGGCCTCTGTGGGATCAGCGTGAGGGTCTTCACTAAAGACATTATCAGGGCCTCTGTTAGGGAGAGCCGCAGGACCTCATTTTCGGACAGCATCAAGGCTTACTTTGGGTCAGTTTCAGGACCTTGGTAAGACCTGGGTCAGGATATTAACTCAGGATAGCATCAGGACTTTAGATATTGGCGGCAGTAGGGCCTTAGTTAGAGTCAGTGTCAGGGTCTGAGTTAGGAATATCATTATGGGCTTCGTTAGGTATAGTGTCAGGGACTGAGCTAGGAGTAGTGTCAGGGTCCGAGTTACGTGTAATGTCAGGGTCTTGGTTTGGGACAGTGTCAGCGCCTGGGTTAGCACGAGTCTCCAGGCCGTAGTTAGGGACAGGTTCACAGCATCGGGAGTAATTTCAGCGCCTTCTATATGTTGAGGATCAGGGATGATTTAGTTAGCATAAGAGGAGCCATTCCTGCAAGAGCCCTGAAGGCCAACACACAAGAATGTAAAAGTGAACCATGCACGCTGCTATGAAGGAATATTCCACAGCAGTTGAGTACACTTTGTTTAAGGTTAACAAGAGTTTAAAAATTATTGTTTTAAGAAACCAATATTCATATGATGAAAGAATTTCATCCTAAAGAATCTCTTTAGATAAATTTGACATTAGCAACAGACAAGGTTACATTCAGGTCTAGGGCTAGTGTCAGGTAATGACCTAGGTTTGGAATCAAGCCCTTAGGTACTTAGAGAATCAGGGCCTAATTTAGGACCTGTGCCAGGGCTTCGGGTAGGGATAGCGTCAGAGCCTGATATAGGGAGAAGGTGAGGGCCTGAGTGAGGCCCCTAGATGCAGACACTGTCAGGGCATGCCTTAGGAGCAGCATTCAGGGCGTTTGTGGAGTCAGCATTCGGGTCATAGTGAAAGACATGAGCAGGGCCTGAGTGAGTCAGAGAATCGAGGCCTCAGTTAGGGAAATCTTGAGGTCCTGAGTTAGGCACAGCCTCTCGTCTTCAGTTAAGGACAGCGACAGGCCTTTCTTTGGGACTGTGTTTGGTGGGTGGATAGAAATGTGTCAGGATATTAGCTCAGGATAGTGTCCGGATTTTCATTATTGACTGCAGCACGACCCATGTTAGGGACTGATTCTGGGCCTTAGTGAGAGATAGGGTGAAAGTCTTAGTTAGGATCAGTGAGCGCCTTAGTTAGGGAGAGTATTAGGGTTTCAATTAGGATAAGATGCAGGACATTAGCTTGGGACAGAGTCACGATCTGAGCCAGGGATAGTGTCAGCCAATGACCTGGGTTGGTGTCAAGACCTTAGTTACTTAGAGAATCAGGGCCTAATTTAGGACCTGTGTCAGGGTTTCGGGTAGGGACAGCGTCAAAGCCTGACTTAGGGAGAACATCTAGGCCTGAGTGCGGCCTAGTGTCAGCCCACTAGCTGGAGACACAGGGCATGACGTAGGAACAGCATCAGGGCCTTTGTTGGGTCAGCATTCGGGTCATAGTGAAAGAAATGAGCAGGGCCTGTGTTAGTCACAGAATCAAGGCCTCAGTTAGGGAAAGTTTCAGGGCCTGAGTTAGGCACAGCCTCAGGTCTTCACCTAAGGACGGCAACAGGCTTTCTTTTGGAAAGTATCAGGACAGTGGATAGAAATGAGTCAGGGTAATAGCTCAGGACAGTGTCCGGATTTTAGTTATTGATTGCGGCAGGGACCATTAGGGATATATTCTGGGTGTTCGTGAGAGATAGTGTGAAGGCCTTTGTTAGGTTTAATCAGGGCTTAGTTAGGGATACTATTAGGGTTTCATTTAGGATAAGATGCAGGACATGAGCTTGGGACAGAGTCAGGTTCCGGGCCAGGGATAGCGTCGCGAAATGACCCAGGAAAAGCGTGAAGACCTTCGTTATTGAGAGCCTCAGGGCCTTACTTAGGACCAGCGTGAGGGCCTAAATCAGGACCACTGCCAGGGCTTCCTATACAGACAGCGTCAGAGCATAAGGAAGGTACAGCCAAAGGGCCTAAGTGAGGCTTATCTTTAGGGCCTGAGTTCGGGACACTGTCAGGGCATGACTTAGGAGCAGCAGAAGGGCCTCTGTGGGATCAGCGTGAGGGTCTTCACTAAAGACATTATCAGGGCCTCTGTTAGGGAGAGCCGCAGGACCTCATTTTCGGACAGCATCAAGGCTTACTTTGGGTCAGTTTCAGGACCTTGGTAAGACCTGGGTCAGGATATTAACTCAGGATAGCATCAGGACTTTAGATATTGGCGGCAGTAGGGCCTTAGTTAGAGTCAGTGTCAGGGTCTGAGTTAGGAATATCATTATGGGCTTCGTTAGGTATAGTGTCAGGGACTGAGCTAGGAGTAGTGTCAGGGTCCGAGTTACGTGTAATGTCAGGGTCTTGGTTTGGGACAGTGTCAGCGCCTGGGTTAGCACGAGTCTCCAGGCCGTAGTTAGGGACAGGTTCACAGCATCGGGAGTAATTTCAGCGCCTTCTATATGTTGAGGATCAGGGATGATTTAGTTAGCATAAGAGGAGCCATTCCTGCAAGAGCCCTGAAGGCCAACACACAAGAATGTAAAAGTGAACCATGCACGCTGCTATGAAGGAATATTCCACAGCAGTTGAGTACACTTTGTTTAAGGTTAACAAGAGTTTAAAAATTATTGTTTTAAGAAACCAATATTCATATGATGAAAGAATTTCATCGTAAAGAATCTCTTTCCCTAAACTTGACATTAGCTAAAGTCAAGATTAGATTAAGGTCTAGGGGTAGTGTCAGTTAATGACCTAGATTTGGTGTCAAGACCTTAGTTACTTAGAGAATCAAGGCCTAAAATTTAGGACCTGCGTCAAGATTTTCGGTAGGGACAGCGTCAGGCCTGACTTATGGAGAACGTCAGGGCCTGAGTGAGGCCTAGCGTCAGCCCCCTAGCTGCAGACACAGTCAGGGTACGACTTAGGAGCAGCATAAACACCTTGGTTGGGTCAGCGAAAGGTCATAGTGAAAGACATGAGCAGGCCTTGAGTGAGTCACAGAATCAAGGCCTCACTTACGGAAAGCTTCAGGGCCTGAGTTAGGCACAGCGTCAGGTCTTCATTTAATTACACCGACCGGTTTGGGACAGTCTCAGGATCGTGCATAGAAATGTGTCAGGAAATTACCTCAGGACAGTGTCCGGATTTTAGTTATTGATTGCAACAGGTCCCATGTTAGGGACAGATTCCGGGCTTTAGGGAGAGATAGTTTCAAGGCCTTTGTTCGGATTGGTCAGGGCTTAGTTAGGGATACCATTAGGGTTTCATTTAGGATAAGATGCAGGACATGAGCTTGGGACAGAGTCAGGTTCCGGGCCAGGGATAGCGTCACGAAATGACCCAGGAAAAGCGTGAAGACCTTCGTTACTGAGAGCCTCAGGGCCTTACTTAGGACCAGCGTGAGGGCCTAAATCAGGACCACTGCCAGGGCTTCCTATACAGACAGCGTCAGAGCATAAGGAAGGTACAGCCAAAGGGCCTAAGTGAGGCTTATCTTTAGGGCCTGAGTTCGGGACACTGTCAGGGCATGACTTAGGAGCAGCAGAAGGGCCTCTGTGGGATCAGCGTCAGGTTCTTCATTAAAGACATTATCAGGGCCTCTGTTCGGGAGAGCCTCAGGGCCTCATTTTTGGACAGCATCAAGGCTTACTTTGGGTCAGTTTCAGGACCTTGGTAAGACCTGGGTCAGGATATTAACTCAGGATAGTCTCAGGATTTTAGATATTGGCGGCAGCTGGGCTTTAGTTAGAAACAGTGTCAGGGCCTGAGTTAGGACTAGCATTATAGCCTTTGTTAGGTATAGTGTCAGGGACTGAGCTAGGAGTTGTGTGAGGGCCTTTGCTAGGGACAGTGTCAGGGCCTGAGCTAGGATGAGCCTCCAGGCCTCAGTTTGGGACAGGTTCACAGCCTCGGGACTAATTTGGCGGCACTAGGGCCTTAGTTAGACACAGTATCAGGGCCTGAGTTAGGAGTAACATTATAGCCTTTGTTAGGCATAGTGTCAGGGACTGAGCTAGGAGGAGCCTCCAGGCCTAAGTTTGGAACAGGTTTACAGCCTCGGGACTAATTTCAGGGCGTTATTTAGGGACAGCATCAGGGATTTAGTTAGCATAACAGGAGGAATTCCTACAAGCACCCTGAAAACCAACACACGCAGATGCAGAAGTAAACCATGCACGCTGGTATAAAGCAATATTCCACAGAAGTTGAGTACATTTTGTTTAAGGTGCGTAAGAGTTCAAACATTATTTTTTTCAGAAAACTATATTCAGAAGATGAAGGAATTTCATCCTAAAGAATCTCTTTAGCTAAATTTAACATTAGCAAAAGAGAAGTTTACGTTCAGGTCTAGGGCTAGTGTCAGGTAATGACCTAGGTTTGGAAACAAGCCCTTAGTTACGTAGAGAATCAGGGCCTAATTTAGGACCTGTGCCAGGGCTTCAGGTAGGGACAGTGTCAGAGCCTGATATAATGAGAATGTGAGAGCCTGAGTGAGGCCTAGCGTCAGGCCCCTAGATGCAGACACTGTCAGGGCATGACTTAGGAGCAGCATCAGGGCCTTTGTGGAGTCAGCATTCAGATCATAGTTAAAGACATGAGCAGGGCTTGAGTGAGTCACAGAATCAAGGCCTCGGTTAAGGAATGCTTCGGGGCCTGAGTTAGGCACAGCCTCACGTCTTCAGTTAAGGAGAGCGACAGGGCTCTCTTTGGGACAGTGTCAGAACCTTGGATAGAAATGTGTCAGCATATTAGCTCAGGATAGTGTCCGGATTTTAGTTATTGATTGCAGCAGGACCCATGTTAGGGACAGATTCCAGGCCTTAGTGAGAGATAGTGTCAAGACCTTAGTTACTGAGAGCATCAGGGCCTTCTTTAGAAGCAATGTTAGGGCTTCATGTAATAATAGCATCACGGACTGGCTTCGGGCGAGCGACAGGGCCTGAGTGAGGCCTAGCGTCATTCCTGTAGGTGGGGACACTGTCAGGGCGTGACACAGGAGCAGCATCAGTGCCTTTGTTGGATCAGCATTATGGTCTTCGTTAAAGACATGAGCAGGCCTTCTGTTAGGGACAGCGTCACAGATTACGTAGCGATATTTTCAGGACCTTAGTAAGAGATGGGATAGTAAATTAGCTGAGGATAGTGTGAGGACTTTAGATATTGATGGCATCAGGGCCTTAGTTAGGGACAGTGTCAGGCCGTGAGTTAGGCCTAACATCCAGGCCTTAGTTAGGGACAGTGTCACGGCGTGGGGACTCAATTCAGGTCCTGACATGGGCACAGCATAAGGGCTTCAGTTAGCATAAGAGGCAGGACATTAGCTAGGGACAGGGTTAGGGTAAAGTCTAGGGATTGTGTCAGCAAATGACCTCGGGATAGTGTCAAGACCTTAGTTACTGAGAACCTGAGGGCTTATTTAGGACCAGCATCAGGGTCGGACTTAGGGCAAGCAAGAGGGCCTGAGTGAGGCCCAGCTTCAGGCCCCTAGCTGGAGACAGTGTCAGGGCATGACGTCGAAGCAGCATCAGGGCCTTTGTTGGGTCAGCATTTGGGTCATAGTAAAGGACATGAGCAGGGCCTGAGTGAGTCAGAGAATCGAGGCCTCCGTTAGGAAAAGCTTCAGGGCCTGAGTTAGGCACAGCCTCTCGTCTTCATTTAAGGACAGCGACAGGCCTTTCTTTGGGACTGTGTCAGGTCCGTGGATAGAAATGTGTCAGGATATTAGCTCAGGATAGTGTCCGGATATTCATTATTGATTGCAGAAGGTCCCATGTTAGGGACACATTCTGGGCCTTAGTGAGAGATAGGGTCAATGCCTTAATTAGGATTAGTCCGGGCCTTAGTTAGGGAGAGTATTAGGGTTTCAATTAGGATAAGATGCAGGACATTAGCTTGGGACAGACTCATGATCCGAGCCAGGGATAGTGTCAGCCAATGACCTGGGCTGGTGTCAAGACCTTAGTTACTTAGAGAATCGGGGCCTAATTTAGGACCTGTGTCAGAGCTTCGTGTAGGGACAGCATCAGAGCCTGACTTAGGGAGAACGTCTAGGCCCGAGTGCGGCATAGTGTCAGCCCACTAGCTGGAGACACAGGGCATGACGTAGGAACAGCATCAGGGCCTTTGTTGGGTCAGCATTCGGGTCATAGTGAAAGACATGAGCAGGGCCTGTGTTAGTCACAGAATCAAGGCCTCAGTTAGGGAAAGTTTCAGGGCGTGACTTAGGCACAGCCTCAGGTCTTCACTTAAGGATTGCAACAGGCTTTCTTTTGGAAAGTATCAGGAGAGTGGATAGAAATGAGTCAGGGTAATAGTTCAGGACAGTGTCCGGATTTTAGTTATTGATTGCAGCAGGGACCATTAGGGATAGATTCTGGGTGTTGGTGAGAGATAGTGTGAAGGCCTTTGTTAGGTTTAGTCGGGGCTTAGTTAGGGAGAGTATTAGGGTTTCATTTAGGATAAGATGCAGGACATGAGCTTGGGACAGAGTCAGGTTCCGGGCCAGGGATAGCGTCGCGAAATGACCCAGGAAAAGCGTGAAGACCTTCGTTATTGAGAGCCTCAGGGCCTTACTTAGGACCAGCGTGAGGGCCTAAATCAGGACCACTGCCAGGGCTTCCTATACAGACAGCGTCAGAGCATAAGGAAGGTACAGCCAAAGGGCCTAAGTGAGGCTTATCTTTAGGGCCTGAGTTCGGGACACTGTCAGGGCATGACTTAGGAGCAGCAGAAGGGCCTCTGTGGGATCAGCGTGAGGGTCTTCACTAAAGACATTATCAGGGCCTCTGTTAGGGAGAGCCTCAGGGCCTCATTTATGGACAGCATCAAGGCTTACTTTGGGTCAGTTTCAGGACCTTGGTAAGACCTGGGTCAGGATATTAACTCAGGATAGCATCAGGACTTTAGATATTGGCGGCAGCAGGGCCTTAGTTAGAGTCAGTGTCAGGGTCTGAGTTAGGAATATCTTTATGGGCTTTGTTAGGTAATAGTGTCAGGGACTGAGCTAGGAGTAGTGTCAGGGTCCGAGTTACGTGTAATGTCAGGGTCTTGGTTTGGGACAGTGTCAGGGCCTGGGTTAGCACGAGTCTCCAGGCCGTAGTTAGGGACAGGTTCAGAGCATCGGGAGTAATTTCAGCGCCTTATTTATGTTCAGCATCAGGGATGATTTAGTTAGCATAAGAGGAGCCATTCCTGCAAGAACACTGAAGGCCAACACACGAGAATGTAAAAGTAAACCATGCACGCTGCTATGAAGGAATATTCCACAGCAGTTGAGTACACTTTGTTTAAGGTTAACAAGAGTTTAAAAATTATTGTTTTAAGAAACCAATATTCATATGATGAAAGAATTTCATCGTAAAGAATCTCTTTCCCTAAACTTGACATTAGCTAAAGTCAAGATTAGATTAAGGTCTAGGGGTAGTGTCAGTTAATGACCTAGATTTGGTGTCAAGACCTTAGTTACTTAGAGAATCAAGGCCTAAAATTTAGGACCTGCGTCAAGATTTTCGGTAGGGACAGCGTCAGACCTGACTTATGGAGAACGTCAGGGCCTGAGTGAGGCCTAGCGTCAGCCCCCTAGCTGCAGACACAGTCAGGGTACGACTTAGGAGCAGCATAAACACCTTGGTTGGGTCAGCGAAAGGTCATAGTGAAAGACATGAGCAGGCCTTGAGTGAGTCACAGAATCAAGGCCTCACATAGGGAATGCTTCAGGGCCTGAGTTAGGCACAGTGTCAGGTCTTCACTTACAGACACCGACCGTTTTGGGACAGTGTCAGGATCGTGCATAGAAATGTGTCAGGAAATTACCTCAGGACAGTGTCCGGATTTTAGTTATTGATTGCAACAGGTGCCATGTTAGGGACAGATTCCGGGCTTTAGTGAGAGATAGTGTCAAGGCTTTTGTTCGGATTGGTCAGGGCTTAGTTAGGGATACTATTAGGGTTTCATTTAGGATAAGATGCAGGACATGAGCTTGAGACAGACTCATGATCCGAGCCAGGGATAGTGTCAGAAAATGACCTGGGTTGGTGTCAAGACCTTAGTTATTTAGAGAATCAGGGCCTAATTTAGGACCTGTGTCAGGGCTTCGGGTAGGGACAGCGTCAGAGCCTGACTTAGGGAGAACGTCTAGGCGTGAGTGAGGCCTAGTGCCAGCCCACCTGCTGGAGACACAGTCAGGGCATGACGTAGGAACAGCATCAGGGCCTTTGTGGGGTCAGCATGCAGGTCATACTGAAAGACATGAACAGGGCCTGTGTTAGTCACAGAATCAAGGCCTCAGTTAGGGAAAGCTTCAGGCCCTGAGTTAGGAACAGCCTCAGGTCTTCACTTAAGGACGGCAACAGGATTTCTTTTGGAAAGTATCAGAACAGTGGATAGAAATGAGTCAGGATATTAGCTCAGGACAGTGTCGGGATTTTAGTTATTGCAACAGGTCCCATGTTAGGGACAGATTCCGGGCTTTAGTGAGAGATAGTGTCAAGGCCTTTGTTCGGATTAGTCAGGGCTTAGTTAGGGATACTATTAGGGTTTCATTTAGGATAAGATGCAGGACATGAGCTTGGGACAGAGTCAGGTTCCGGGCCAGGGATAGGGTCACGAAATGACCCAGGAAAAGCGTGAAGACCTTCGTTATTGAGAGCCTCAGGGCCTTACTTAGGAACAGCGTGAGGGCCTAAATCAGAACCACTGCCAGGGCTTCCTATACAGACAGCGTCAGAGCATAAGGAAGGTACAGCCAAAGGGCCTAAGTGAGGCTTATCTTTAGGGCCTGAGTTCGGGACACTGTCAGGGCATGACTTAGGAGCAGCAGAAGGGCCTCTGTGGGATCAGTGTCAGGTTCTTCATTAAAGACATTATCAGGGCCTCTTTTAGGGAGAGCCTCAGGGCCTCATTTATGGACAGCATCAAGGCTTACTTTGGGTCAGTTTCAGGACCTTGGTAAGACCTGGGTCAGGATATTAACTCAGGATAGTATCAGGATTTTAGATATTGGCGGCAGCTGGGCTGTAGTTAGAAACAGTGTCAGGGCCTGAGTTAGGACTAGCATTATAGCCTTTGTTAGGTATAGTGTCAGGGACTGAGCTAGGAGTTGTGTCAGGGCCTGAGCTAGGATGAGCCTCCAGGCCTCAGTTTGGGAGGGGTTCACAGCCTTGGGAGGAGTTTCCTGAATTTAATTAGGGAAAACATCAGGGATTTAGCATAATAAGAGTTAGTTCGTTAGCATAAGAGGAGGTATTCCTACAAGCACCCTGAAAGCCAACACAGGCAAATGCAGAAGTAAACCAGGCAGGCTGGTATAAAGGAATATTCCACAGAAGTTGAGTACATTTTGTTTAAGTTCAGTAAGAGTTTAAACATTATTTTTTTCAGAAAACTCTATTCAGAAGATGAAAGAATTTCATCCTAAAGAATCTCTTTAGCTAAATTTAACATTAGCAAAAGAGAAGTTTACGTTCAGGTCTAGGGCTAGTGTCAGGTAATGACCTAGGTTTGGAATCAAGCCCTTAGTTACTTATAGAATCAGGGCCTAATTTAGGATCTGTGCCAGGGCTTCGGGTAGGGACAGTGTCAGAGCCTGGTATAGGGAGAAAGTGAGGGCCTGAGTGAGGCCTAGCATCAGGCCCCTAGATGCAGACACTGTCAGGGCATGACTTAGGAGCAGCATCAGGGCGTTTGTGGAGTCAGCATTCGGGTCATAGTGAAAGACATGAGCAGGGCTTGAGTGAGTCACAGAATCAAGGCCTGGGTTAAGGAAAGCTTCGGGGCCTGAGTTAGGCACAGCCTCTCGTCTTCAGTTAAGGAGAGCGACAGGGCTCTCTTTGGGACAGTGTCAGAACCTTGGATAGAAATGTGTCAGCATATTAGCTCAGGATAGTGTCCGGATTTTAGTTATTGATTGCAGCAGGACCCATGTTAGGGACAGATTCCAGGCCTTAGTGAGAGATAGTGTCAAGACCTTAGTTACTGAGAGCATCAGGGCCTTCTTTAGAAGCAATGTTAGGGCTTCATGTAAAAATCGCATCCCGGACTGGCTTGCGGTGAGCGACAGGGCCTGAGTGAGGCCTAGCGTCATTCCTGTAGGTGGGGACACTGTCAGGGCGTGACACAGGAGCAGCATCAGTGCCATTGTTGGATCAGCATTATGGTCTTCGTTAAAGACATGAGCAGGCCTTCTGTTAGGGACAGCGTCACGGCTTACTTAGCGATATTTTCAGGACCTTAGTAAGAGATGGGATAGTAAATTAGCTGAGGATAGTGTGAGGACTTTAGATATTGATGGCATCAGGGCCTTAGTTAGGGACAGTGTCAGGCCTTGAGTTAGGCCTAACATCCAGGCCTTAGTTAGGGACAGTGTCACGGCATGGGGACTCAATTCAGGTCCTGACATGGGCACAGCATAAGGGCTTCAGTTAGCATAAGAGGCAGGACATTAGCTAGGGACAGGGTTAGGGTAAAGTCTAGGGATTGTGTCAGCAAATGACCTCGGGATAGTGTCAAGGCCTTAGTTACTGAGAACCTGAGGGCCTTATTTAGGACCAGCATCAGGGCCGGAATTGGGCAAGAAACAGGGCCTGAGTGAGGCCCAGCTTCAGGCCCCTAGCTGGAGACAGTGTCAGGGCATGACGTCGAAGCAGCATCCGGGCCTTGGTTGGGTCAGCATTCGGGTCATAGTTAAGGACATGAGCAGGGCCTGAGTGCGTCAGAGAATCAAGGCCTCCGTTAGGGAAAGCTTCAGGGCCTGAGTTAGGCACAGCCTCAGGTCTTCATTTAAGGACAGCGACAGACCTTTCTTTGGGACTGTGTCAGGTCCGTGGATAGAAAAGTGTCAGCATATTAGCTCAGGATAGTGTCCGGATTTTCATTATTGATTGCAGCAGGGCCCATGTTAGGGATAGATTCTGGGCCTTAGTGAGAGATAGGGTCAATGCCTTAATTAGGATTAGTCCGGGCCTTAGTTAGGGAGAGTATTAGGGTTTCAATTAGGATAAGATGCAGGACATGAGCTTGGGACAGACTCATGATCCGAGCCAGGGATAGTGTCAGAAAATGACCTGGGTTGGTGTCAAGACCTTAGTTATTTAGAGAATCAGGGCCTAATTTAGGACCTGTGTCAGGGCTTCGGGTAGGGACATCGTCAGAGCCTGACTTAGGGAGAACGTCTAGGCCTGAGTGAGGCCTAGTGCCAGCCCACCTGCTGGAGACACAGTCAGGGCATGACGTAGGAACAGCATCAGGGCCTTTGTGGGGTCAGCATGCAGGTCATAGTGAAAGACATGAACAGGGCCTGTGTTAGTCACAGAATCAAGGCCTCAGTTAGGGAAAGCTTCAGGGCCTGAGTTAGGCACAGCCTCAGGTCTTCACTTAAGGACGGCAACAGGCTTTCTTTTGGAAAGTATCAGGACAGTGGCTAGAAATGTGTCAGGATATTAGCTCTGGACAGTGTCCTTTTTTTAGTTATTAATTGCAGCAGGGACCATTAGGGACAGATTCCGGGCGCTCGTGAGAGATAGTGTGAAGGCCTTTGTTAGGTTTCGTCAGGGCCCTAGTTACGGAGAGTGTTAGGGTTTCATTTAGGATAAGATGCAGGACATGAGCTTGGGACAGAGTCAGGTTCCGGGCCAGGGATAGTGTCAGGAAACGACCAAGAGAAAGCGTTAAAACCTTAGTTATTGAGAGCATCGGGGCCTGACTTAGGACCAGAGTCAGGCCCTAAATCACGACCACTGCCCTGGCTTCATATAAGGACAGCATCACAGCCTAAGTAAGGTACAGCCCAAGTGCCTAAGTGAGGCCTATCTTTAGGATCTGAGTTAGGGAAAGTGTCAGGGCATGACTTAGGAGCAGCAGAAGGGCCTCTGTGGGATCAGCCTGAAGGTCTTCATTAAAGACATTATCAGGGCCTCTGTTAGGGAGAGCCTCAGGACCTCATTTTCGGACAGCATCAAGGCTTACTTTGGGTCAGTTTCAGGACCTTGGTAAGACCTGGGTCAGGATATTAACTCAGGATAGTATCAAGACTTTAGATATTGGCGGCAGTAGGGCCTTAGTTAGAGTCAGTGTCAGGGTCTGAGTTAGGAATATCATTATGGCCTTTGTCAGGTATAGTGTCAGGGAGTGAGCTAGGAGTAGTGTCAGGGTCCGAGTTACGTGTAATGTCAGGGTCTTGGTTAGGGACAGTGTCAGCGCCTGGGTTAGCACGAGTCTCCAGGCCGTAGTTAGGGAGCGGTTCACAGCATCGGGAGTAATTTCAGCGCCTTATTTATGTTCAGCATCAGGGATGATTTAGTTAGCATAAGAGGAGCCATTCCTGCAAGAACCCTGAAGGCCAACACACAAGAATGTAAAAGTGAACCATGCACGCTGCTATGAAGGAATATTCCACAGCAGTTGAGTACACTTTGTTTAAGGTTAACAAGAGTTTAAAAATTATTGTTTTAAGAAACCAATATTCATATGATGAAAGAATTTCATCGTAAAGAATCTCTTTCCCTAAACTTGACATTAGCTAAAGTCAAGATTAGATTAAGGTCTAGGGGTAGTGTCAGTTAATGACCTGGATTTGGTGTCAAGACCTTAGTTACTTAGAGAATCAAGGCCTAAAATTTAGGACCTGCGTCAAGATTTTCGGTAGGGACAGATTCAGACCTGACTTATGGAGAACGTCAGGGCCTGAGTGAGGCCTAGCGTCAGCCCCCTAGCTGCAGCCACAGTCAGGGTACGACTTAGGAGCAGCATAAACACCTTGGTTGGGTCAGCGAAAGGTCATAGTGAAAGACATGAGCAGGCCTTGAGTGAGTCACAGAATCAAGGCCTCACTTACGGAAAGCTTCAGGGCCTGAGTTAGGCACAGTGTCAGGTCTTCACTTAAAGACACCGACCGGTTTGGGACAGTGTCAGGATCGTGCATAGAAATGTGTCAGGAAAGTATCTCAGGACAGTGTCCGGATTTTAGTTATTGATTGCAACAGGTGCCATGTTAGGGACAGATTCCGGGCTTTAGTGAGAGATAGTGTCAAGGCCTTTGTTCGGATTGGTCAGGGCTTAGTTAGGGATACTATTAGGGTTTCATTTAGGATAAGATGCAGGACATGAGCTTGGGACAGAGTCAGTTTCCGGGCCAGGGATAGCGTCACGAAATGACCCAGGAAAAGCGTGAAGACCTTCGTTATTGAGAGCCTCAGGGCCTTACTTAGGACCAGCGTGAGGGCCTAAATCAGGACCACTGCCAGGGCTTCCTATACAGACAGCGTCAGAGCATAAGGAAGGTACAGCCAAAGGGCCTAAGTGAGGCTTATCTTTAGGGCCTGAGTTCGGGACACTGTCAGGGCATGACTTAGGAGCAGCAGAAGGGCCTCTGTGGGATCAGCGTCAGGTTCTTCATTAAAGACATTATCAGGGCCTCTGTTCGGGAGAGCCTCAGGGCCTCATTTATGGACAGCATCAAGGCTTACTTTGGGTCAGTTTCAGGACCTTGGTAAGACCTGGGTCAGGATATTAACTCAGGATAGTATCAGGATTTTAGATATTGGCGGCAGCTGGGCTGTAGTTAGAAACAGTGTCAGAGCCTGAGTTAGGACTAGCATTATAGCCTTTGTTAGGTATAGTGTCAGGGACTGAGCTAGGAGTTGTGTCAGGGCCTGAGCTAGGATGAGCCTCCAGGCCTCAGTTTGGGAGGGTTTCACAGCCTTGGGAGGAGTTTCCTGAATTTAATTAGGGAAAACATCAGGGATTTAGCATAATAAGAGTTAGTTCGTTAGCATAAGAGGAGGTATTCCTACAAGCACCCTGAAAGCCAACACAGGCAAATGCAGAAGTAAACCAGGCAGGCTGGTATAAAGGAATATTCCACAGAAGTTGAGTACATTTTGTTTAAGTTCAGTAAGAGTTTAAACATTATTTTTTTCAGAAAACTCTATTCAGAAGATGAAAGAATTTCATCCTAAAGAATCTCTTTAGCTAAATTTAACATTAGCAAAAGAGAAGTTTACGTTCAGGTCTAGGGCTAGTGTCAGGTAATGACCTAGGTTTGGAATCAAGCCCTTAGTTACTTATAGAATCAGGGCCTAATTTAGGATCTGTGCCAGGGCTTCGGGTAGGGACAGTGTCAGAGCCTGGTATAGGGAGAAAGTGAGGGCCTGAGTGAGGCCTAGCATCAGGCCCCTAGATGCAGACACTGTCAGGGCATGACTTAGGAGCAGCATCAGGGCGTTTGTGGAGTCAGCATTCGGGTCATAGTGAAAGACATGAGCAGGGCTTGAGTGAGTCACAGAATCAAGGCCTGGGTTAAGGAAAGCTTCGGGGCCTGAGTTAGGCACAGCCTCTCGTCTTCAGTTAAGGAGAGCGACAGGGCTCTCTTTGGGACAGTGTCAGAACCTTGGATAGAAATGTGTCAGCATATTAGCTCAGGATAGTGTCCGGATTTTAGTTATTGATTGCAGCAGGACCCATGTTAGGGACAGATTCCAGGCCTTAGTGAGAGATAGTGTCAAGACCTTAGTTACTGAGAGCATCAGGGCCTTCTTTAGAAGCAATGTTAGGGCTTCATGTAAAAATCGCATCCCGGACTGGCTTGCGGTGAGCGACAGGGCCTGAGTGAGGCCTAGCGTCATTCCTGTAGGTGGGGACACTGTCAGGGCGTGACACAGGAGCAGCATCAGTGCCGTTGTTGGATCAGCATTATGGTCTTCGTTAAAGACATGAGCAGGCCTTCTGTTAGGGACAGCGTCACGGCTTACTTAGCGATATTTTCAGGACCTTAGTAAGAGATGGGATAGTAAATTAGCTGAGGATAGTGTGAGGACTTTAGATATTGATGGCATCAGGGCCTTAGTTAGGGACAGTGTCAGGCCTTGAGTTAGGCCTAACATCCAGGCCTTAGTTAGGGACAGTGTCACGGCATGGGGACTCAATTCAGGTCCTGACATGGGCACAGCATAAGGGCTTCAGTTAGCATAAGAGGCAGGACATTAGCTAGGGACAGGGTTAGGGTAAAGTCTAGGGATTGTGTCAGCAAATGACCTCGGGATAGTGTCAAGACCTTAGTTACTGAGAACCTGAGGGCCTTATTTAGGACCAGCATCAGGGCCGGAATTGGGCAAGAAACAGGGCCTGAGTGAGGCCCAGCTTCAGGCCCCTAGCTGGAGACAGTGTCAGGGCATGACGTCGAAGCAGCATCCGGGCCTTGGTTGGGTCAGCATTCGGGTCATAGTTAAGGACATGAGCAGGGCCTGAGTGCGTCAGAGAATCGAGGCCTCCGTTAGGGAAAGCTTCAGGGCCTGAGTTAGGCACAGCCTCAGGTCTTCATTTAAGGACAGCGACAGGCCTTTCTTTGGGACTGTGTCAGGTCCGTGGATAGAAAAGTGTCAGCATATTAGCTCAGGATAGTGTCCGGATTTTCATTATTGATTGCAGCAGGGCCCATGTTAGGGATAGATTCTGGGCCTTAGTGAGAGATAGGGTCAATGCCTTAATTAGGATTAGTCCGGGCCTTAGTTAGGGAGAGTATTAGGGTTTCAATTAGGATAAGATGCAGGACATTACCTTGGGACAGAGTCATGATCCGAGCCAGGGATAGTGTCAGAAAATGACCTGGGTTGGTGTCAAGACCTTAGTTATTTAGAGAATCAGGGCCTAATTTAGGACCTGTGTCAGGGCCTCGGGTAGGGACATCGTCAGAGCCTGACTTAGGGAGAACGTCTAGGCCTGAGTGAGGCCTAGTGCCAGCCCACCTGCTGGAGACACAGTCAGGGCATGACGTAGGAACAGCATCAGGGCCTTTGTGGGGTCAGCATGCAGGTCATAGTGAAAGACATGAACAGGGCCTGTGTTAGTCACAGAATCAAGGCCTCAGTTAGGGAAAGCTTCAGGGCCTGAGTTAGGCACAGCCTCAGGTCTTCACTTAAGGACGGCAACAGGCTTTCTTTTGGAAAGTATCAGGACAGTGGCTAGAAATGTGTCAGGATATTAGCTCTGGACAGTGTCCTTTTTTTAGTTATTAATTGCAGCAGGGACCATTAGGGACAGATTCCGGGCGCTCGTGAGAGATAGTGTGAAGGCCTTTGTTAGGTTTCGTCAGGGCTTAGTTAGGGAGAGTATTAGGATTTCATTTAGGATAAGATGCAGGACATGAGCTTGGGACAGAGTCAGGTTCCGGGCCAGGGATAGCGTCACGAAATGACCCAGGAAAAGCGTGAAGACCTTCGTTATTGAGAGCCTCAGGGCCTTACTTAGGACCAGCGTGAGGGCCTAAATCAGGACCACTGCCAGGGCTTCCTATACAGACAGCGTCAGAGCATAAGGAAGGTACAGCCTAAGGGCCTAAGTGAGGCTTATCTTTAGTTCCTGAGTTCGGGACACTGTCAGGGCATGACATAGGAGCTGCAGAAGGGCCTCTGTTGCATCAGCGTGAGGGTCTTCACTAAAGACATTATCAGGGCCTCTGTTAGGGAGAGCCTCAAGGCCTCATTTTCAGACAGCATCAAGGCTTACTTTGGGTCAGTTTCAGGACCTTGGTAAGACCTGGGTCAGGATATTAACTCAGGATAGCATCAGGACTTTAGATATTGGCGGCAGCAGGGCCTTAGTTAGAGTCAGTGTCAGGGTCTGAGTTAGGAATATCATTATGGGCTTTGTTAGGTAATAGTGTCAGGGACTGAGCTAGGAGTAGTGACAGGGTCCGAGTTACGTGTAATGTCAGGGTCTTGGTTTGGGACAGTGTCAGGGCCTGGGTTAGCACGAGTCTCCAGGCCGTAGTTAGGGACAGGTTCAGAGCATCGGGAGTAATTTCAGCGCCTTATTTATGTTCAGCATCAGGGATGATTTAGTTAGCATAAGAGGAGCCATTCCTGCAAGAACACTGAAGGCCAACACACGAGAATGTAAAAGTAAACCATGCACGCTGCTATGAAGGAATATTCCACAGCAGTTGAGTACACTTTGTTTAAGGTTAACAAGAGTTTAAAAATTATTGTTTTAAGAAACCAATATTCATATGATGAAAGAATTTCATCGTAAAGAATCTCTTTCCCTAAACTTGACATTAGCTAAAGTCAAGATTAGATTAAGGTCTAGGGGTAGTGTCAGTTAATGACGTAGATTTGGTGTCAAGACCTTAGTTACTTAGAGAATCAAGGCCTAAAATTTAGGACCTGCGTCAAGATTTTCGGTAGGGACAGCGTCAGACCTGACTTATGGAGAACGTCAGGGCCTGAGTGAGGCCTAGCGTCAGCCCCCTAGCTGCAGACACAGTCAGGGTACGACTTAGGAGCAGCATAAACACCTTGGTTGGGTCAGCGAAAGGTCATAGTGAAAGACATGAGCAGGCCTTGAGTGAGTCACAGAATCAAGGCCTCACATAGGGAATGCTTCAGGGCCTGAGTTAGGCACAGTGTCAGGTCTTCACTTACAGACACCGACCGGTTTGGGACAGTGTCAGGATCGTGCATAGAAATGTGTCAGGAAATTACCTCAGGACAGTGTCCGGATTTTAGTTATTGATTGCAACAGGTGCCATGTTAGGGACAGATTCCGGGCTTTAGTGAGAGATAGTGTCAAGGCCTTTGTTCGGATTAGTCAGGGCTTAGTTAGGGATACTATTAGGGTTTCATTTAGGATAAGATGCAGGACATGAGCTTGAGACAGACTCATGATCCGAGCCAGGGATAGTGTCAGAAAATGACCTGGGTTGGTGTCAAGACCTTAGTTATTTAGAGAATCAGGGCCTAATTTAGGACCTGTGTCAGGGCTTCGGGTAGGGACAGCGTCAGAGCCTGACTTAGGGAGAACGTCTAGGCCTGAGTGAGGCCTAGTGCCAGCCCACCTGCTGGAGACACAGTCAGGGCATGACGTAGGAACAGCATCAGGGCCTTTGTGGGGTCAGCATGCAGGTCATAGTGAAAGACATGAACAGGGCCTGTGTTAGTCACAGAATCAAGGCCTCAGTCAGGGAAAGCTTCAGGGCCTGAGTTAGGAACAGCCTCAGGTCTTCACTTAAGGACGGCAACAGGCTTTCTTTTGGAAAGTATCAGAACAGTGGATAGAAATGAGTCAGGATATTAGCTCAGGACAGTGTCCGGATTTTAGTTATTGATTGCAACAGGTCCCATGTTAGGGACAGATTCCGGGCTTTAGTGAGAGATAGTGTCAAGGCCTTTGTTCGGATTAGTCAGGGCTTAGTTAGGGATACTATTAGGGTTTCATTTAGGATAAGATGCAGGACATGAGCTTGGGACAGAGTCAGGTTCCAGGCCAGGGATAGCGTCACGAAATGACCCAGGAAAAGCGTGAAGACCTTCGTTATTGAGAGCCTCAGGGCCTTACTTAGGACCAGCGTGAGGGTCTAAATCAGGACCACTGCCAGGGCTTCCTATACAGACAGCGTCAGAGCATAAGGAAGGTACAGCCAAAGGGCCTAAGTGAGGCTTATCTTTAGGGCCTGAGTTCGGGACACTGTCAGGGCATGACTTAGGAGCAGCAGAAGGGCCTCTGTGGGATCAGCGTGAGGGTCTTCACTAAAGACATTATCAGGGCCTCTGTTAGGGAGAGCCTCAGGGCCTCATTTTCAGACAGCATCAAGGCTTACTTTGGGTCAGTTTCAGGACCTTGGTAAGACCTGGGTCAGGATATTAACTCAGGATAATATCAGGATTTTAGATATTGGCGGCAGCTGGGCTTTAGTTAGAAACAGTGTCAGGGCCTGAGTTAGGACTAGCATTATAGCCTTTGTTAGGTATAGTCAGGGCCTTTTCTAGGGACAATGTCAGGTTCCGGGCCTTAGTGAGAAGTCGTGTCAAGGCCTTAGGAAGGATTATTCAGGGCCCTAGTTACGGAGAGTGTTAGGGTTTCATTTAGGATAAGATGCAGGACATGAGCTTGGGACAGAGTCAGGTTCCGGGCCAGGGATAGTGTCAGGAAACGACCAAGAGAAAGCGTTAAAACCTTAGTTATTGAGAGCATCGGGGCCTGACTTAGGACCAGAGTCAGGCCCTAAATCACGACCACTGCCCTGGCTTCATATAAGGACAGCATCAGAGCCTAAGTAAGGTACAGCCCAAGTGCCTAAGTGAGGCCTATCTTTAGGATCTGAGTTAGGGAAAGTGTCAGGGCATGACTTAGGAGCAGCAGAAGGGCCTCTGTGGGATCAGCCTGAGGGTCTTCATTAAAGACATTATCAGGGCCTCTGTTAGGGAGAGCCTCAGGACCTCATTTTCGGACAGCATCAAGGCTTACTTTGGGTCAGTTTCAGGACCTTGGTAAGACCTGGGTCAGGATATTAACTCAGGATAGTATCAGGACTTTAGATATTGGCGGCAGTAGGGCCTTAGTTAGAGTCAGTGTCAGGGTCTGAGTTAGGAATATCATTATGGCCTTTGTTAGGTATAGTATCAGGGAGTGAGCTAGGAGTAGTGACAGGGTCCGAGTTACATGTAATGTCAGGGTCTTGGTTAGGGACAGTGTCAGCGCCTGGGTTAGCACGAGTCTCCAGGCCGTAGTTAGGGAGCGGTTCAGAGCATCGGGAGTAATTTCAGCGCCTTATTTATGTTCAGCATCAGGGATGATTTAGTTAGCATAAGAGGAGCCATTCCTGCAAGAACCCTGAAGGCCAACACACAAGAATGTAAAAGTGAACCATGCACGCTGCTATGGAGGAATATTCCACAGCAGTTGAGTACAGTTTGTTTAAGGTTAACAAGAGTTTAAAAATTATTGTTTTAAGAAACCAATATTCATATGATGAAAGAATTTCATCGTTAAGAATCTCTTTCCCTAAACTTGACATTAGCTAAAGTCAAGATTAGATTAAGGTCTAGGGGTAGTGTCAGTTAATGACCTAGATTTGGTGTCAAGACCTTAGTTACTTAGAGAATCAAGGCCTAAAATTTAGGACCTGCGTCAAGATTTTCGGTAGGGACAGATTCAGACCTGACTTATGGAGAACGTCAAGGCCTGAGTGAGGCCAGGCGTCAGCCCCCTAGCTGCAGACACAGTCAGGGTACCACTTAGGAGCAGCATAAACACCTTGGTTGGGTCAGCGAAAGGTCATAGTGAAAGACATGAGCAGGCCTTGAGTGAGTCACAGAATCAAGGCCTCACTTAGGGAAAGCTTCAGGGCCTGAGTTAGGCACAGTGTCAGGTCTTCACTTAAAGACACCGACCGGTTTGGGACAGTGTCAGGATCGTGCATAGAAATGTGTCAGGAAAGTATCTCAGGACAGTGTCCGGATTTTAGTTATTGATTGCAACAGGTGCCATGTTAGGGACAGATTCCGGGCTTTAGTGAGAGATAGTGTCAAGGCCTTTGTTCGGATTGGTCAGGGCTTAGTTAGGCATACTATTAGGGTTTCATTTAGGATAAGATGCAGGACATGAGCTTGGGACAGAGTCAGTTTCCGGGCCAGGGATAGCGTCACGAAATGACCCAGGAAAAGCGTGAAGACCTTCGTTATTGCGAGCCTCAGGGCCTTACTTAGGACCAGCGTGAGGGCCTAAATCAGGACCACTGCCAGGGCTTCCTATACAGACAGCGTCAGAGCATAAGGAAGGTACAGCCAAAGGGCCTAAGTGAGGCTTATCTTTAGGGCCTGAGTTCGGGACACTGTCAGGGCATGACTTAGGAGCAGCAGAAGGGCCTCTGTGGGATCAGCGTCAGGTTCTTCATTAAAGACATTATCAGGGCCTCTGTTAGGGAGAGCCTCAGGGCCTCATTTATGGACAGCATCAAGGCTTACTTTGGGTCAGTTTCAGGACCTTGGTAAGACCTGGGTCAGGATATTAACTCAGGATAGTATCAGGATTTTAGATATTGGCGGCAGCTGGGCTGTAGTTAGAAACAGTGTCAGGGCCTGAGTTAGGACTAGCATTATAGCCTTTGTTAGGTATAGTGTCAGGGACTGAGCTAGGAGTTATGTCAGGGCCTGAGCTAGGATGAGCCTCCAGGCCTCAGTTTGGGAGGGGTTCACAGCCTTGGGAGGAGTTTCCTGAATTTAATTAGGGAAAACATCAGGGATTTAGCATAATAAGAGTTAGTTCGTTAGCATAAGAGGAGGTATTCCTACAAGCACCCTGAAAGCCAACACAGGCAAATGCAGAAGTAAACCAGGCAGGCTGGTATAAAGGAATATTCCACAGAAGTTGAGTACATTTTGTTTAAGTTCAGTAAGAGTTTAAACATTATTTTTTTCAGAAAACTCTATTCAGAAGATGAAAGAATTTCATCCTAAAGAATCTCTTTAGCTAAATTTAACATTAGCAAAAGAGAAGTTTACGTTCAGGTCTAGGGCTAGTGTCAGGTAATGACCTAGGTTTGGAATCAAGCCCTTAGTTACTTATAGAATCAGGGCCTAATTTAGGATCTGTGCCAGGGCTTCGGGTAGGGACAGTGTCAGAGCCTGGTATAGGGAGAAAGTGAGGGCCTGAGTGAGGCCTAGCATCAGGCCCCTAGATGCAGACACTGTCAGGGCATGACTTAGGAGCAGCATCAGGGCGTTTGTGGAGTCAGCATTCGGGTCATAGTGAAAGACATGAGCAGGGCTTGAGTGAGTCATAGAATCAAGGCCTGGGTTAAGGAAAGCTTCAGGGCCTGAGTTAGGCACAGCCTCACGTCTTCAGTTAAGGAGAGCGACAGGGCTCTCTTTGGGACAGTGTCAGAACCTTGGATAGAAATGTGTCAGCATATTAGCTCAGGATAGTGTCCGGATTTTAGTTATTGATTGCAGCAGGACCCATGTTAGGGACAGATTCCAGGCCTTAGTGAGAGATAGTGTCAAGACCTTAGTTACTGAGAGCATCAGGGCCTTCTTTAGAAGCAATGTTAGGGCTTCATGTAAAAATCGCATCCCGGACTGGCTTGGGGTGAGCGACAGGGCCTGAGTGAGGCCTAGCGTCATTCCTGTAGGTGGGGACACTGTCAGGGCGTGACACAGGAGCAGCATCAGTGCCGTTGTTGGATCAGCATTATGGTCTTCGTTAAAGACATGAGCAGGCCTTCTGTTAGGGACAGCGTCACGGCTTACTTAGCGATATTTTCAGGACCTTAGTAAGAGATGGGATAGTAAATTAGCTGAGGATAGTGTGAGGACTTTAGATATTGATGGCATCAGGGCCTTAGTTAGGGACAGTGTCAGGCCTTGAGTTAGGCCTAACATCCAGGCCTTAGTTAGGGACAGTGTCACGGCATGGGGACTCAATTCAGGTCCTGACATGGGCACAGCATAAGGGCTTCAGTTAGCATAAGAGGCAGGACATTAGCTAGGGACAGGGTTAGGGTAAAGTCTAGGGATTGTGTCAGCAAATGACCTCGGGATAGTGTCAAGACCTTAGTTACTGAGAACCTGAGGGCCTTATTTAGGACCAGCATCAGGGCCGGAATTGGGCAAGAAACAGGGCCTGAGTGAGGCCCAGCTTCAGGCCCCTAGCTGGAGACAGTGTCAGGGCATGACGTCGAAGCAGCATCCGGGCCTTGGTTGGGTCAGCATTCGGGTCATAGTTAAGGACATGAGCAGGGCCTGAGTGCGTCAGAGAATCGAGGCCTCCGTTAGGGAAAGCTTCAGGGCCTGAGTTAGGCACAGCCTCAGGTCTTCATTTAAGGACAGCGACAGGCCTTTCTTTGGGACTGTGTCAGGTCCGTGGATAGAAAAGTGTCAGCATATTAGCTCAGGATAGTGTCCGGATTTTCATTATTGATTGCAGCAGGGCCCATGTTAGGGATAGATTCTGGGCCTTAGTGAGAGATAGGGTCAATGCCTTAATTAGGATTAGTCCGGGCCTTAGTTAGGGAGAGTATTAGGGTTTCAATTAGGATAAGATGCAGGACATTACCTTGGGACAGAGTCATGATCCGAGCCAGGGATAGTGTCAGAAAATGACCTGGGTTGGTGTCAAGACCTTAGTTATTTAGAGAATCAGGGCCTAATTTAGGACCTGTGTCAGGGCCTCGGGTAGGGACATCGTCAGAGCCTGACTTAGGGAGAACGTCTAGGCCTGAGTGAGGCCTAGTGCCAGCCCACCTGCTGGAGACACAGTCAGGGCATGACGTAGGAACAGCATCAGGGCCTTTGTGGGGTCAGCATGCAGGTCATAGTGAAAGACATGAACAGGGCCTGTGTTAGTCACAGAATCAAGGCCTCAGTTAGGGAAAGCTTCAGGGCCTGAGTTAGGCACAGCCTCAGGTCTTCACTTAAGGACGGCAACAGGCTTTCTTTTGGAAAGTATCAGGACAGTGGCTAGAAATGTGTCAGGATATTAGCTCTGGACAGTGTCCTTTTTTTAGTTATTAATTGCAGCAGGGACCATTAGGGACAGATTCCGGGCGCTCGTGAGAGATAGTGTGAAGGCCTTTGTTAGGTTTCGTCAGGGCTTAGTTAGGGAGAGTATTAGGGTTTCATTTAGGATAAGATGCAGGACATGAGCTTGGGACAGAGTCAGGTTCCGGGCCAGGGATAGCGTCACGAAATGACCCAGGAAAAGCGTGAAGACCTTCGTTATTGAGAGCCTCAGGGCCTTACTTAGGACCAGCGTGAGGGCCTAAATCAGGACCACTGCCAGGGCTTCCTATACAGACAGCGTCAGAGCATAAGGAAGGTACAGCCTAAGGGCCTAAGTGAGGCTTATCTTTAGTTCCTGAGTTCGGGACACTGTCAGGGCATGACATAGGAGCTGCAGAAGGGCCTCTGTTGCATCAGCGTGAGGGTCTTCACTAAAGACATTATCAGGGCCTCTGTTACTGAGAGCCTCAGGGCCTCATTTTCAGACAGCATCAAGGCTTACTTTGGGTCAGTTTCAGGACCTTGGTAAGACCTGGGTCAGGATATTAACTCAGGATAGCATCAGGACTTTAGATATTGGCGGCAGCAGGGCCTTAGTTAGAGTCAGTGTCAGGGTCTGAGTTAGGAATATCATTATGGGCTTTGTTAGGTAATAGTGTCAGGGACTGAGCTAGGAGTAGTGACAGGGTCCGAGTTACGTGTAATGTCAGGGTCTTGGTTTGGGACAGTGTCAGGGCCTGGGTTAGCACGAGTCTCCAGGCCGTAGTTAGGGACAGGTTCAGAGCATCGGGAGTAATTTCAGCGCCTTATTTATGTTCAGCATCAGGGATGATTTAGTTAGCATAAGAGGAGCCATTCCTGCAAGAACACTGAAGGCCAACACACGAGAATGTAAAAGTAAACCATGCACGCTGCTATGAAGGAATATTCCACAGCAGTTGAGTACACTTTGTTTAAGGTTAACAAGAGTTTAAAAATTATTGTTTTAAGAAACCAATATTCATATGATGAAAGATTTTCATCGTAAAGAATCTCTTTCCCTAAACTTGACATTAGCTAAAGTCAAGATTAGATTAAGGTCTAGGGGTAGTGTCAGTTAATGACGTAGATTTGGTGTCAAGACCTTAGTTACTTAGAGAATCAAGGCCTAAAATTTAGGACCTGCGTCAAGATTTTCGGTAGGGACAGCGTCAGACCTGACTTATGGAGAACGTCAGGGCCTGAGTGAGGCCTAGCGTCAGCCCCCTAGCTGCAGACACAGTCAGGGTACGACTTAGGAGCAGCATAAACACCTTGGTTGGGTCAGCGAAAGGTCATAGTGAAAGACATGAGCAGGCCTTGAGTGAGTCACAGAATCAAGGCCTCACTTAGGGAAAGCTTCAGGGCCTGAGTTAGGCACAGTGTCAGGTCTTCACTTACAGACACCGACCGGTTTGGGACAGTGTCAGGATCGTGCATAGAAATGTGTCAGGAAATTACCTCAGGACAGTGTCCGGATTTTAGTTATTGATTGCAACAGGTCCCATGTTAGGGACAGATTCCGGGCTTTAGTGAGAGATAGTGTCAAGGCCTTTGTTCGGATTAGTCAGGGCTTAGTTAGGGATACTATTAGGGTTTCATTTAGGATAAGATGCAGGACATGAGCTTGGGACAGACTCATGATCCGAGCCAGGGATAGTGTCAGAAAATGACCTGGGTTGGTGTCAAGACCTTAGTTATTTAGAGAATCAGGGCCTAATTTAGGACCTGTGTCAGGGCTTCGGGTAGGGACAGCGTCAGAGCCTGACTTAGGGAGAACGTCTAGGCCTGAGTGAGGCCTAGTGCCAGCCCACCTGCTGGAGACACAGTCAGGGCATGACGTAGGAACAGCATCAGGGCCTTTGTGGGGTCAGCATGCAGGTCATAGTGAAAGACATGAACAGGGCCTGTGTTAGTCACAGAATCAAGGCCTCAGTCAGGGAAAGCTTCAGGGCCTGAGTTAGGAACAGCCTCAGGTCTTCACTTAAGGACGGCAACAGGCTTTCTTTTGGAAAGTATCAGAACAGTGGATAGAAATGAGTCAGGATATTAGCTCAGGACAGTGTCCGGATTTTAGTTATTGATTGCAACAGGTCCCATGTTAGGGACAGATTCCGGGCTTTAGTGAGAGATAGTGTCAAGGCCTTTGTTCGGATTAGTCAGGGCTTAGTTAGGGATACTATTAGGGTTTCATTTAGGATAAGATGCAGGACATGAGCTTGGGACAGAGTCAGGTTCCGGGCCAGGGATAACGTCACGAAATGACCCAGGAAAAGCGTGAAGACCTTCGTTATTGAGAGCCTCAGGGCCTTACTTAGGACCAGCGTGAGGGCCTAAATCAGGACCACTGCCAGGGCTTCCTATACAGACAGCGTCAGAGCATAAGGAAGGTACAGCCAAAGGGCCTAAGTGAGGCTTATCTTTAGTTCCTGAGTTCGGGACACTGTCAGGGCATGACTTAGGAGCTGCAGAAGGGCCTCTGTGGCATCAGCGTGAGGGTCTTCACTAAAGACATTATCAGGGCCTCTGTTACTGAGAGCCTCAGGGCCTCATTTTCAGACAGCATCAAGGCTTACTTTGGGTCAGTTTCAGGACCTTGGTAAGACCTGGGTCAGGATATTAACTCAGGATAATATCAGGACTTTAGATATTGGCGGCAGTAGGGCCTTAGTTAGAGTCAGTGTCAGGGTCTGAGTTAGGAATATCATTATGGGCTTTGTTAGGTAATAGTGTTAGGGATTGAGCTAGGAGTAGTGTCAGGGTCCGAGTTACGTGTAATGTCAGGGTCTTGGTTTGGGACAGTGTCAGGGCCTGGTTTAGCACGAGTCTCCAGACCGTAGTTAGGGACAGGTTCACAGCATCGGGAGTAATTTCAGCGCCTTATTTATGTTCAGCATCAGGGATGATTTAGTTAGCATAAGAGGAGCCATTCCTGCAAGAACCTTGAAGGCCAACACACAAGAATGTAAAAGTGAACCGTGCATGCTGCTATGAAGGAATATTCCACAGCAGTTGAGTACACTTTGTTTAAGGTTAACAAGAGTTTAAAAATTATTGTTTTAAGAAACCAATATTCATATGATGAAAGAATTTCATCGTAAAGAATCTCTTTCCCTAAACTTGACATTAGCTAAAGTCAAGATTAGATTAAGGTCTAGGGGTAGTGTCAGTTAATGACGTAGATTTGGTGTCAAGACCTTAGTTACTTAGAGAATCAAGGCCTAAAATTTAGGACCTGCGTCAAGATTTTCGTTAGGGACAGCGTCAGACCTGACTTATGGAGAACGTCAGGGCCTGAGTGAGGCCTAGCGTCATCCCCGTAGCTGTAGACACAGTCAGGGCATGACTTAGGAGCAGCATAAACACCTTGGTTGGGTCAGCGAAAGGTCATAGTGAAAGACATGAGCAGGCCTTGAGTGAGTCACAGAATCAAGGCCTCCTTTAGGGAAAGCTTCAGGGCCTGAGTTAGGCACAGTGTCTGGTCTTCACTTAAAGACACCGACCGGTTTGGGACAGTGTCAGGATCGTGCATAGAAATGAGTCAGGATATTAGCTCAGGACAGTGTCCGGATTTTAGTTATTGATTGCAACAGGTCCCATGTTAGGGACAGATTCCGGGCTTTAGTGAGAGATAGTGTCAAGGCCTTTGTTCGGATTAGTCAGGGCTTAGTTAGGGATACTATTAGGGTTTCATTTAGGATAAGATGCAGGACATGAGCTTGGGACAGAGTCAGGTTCCAGGCCAGGGATAGCGTCACGAAATGACCCAGGAAAAGCGTGAAGACCTTCGTTATTGAGAGCCTCAGGGCCTTACTTAGGACCAGCGTGAGGGTCTAAATCAGGACCACTGCCAGGGCTTCCTATACAGACAGCGTCAGAGCATAAGGAAGGTACAGCCAAAGGGCCTAAGTGAGGCTTATCTTTAGGGCCTGAGTTCGGGACACTGTCAGGGCATGACTTAGGAGCAGCAGAAGGGCCTCTGTGGGATCAGCGTCAGGTTCTTCATTAAAGACATTATCAGGGCCTCTGTTAGGGAGAGCCTCAGGGCCTCATTTATGGACAGCATCAAGGCTTACTTTGGGTCAGTTTCAGGACCTTGGTAAGACCTGGGTCAGGATATTAACTCAGGATAGTATCAGGATTTTAGATATTGGCGGCAGCTGGGCTTTAGTTAGAAACAGTGTCAGGGCCTGAGTTAGGACTAGCATTATAGCCTTTGTTAGGTATAGTCAGGGCCTTTTCTAGGGACAATGTCAGGTTCCGGGCCTTAGTGAGAAGTCGTGTCAAGGCCTTAGGAAGGATTATTCAGGGCCCTAGTTACGGAGAGTGTTAGGGTTTCATTTAGGATAAGATGCAGGACATGAGCTTGGGACAGAGTCAGGTTCCGGGCCAGGGATAGTGTCAGGAAACGACCAAGAGAAAGCGTTAAAACCTTAGTTATTGAGAGCATCGGGGCCTGACTTAGGACCAGAGTCAGGCCCTAAATCACGACCACTGCCCTGGCTTCATATAAGGACAGCATCAGAGCCTAAGTAAGGTACAGCCCAAGTGCCTAAGTGAGGCCTATCTTTAGGATCTGAGTTAGGGAAAGTGTCAGGGCATGACTTAGGAGCAGCAGAAGGGCCTCTGTGGGATCAGCCTGAGGGTCTTCATTAAAGACATTATCAGGGCCTCTGTTAGGGAGAGCCTCAGGACCTCATTTTCGGACAGCATCAAGGCTTACTTTGGGTCAGTTTCAGGACCTTGGTAAGACCTGGGTCAGGATATTAACTCAGGATAGTATCAGGACTTTAGATATTGGCGGCAGTAGGGCCTTAGTTAGAGTCAGTGTCAGGGTCTGAGTTAGGAATATCATTATGGCCTTTGTTAGGTATAGTATCAGGGAGTGAGCTAGGAGTAGTGTCAGGGTCCGAGTTACGTGTAATGTCAGGGTCTTGGTTAGGGACAGTGTCAGCGCCTGGGTTAGCACGAGTCTCGAGGCCGTAGTTAGGGACAGGTTCAGAGCATCGGGAGTAATTTCAGCGCCTTATTTATGTTCAGCATCAGGGATGATTTAGTTAGCATAAGAGGAGCCATTCCTGCAAGAACCCTGAAGGCCAACACACAAGAATGTAAAAGTGAACCATGCACGCTGCTATGAAGGAATATTCCACAGCAGTTGAGTACAGTTTGTTTAAGGTTAACAAGAGTTTAAAAATTGTTGTTTTAAGAAACCAATATTCATATGATGAAAGAATTTCATCGTTAAGAATCTCTTTCCCTAAACTTGACATTAGCTAAAGTCAAGATTAGATTAAGGTCTAGGGGTAGTGTCAGTTAATGACCTAGATTTGGTGTCAAGACCTTAGTTACTTAGAGAATCAAGGCCTAAAATTTAGGACCTGCGTCAAGATTTTCGGTAGGGACAGATTCAGACCTGACTTATGGAGAACGTCAGGGCCTGAGTGAGGCCTAGCGTCAGCCCCCTAGCTGCAGCCACAGTCAGGGTACCACTTAGGAGCAGCATAAACACCTTGGTTGGGTCAGCGAAAGGTCATAGTGAAAGACATGAGCAGGCCTTGAGTGAGTCACAGAATCAAGGCCTCACTTAGGGAAAGCTTCAGGGCCTGAGTTAGGCACAGTGTCAGGTCTTCACTTAAAGACACCGACCGGTTTGGGACAGTGTCAGGATCGTGCATAGAAATGTGTCAGGAAAGTATCTCAGGACAGTGTCCGGATTTTAGTTATTGATTGCAACAGGTGCCATGTTAGGGACAGATTCCGGGCTTTAGTGAGAGATAGTGTCAAGGCCTTTGTTCGGATTGGTCAGGGCTTAGTTAGGGATACTATTAGGGTTTCATTTAGGATAAGATGCAGGACATGAGCTTGGGACAGAGTCAGTTTCCGGGCCAGGGATAGCGTCACGAAATGACCCAGGAAAAGCGTGAAGACCTTCGTTATTGAGAGCCTCAGGGCCTTACTTAGGACCAGCGTGAGGGCCTAAATCAGGACCACTGCCAGGGCTTCCTATACAGACAGCGTCAGAGCATAAGTAAGGTACAGCCAAAGGGCCTAAGTGAGGCTTATCTTTAGGGCCTGAGTTCGGGACACTGTCAGGGCATGACTTAGGAGCAGCAGAAGGGCCTCTGTGGGATCAGCGTCAGGTTCTTCATTAAAGACATTATCAGGGCCTCTGTTAGGGAGAGCCTCAGGGCCTCATTTATGGACAGCATCAAGGCTTACTTTGGGTCAGTTTCAGGACCTTGGTAAGACCTGGGTCAGGATATTAACTCAGGATAGTATCAGGATTTTAGATATTGGCGGCAGCTGGGCTGTAGTTAGAAACAGTGTCAGAGCCTGAGTTAGGACTAGCATTATAGCCTTTGTTAGGTATAGTGTCAGGGACTGAGCTAGGAGTTGTGTCAGGGCCTGAGCTAGGATGAGCCTCCAGGCCTCAGTTTGGGAGGGGTTCACAGCCTTGGGAGGAGTTTCCTGAATTTAATTAGGGAAAACATCAGGGATTTAGCATAATAAGAGTTAGTTCGTTAGCATAAGAGGAGGTATTCCTACAAGCACCCTGAAAGCCAACACAGGCAAATGCAGAAGTAAACCAGGCAGGCTGGTATAAAGGAATATTCCACAGAAGTTGAGTACATTTTGTTTAAGTTCAGTAAGAGTTTAAACATTATTTTTTTCAGAAAACTCTATTCAGAAGATGAAAGAATTTCATCCTAAAGAATCTCTTTAGCTAAATTTAACATTAGCAAAAGAGAAGTTTACGTTCAGGTCTAGGGCTAGTGTCAGGTAATGACCTAGGTTTGGAATCAAGCCCTTAGTTACTTATAGAATCAGGGCCTAATTTAGGATCTGTGCCAGGGCTTCGGGTAGGGACAGTGTCAGAGCCTGGTATAGGGAGAAAGTGAGGGCCTGAGTGAGGCCTAGCATCAGGCCCCTAGATGCAGACACTGTCAGGGCATGACTTAGGAGCAGCATCAGGGCGTTTGTGGAGTCAGCATTCGGGTCATAGTGAAAGACATGAGCAGGGCTTGAGTGAGTCACAGAATCAAGGCCTGGGTTAAGGAAAGCTTCAGGGCCTGAGTTAGGCACAGCCTCACGTCTTCAGTTAAGGAGAGCGACAGGGCTCTCTTTGGGACAGTGTCAGAACCTTGGATAGAAATGTGTCAGCATATTAGCTCAGGATAGTGTCCGGATTTTAGTTATTGATTGCAGCAGGACCCATGTTAGGGACAGATTCCAGGCCTTAGTGAGAGATAGTGTCAAGACCTTAGTTACTGAGAGCATCAGGGCCTTCTTTAGAAGCAATGTTAGGGCTTCATGTAAAAATCGCATCCCGGACTGGCTTGGGGTGAGCGACAGGGCCTGAGTGAGGCCTAGCGTCATTCCTGTAGGTGGGGACACTGTCAGGGCGTGACACAGGAGCAGCATCAGTGCCGTTGTTGGATCAGCATTATGGTCTTCGTTAAAGACATGAGCAGGCCTTCTGTTAGGGACAGCGTCACGGCTTACTTAGCGATATTTTCAGGACCTTAGTAAGAGATGGGATAGTAAATTAGCTGAGGATAGTGTGAGGACTTTAGATATTGATGGCATCAGGGCCTTAGTTAGGGACAGTGTCAGGCCTTGAGTTAGGCCTAACATCCAGGCCTTAGTTAGGGACAGTGTCACGGCATGGGGACTCAATTCAGGTCCTGACATGGGCACAGCATAAGGGCTTCAGTTAGCATAAGAGGCAGGACATTAGCTAGGGACAGGGTTAGGGTAAAGTCTAGGGATTGTGTCAGCAAATGACCTCGGGATAGTGTCAAGACCTTAGTTACTGAGAACCTGAGGGCCTTATTTAGGACCAGCATCAGGGCCGGAATTGGGCAAGAAACAGGGCCTGAGTGAGGCCCAGCTTCAGGCCCCTAGCTGGAGACAGTGTCAGGGCATGACGTCGAAGCAGCATCCGGGCCTTGGTTGGGTCAGCATTCGGGTCATAGTTAAGGACATGAGCAGGGCCTGAGTGCGTCAGAGAATCGAGGCCTCCGTTAGGGAAAGCTTCAGGGCCTGAGTTAGGCACAGCCTCAGGTCTTCATTTAAGGACAGCGACAGGCCTTTCTTTGGGACTGTGTCAGGTCCGTGGATAGAAAAGTGTCAGCATATTAGCTCAGGATAGTGTCCGGATTTTCATTATTGATTGCAGCAGGGCCCATGTTAGGGATAGATTCTGGGCCTTAGTGAGAGATAGGGTCAATGCCTTAATTAGGATTAGTCCGGGCCTTAGTTAGGGAGAGTATTAGGGTTTCAATTAGGATAAGATGCAGGACATTACCTTGGGACAGAGTTATGATCCGAGCCAGGGATAGTGTCAGAAAATGACCTGGGTTGGTGTCAAGACCTTAGTTATTTAGAGAATCAGGGCCTAATTTAGGACCTGTGTCAGGGCCTCGGGTAGGGACATCGTCAGAGCCTGACTTAGGGAGAACGTCTAGGCCTGAGTGAGGCCTAGTGCCAGCCCACCTGCTGGAGACACAGTCAGGGCATGACGTAGGAACAGCATCAGGGCCTTTGTGGGGTCAGCATGCAGGTCATAGTGAAAGACATGAACAGGGCCTGTGTTAGTCACAGAATCAAGGCCTCAGTTAGGGAAAGCTTCAGGGCCTGAGTTAGGCACAGCCTCAGGTCTTCACTTAAGGACGGCAACAGGCTTTCTTTTGGAAAGTATCAGGACAGTGGCTAGAAATGTGTCAGGATATTAGCTCTGGACAGTGTCCTTTTTTTAGTTATTAATTGCAGCAGGGACCATTAGGGACAGATTCCGGGCGCTCGTGAGAGATAGTGTGAAGGCCTTTGTTAGGTTTCGTCAGGGCTTAGTTAGGGAGAGTATTAGGGTTTCATTTAGGATAAGATGCAGGACATGAGCTTGGGACAGAGTCAGGTTCCGGGCCAGGGATAGCGTCACGAAATGACCCAGGAAAAGCGTGAAGACCTTCGTTATTGAGAGCCTCAGGGCCTTACTTAGGACCAGCGTGAGGGCCTAAATCAGGACCACTGCCAGGGCTTCCTATACAGACAGCGTCAGAGCATAAGGAAGGTACAGCCTAAGGGCCTAAGTGAGGCTTATCTTTAGTTCCTGAGTTCGGGACACTGTCAGGGCATGACATAGGAGCTGCAGAAGGGCCTCTGTTGCATCAGCGTGAGGGTCTTCACTAAAGACATTATCAGGGCCTCTGTTACTGAGAGCCTCAGGGCCTCATTTTCAGACAGCATCAAGGCTTACTTTGGGTCAGTTTCAGGACCTTGGTAAGACCTGGGTCAGGATATTAACTCAGGATAGCATCAGGACTTTAGATATTGGCGGCAGCAGGGCCTTAGTTAGAGTCAGTGTCAGGGTCTGAGTTAGGAATATCATTATGGGCTTTGTTAGGTAATAGTGTCAGGGACTGAGCTAGGAGTAGTGACAGGGTCCGAGTTACGTGTAATGTCAGGGTCTTGGTTTGGGACAGTGTCAGGGCCTGGGTTAGCACGAGTCTCCAGGCCGTAGTTAGGGACAGGTTCAGAGCATCGGGAGTAATTTCAGCGCCTTATTTATGTTCAGCATCAGGGATGATTTAGTTAGCATAAGAGGAGCCATTCCTGCAAGAACACTGAAGGCCAACACACGAGAATGTAAAAGTAAACCATGCACGCTGCTATGAAGGAATATTCCACAGCAGTTGAGTACACTTTGTTTAAGGTTAACAAGAGTTTAAAAATTATTGTTTTAAGAAACCAATATTCATATGATGAAAGAATTTCATCGTAAAGAATCTCTTTCCCTAAACTTGACATTAGCTAAAGTCAAGATTAGATTAAGGTCTAGGGGTAGTGTCAGTTAATGACGTAGATTTGGTGTCAAGACCTTAGTTACTTAGAGAATCAAGGCCTAAAATTTAGGACCTGCGTCAAGATTTTCGGTAGGGACAGCGTCAGACCTGACTTATGGAGAACGTCAGGGCCTGAGTGAGGCCTAGCGTCATCCCCGTAGCTGTAGACACAGTCAGGGCATGACTTAGGAGCAGCATAAACACCTTGGTTGGGTCAGCGAAAGGTCATAGTGAAAGACATGAGCAGGCCTTGAGTGAGTCACAGAATCAAGGCCTCCGTTAGGGAAAGCTTCAGGGCCTGAGTTAGGCACAGTGTCTGGTCTTCACTTAAAGACACCGACCGGTTTGGGACAGTGTCAGGATCGTGCATAGAAATGAGTCAGGATATTAGCTCAGGACAGTGTCCGGATTTTAGTTATTGATTGCAACAGGTCCCATGTTAGGGACAGATTCCGGGCTTTAGTGAGAGATAGTGTCAAGGCCTTTGTTCGGATTAGTCAGGGCTTAGTTAGGGATACTATTAGGGTTTCATTTAGGATAAGATGCAGGACATGAGCTTGGGACAGAGTCAGGTTCCAGGCCAGGGATAGCGTCACGAAATGACCCAGGAAAAGCGTGAAGACCTTCGTTATTGAGAGCCTCAGGGCCTTACTTAGGACCAGCGTGAGGGTCTAAATCAGGACCACTGCCAGGGCTTCCTATACAGACAGCGTCAGAGCATAAGGAAGGTACAGCCAAAGGGCCTAAGTGAGGCTTATCTTTAGGGCCTGAGTTCGGGACACTGTCAGGGCATGACTTAGGAGCAGCAGAAGGGCCTCTGTGGGATCAGCGTCAGGTTCTTCATTAAAGACATTATCAGGGCCTCTGTTAGGGAGAGCCTCAGGGCCTCATTTATGGACAGCATCAAGGCTTACTTTGGGTCAGTTTCAGGACCTTGGTAAGACCTGGGTCAGGATATTAACTCAGGATAGTATCAGGATTTTAGATATTGGCGGCAGCTGGGCTTTAGTTAGAAACAGTGTCAGGGCCTGAGTTAGGACTAGCATTATAGCCTTTGTTAGGTATAGTCAGGGCCTTTTCTAGGGACAATGTCAGGTTCCGGGCCTTAGTGAGAAGTCGTGTCAAGGCCTTAGGAAGGATTATTCAGGGCCCTAGTTACGGAGAGTGTTAGGGTTTCATTTAGGATAAGATGCAGGACATGAGCTTGGGACAGAGTCAGGTTCCGGGCCAGGGATAGTGTCAGGAAACGACCAAGAGAAAGCGTTAAAACCTTAGTTATTGAGAGCATCGGGGCCTGACTTAGGACCAGAGTCAGGCCCTAAATCACGACCACTGCCCTGGCTTCATATAAGGACAGCATCAGAGCCTAAGTAAGGTACAGCCCAAGTGCCTAAGTGAGGCCTATCTTTAGGATCTGAGTTAGGGAAAGTGTCAGGGCATGACTTAGGAGCAGCAGAAGGGCCTCTGTGGGATCAGCCTGAGGGTCTTCATTAAAGACATTATCAGGGCCTCTGTTAGGGAGAGCCTCAGGACCTCATTTTCGGACAGCATCAAGGCTTACTTTGGGTCAGTTTCAGGACCTTGGTAAGACCTGGGTCAGGATATTAACTCAGGATAGTATCAGGACTTTAGATATTGGCGGCAGTAGGGCCTTAGTTAGAGTCAGTGTCAGGGTCTGAGTTAGGAATATCATTATGGCCTTTGTTAGGTATAGTATCAGGGAGTGAGCTAGGAGTAGTGTCAGGGTCCGAGTTACGTGTAATGTCAGGGTCTTGGTTAGGGACAGTGTCAGCGCCTGGGTTAGCACGAGTCTCGAGGCCGTAGTTAGGGACAGGTTCAGAGCATCGGGAGTAATTTCAGCGCCTTATTTATGTTCAGCATCAGGGATGATTTAGTTAGCATAAGAGGAGCCATTCCTGCAAGAACCCTGAAGGCCAACACACAAGAATGTAAAAGTGAACCATGCACGCTGCTATGAAGGAATATTCCACAGCAGTTGAGTACAGTTTGTTTAAGGTTAACAAGAGTTTAAAAATTGTTGTTTTAAGAAACCAATATTCATATGATGAAAGAATTTCATCGTTAAGAATCTCTTTCCCTAAACTTGACATTAGCTAAAGTCAAGATTAGATTAAGGTCTAGGGGTAGTGTCAGTTAATGACCTAGATTTGGTGTCAAGACCTTAGTTACTTAGAGAATCAAGGCCTAAAATTTAGGACCTGCGTCAAGATTTTCGGTAGGGACAGATTCAGACCTGACTTATGGAGAACGTCAGGGCCTGAGTGAGGCCTAGCGTCAGCCCCCTAGCTGCAGCCACAGTCAGGGTACCACTTAGGAGCAGCATAAACACCTTGGTTGGGTCAGCGAAAGGTCATAGTGAAAGACATGAGCAGGCCTTGAGTGAGTCACAGAATCAAGGCCTCACTTAGGGAAAGCTTCAGGGCCTGAGTTAGGCACAGTGTCAGGTCTTCACTTAAAGACACCGACCGGTTTGGGACAGTGTCAGGATCGTGCATAGAAATGTGTCAGGAAAGTATCTCAGGACAGTGTCCGGATTTTAGTTATTGATTGCAACAGGTGCCATGTTAGGGACAGATTCCGGGCTTTAGTGAGAGATAGTGTCAAGGCCTTTGTTCGGATTGGTCAGGGCTTAGTTAGGGATACTATTAGGGTTTCATTTAGGATAAGATGCAGGACATGAGCTTGGGACAGAGTCAGTTTCCGGGCCAGGGATAGCGTCACGAAATGACCCAGGAAAAGCGTGAAGACCTTCGTTATTGAGAGCCTCAGGGCCTTACTTAGGACCAGCGTGAGGGCCTAAATCAGGACCACTGCCAGGGCTTCCTATACAGACAGCGTCAGAGCATAAGGAAGGTACAGCCAAAGGGCCTAAGTGAGGCTTATCTTTAGGGCCTGAGTTCGGGACACTGTCAGGGCATGACTTAGGAGCAGCAGAAGGGCCTCTGTGGGATCAGCGTCAGGTTCTTCATTAAAGACATTATCAGGGCCTCTGTTCGGGAGAGCCTCAGGGCCTCATTTATGGACAGCATCAAGGCTTACTTTGGGTCAGTTTCAGGACCTTGGTAAGACCTGGGTCAGGATATTAACTCAGGATAGTATCAGGATTTTAGATATTGGCGGCAGCTGGGCTGTAGTTAGAAACAGTGTCAGAGCCTGAGTTAGGACTAGCATTATAGCCTTTGTTAGGTATAGTGTCAGGGACTGAGCTAGGAGTTGTGTCAGGGCCTGAGCTAGGATGAGCCTCCAGGCCTCAGTTTGGGAGGGGTTCACAGCCTTGGGAGGAGTTTCCTGAATTTAATTAGGGAAAACATCAGGGATTTAGCATAATAAGAGTTAGTTCGTTAGCATAAGAGGAGGTATTCCTACAAGCACCCTGAAAGCCAACACAGGCAAATGCAGAAGTAAACCAGGCAGGCTGGTATAAAGGAATATTCCACAGAAGTTGAGTACATTTTGTTTAAGTTCAGTAAGAGTTTAAACATTATTTTTTTCAGAAAACTCTATTCAGAAGATGAAAGAATTTCATCCTAAAGAATCTCTTTAGCTAAATTTAACATTAGCAAAAGAGAAGTTTACGTTCAGGTCTAGGGCTAGTGTCAGGTAATGACCTAGGTTTGGAATCAAGCCCTTAGTTACTTATAGAATCAGGGCCTAATTTAGGATCTGTGCCAGGGCTTCGGGTAGGGACAGTGTCAGAGCCTGGTATAGGGAGAAAGTGAGGGCCTGAGTGAGGCCTAGCATCAGGCCCCTAGATGCAGACACTGTCAGGGCATGACTTAGGAGCAGCATCAGGGCGTTTGTGGAGTCAGCATTCGGGTCATAGTGAAAGACATGAGCAGGGCTTGAGTGAGTCACAGAATCAAGGCCTGGGTTAAGGAAAGCTTCAGGGCCTGAGTTAGGCACAGCCTCACGTCTTCAGTTAAGGAGAGCGACAGGGCTCTCTTTGGGACAGTGTCAGAACCTTGGATAGAAATGTGTCAGCATATTAGCTCAGGATAGTGTCCGGATTTTAGTTATTGATTGCAGCAGGACCCATGTTAGGGACAGATTCCAGGCCTTAGTGAGAGATAGTGTCAAGACCTTAGTTACTGAGAGCATCAGGGCCTTCTTTAGAAGCAATGTTAGGGCTTCATGTAAAAATCGCATCCCGGACTGGCTTGGGGTGAGCGACAGGGCCTGAGTGAGGCCTAGCGTCATTCCTGTAGGTGGGGACACTGTCAGGGCGTGACACAGGAGCAGCATCAGTGCCGTTGTTGGATCAGCATTATGGTCTTCGTTAAAGACATGAGCAGGCCTTCTGTTAGGGACAGCGTCACGGCTTACTTAGCGATATTTTCAGGACCTTAGTAAGAGATGGGATAGTAAATTAGCTGAGGATAGTGTGAGGACTTTAGATATTGATGGCATCAGGGCCTTAGTTAGGGACAGTGTCAGGCCTTGAGTTAGGCCTAACATCCAGGCCTTAGTTAGGGACAGTGTCACGGCATGGGGACTCAATTCAGGTCCTGACATGGGCACAGCATAAGGGCTTCAGTTAGCATAAGAGGCAGGACATTAGCTAGGGACAGGGTTAGGGTAAAGTCTAGGGATTGTGTCAGCAAATGACCTCGGGATAGTGTCAAGACCTTAGTTACTGAGAACCTGAGGGCCTTATTTAGGACCAGCATCAGGGCCGGAATTGGGCAAGAAACAGGGCCTGAGTGAGGCCCAGCTTCAGGCCCCTAGCTGGAGACAGTGTCAGGGCATGACGTCGAAGCAGCATCCGGGCCTTGGTTGGGTCAGCATTCGGGTCATAGTTAAGGACATGAGCAGGGCCTGAGTGCGTCAGAGAATCGAGGCCTCCGTTAGGGAAAGCTTCAGGGCCTGAGTTAGGCACAGCCTCAGGTCTTCATTTAAGGACAGCGACAGGCCTTTCTTTGGGACTGTGTCAGGTCCGTGGATAGAAAAGTGTCAGCATATTAGCTCAGGATAGTGTCCGGATTTTCATTATTGATTGCAGCAGGGCCCATGTTAGGGATAGATTCTGGGCCTTAGTGAGAGATAGGGTCAATGCCTTAATTAGGATTAGTCCGGGCCTTAGTTAGGGAGAGTATTAGGGTTTCAATTAGGATAAGATGCAGGACATTACCTTGGGACAGAGTCATGATCCGAGCCAGGGATAGTGTCAGAAAATGACCTGGGTTGGTGTCAAGACCTTAGTTATTTAGAGAATCAGGGCCTAATTTAGGACCTGTGTCAGGGCCTCGGGTAGGGACATCGTCAGAGCCTGACTTAGGGAGAACGTCTAGGCCTGAGTGAGGCCTAGTGCCAGCCCACCTGCTGGAGACACAGTCAGGGCATGACGTAGGAACAGCATCAGGGCCTTTGTGGGGTCAGCATGCAGGTCATAGTGAAAGACATGAACAGGGCCTGTGTTAGTCACAGAATCAAGGCCTCAGTTAGGGAAAGCTTCAGGGCCTGAGTTAGGCACAGCCTCAGGTCTTCACTTAAGGACGGCAACAGGCTTTCTTTTGGAAAGTATCAGGACAGTGGCTAGAAATGTGTCAGGATATTAGCTCTGGACAGTGTCCTTTTTTTAGTTATTAATTGCAGCAGGGACCATTAGGGACAGATTCCGGGCGCTCGTGAGAGATAGTGTGAAGGCCTTTGTTAGGTTTCGTCAGGGCTTAGTTAGGGAGAGTATTAGGGTTTCATTTAGGATAAGATGCAGGACATGAGCTTGGGACAGAGTCAGGTTCCGGGCCAGGGATAGCGTCACGAAATGACCCAGGAAAAGCGTGAAGACCTTCGTTATTGAGAGCCTCAGGGCCTTACTTAGGACCAGCGTGAGGGCCTAAATCAGGACCACTGCCAGGGCTTCCTATACAGACAGCGTCAGAGCATAAGGAAGGTACAGCCTAAGGGCCTAAGTGAGGCTTATCTTTAGTTCCTGAGTTCGGGACACTGTCAGGGCATGACATAGGAGCTGCAGAAGGGCCTCTGTTGCATCAGCGTGAGGGTCTTCACTAAAGACATTATCAGGGCCTCTGTTACTGAGAGCCTCAGGGCCTCATTTTCAGACAGCATCAAGGCTTACTTTGGGTCAGTTTCAGGACCTTGGTAAGACCTGGGTCAGGATATTAACTCAGGATAGCATCAGGACTTTAGATATTGGCGGCAGCAGGGCCTTAGTTAGAGTCAGTGTCAGGGTCTGAGTTAGGAATATCATTATGGGCTTTGTTAGGTAATAGTGTCAGGGACTGAGCTAGGAGTAGTGACAGGGTCCGAGTTACGTGTAATGTCAGGGTCTTGGTTTGGGACAGTGTCAGGGCCTGGGTTAGCACGAGTCTCCAGGCCGTAGTTAGGGACAGGTTCAGAGCATCGGGAGTAATTTCAGCGCCTTATTTATGTTCAGCATCAGGGATGATTTAGTTAGCATAAGAGGAGCCATTCCTGCAAGAACACTGAAGGCCAACACACGAGAATGTAAAAGTAAACCATGCACGCTGCTATGAAGGAATATTCCACAGCAGTTGAGTACACTTTGTTTAAGGTTAACAAGAGTTTAAAAATTATTGTTTTAAGAAACCAATATTCATATGATGAAAGATTTTCATCGTAAAGAATCTCTTTCCCTAAACTTGACATTAGCTAAAGTCAAGATTAGATTAAGGTCTAGGGGTAGTGTCAGTTAATGACGTAGATTTGGTGTCAAGACCTTAGTTACTTAGAGAATCAAGGCCTAAAATTTAGGACCTGCGTCAAGATTTTCGGTAGGGACAGCGTCAGACCTGACTTATGGAGAACGTCAGGGCCTGAGTGAGGCCTAGCGTCAGCCCCCTAGCTGCAGACACAGTCAGGGTACGACTTAGGAGCAGCATAAACACCTTGGTTGGGTCAGCGAAAGGTCATAGTGAAAGACATGAGCAGGCCTTGAGTGAGTCACAGAATCAAGGCCTCACTTAGGGAAAGCTTCAGGGCCTGAGTTAGGCACAGTGTCAGGTCTTCACTTACAGACACCGACCGGTTTGGGACAGTGTCAGGATCGTGCATAGAAATGTGTCAGGAAATTACCTCAGGACAGTGTCCGGATTTTAGTTATTGATTGCAACAGGTCCCATGTTAGGGACAGATTCCGGGCTTTAGTGAGAGATAGTGTCAAGGCCTTTGTTCGGATTAGTCAGGGCTTAGTTAGGGATACTATTAGGGTTTCATTTAGGATAAGATGCAGGACATGAGCTTGGGACAGACTCATGATCCGAGCCAGGGATAGTGTCAGAAAATGACCTGGGTTGGTGTCAAGACCTTAGTTATTTAGAGAATCAGGGCCTAATTTAGGACCTGTGTCAGGGCTTCGGGTAGGGACAGCGTCAGAGCCTGACTTAGGGAGAACGTCTAGGCCTGAGTGAGGCCTAGTGCCAGCCCACCTGCTGGAGACACAGTCAGGGCATGACGTAGGAACAGCATCAGGGCCTTTGTGGGGTCAGCATGCAGGTCATAGTGAAAGACATGAACAGGGCCTGTGTTAGTCACAGAATCAAGGCCTCAGTCAGGGAAAGCTTCAGGGCCTGAGTTAGGAACAGCCTCAGGTCTTCACTTAAGGACGGCAACAGGCTTTCTTTTGGAAAGTATCAGAACAGTGGATAGAAATGAGTCAGGATATTAGCTCAGGACAGTGTCCGGATTTTAGTTATTGATTGCAACAGGTCCCATGTTAGGGACAGATTCCGGGCTTTAGTGAGAGATAGTGTCAAGGCCTTTGTTCGGATTAGTCAGGGCTTAGTTAGGGATACTATTAGGGTTTCATTTAGGATAAGATGCAGGACATGAGCTTGGGACAGAGTCAGGTTCCGGGCCAGGGATAACGTCACGAAATGACCCAGGAAAAGCGTGAAGACCTTCGTTATTGAGAGCCTCAGGGCCTTACTTAGGACCAGCGTGAGGGCCTAAATCAGGACCACTGCCAGGGCTTCCTATACAGACAGCGTCAGAGCATAAGGAAGGTACAGCCAAAGGGCCTAAGTGAGGCTTATCTTTAGTTCCTGAGTTCGGGACACTGTCAGGGCATGACTTAGGAGCTGCAGAAGGGCCTCTGTGGCATCAGCGTGAGGGTCTTCACTAAAGACATTATCAGGGCCTCTGTTACTGAGAGCCTCAGGGCCTCATTTTCAGACAGCATCAAGGCTTACTTTGGGTCAGTTTCAGGACCTTGGTAAGACCTGGGTCAGGATATTAACTCAGGATAATATCAGGACTTTAGATATTGGCGGCAGTAGGGCCTTAGTTAGAGTCAGTGTCAGGGTCTGAGTTAGGAATATCATTATGGGCTTTGTTAGGTAATAGTGTTAGGGATTGAGCTAGGAGTAGTGTCAGGGTCCGAGTTACGTGTAATGTCAGGGTCTTGGTTTGGGACAGTGTCAGGGCCTGGTTTAGCACGAGTCTCCAGGCCGTAGTTAGGGACAGGTTCAGAGCATCGGGAGTAATTTCAGCGCCTTATTTATGTTCAGCATCAGGGATGATTTAGTTAGCATAAGAGGAGCCATTCCTGCAAGAACCTTGAAGGCCAACACACAAGAATGTAAAAGTGAACCGTGCATGCTGCTATGAAGGAATATTCCACAGCAGTTGAGTACACTTTGTTTAAGGTTAACAAGAGTTTAAAAATTATTGTTTTAAGAAACCAATATTCATATGATGAAAGAATTTCATCGTAAAGAATCTCTTTCCCTAAACTTGACATTAGCTAAAGTCAAGATTAGATTAAGGTCTAGGGGTAGTGTCAGTTAATGACCTAGTTTTAGTGTCAAGACCTTACTTACTTAGAGAATCAAGGCCTAAAATTTAGGACCTGCGTCAAGATTTTCGGTAGGGACAGCGTCAGACCTGACTTATGGAGAACTTCAGGGCCTGAGTGAGGCCTAGCGTCATCCCCGTAGCTGTAGACACAGTCAGGGCATGACTTAGGAGCAGCATAAACACCTTGGTTGGGTCAGCGAAAGGTCATAGTGAAAGACATGAGCAGGCCTTGAGTGAGTCACAGAATCAAGGCCTCCGTTAGGGAAAGCTTCAGGGCCTGAGTTAGGCACAGTGTCTGGTCTTCACTTAAAGACACCGACCGGTTTGGGACAGTGTCAGGATCGTGCATAGAAATGTGTCAGGAAAGTATCTCAGGACAGTGTCCGGATTTTAGTTATTGATTGCAACAGGTCCCATGTTAGGGACAGATTCCGGGCTTTAGTGAGAGATAGTGTCAAGGCCTTTGTTCGGATTAGTCAGGGCTTAGTTAGGGATACTATTAGGGTTTCATTTAGGATAAGATGCAGGACATGAGCTTGGGACAGAGTCAGGTTCCAGGCCAGGGATAGCGTCACGAAATGACCCAGGAAAAGCGTGAAGACCTTCGTTATTGAGAGCCTCAGGGCCTTACTTAGGACCAGCGTGAGGGTCTAAATCAGGACCACTGCCAGGGCTTCCTATACAGACAGCGTCAGAGCATAAGGAAGGTACAGCCAAAGGGCCTAAGTGAGGCTTATCTTTAGGGCCTGAGTTCGGGACACTGTCAGGGCATGACTTAGGAGCAGCAGAAGGGCCTCTGTGGGATCATCGTGAGGGTCTTCACTAAAGACATTATCAGGGCCTCTGTTAGGGAGAGCCTCAGGGCCTCATTTACAGACAGCATCAAGGCTTACTTTGGGTCAGTTTCAGGACCTTGGTAAGACCTGGGTCAGGATATTAACTCAGGATAATATCAGGATTTTAGATATTGGCGGCAGCTGGGCTTTAGTTAGAAACAGTGTCAGGGCCTGAGTTAGGACTAGCATTATAGCCTTTGTTAGGTATAGTCAGGGCCTTTTCTAGGGACAATGTCAGGTTCCGGGCCTTAGTGAGAAGTCGTGTCAAGGCCTTAGGAAGGATTATTCAGGGCCCTAGTTACGGAGAGTGTTAGGGTTTCATTTAGGATAAGATGCAGGACATGAGCTTGGGACAGAGTCAGGTTCCGGGCCAGGGATAGTGTCAGGAAACGACCAAGAGAAAGCGTTAAAACCTTAGTTATTGAGAGCATCGGGGCCTGACTTAGGACCAGAGTCAGGCCCTAAATCACGACCACTGCCCTGGCTTCATATAAGGACAGCATCAGAGCCTAAGTAAGGTACAGCCCAAGTGCCTAAGTGAGGCCTATCTTTAGGATCTGAGTTAGGGAAAGTGTCAGGGCATGACTTAGGAGCAGCAGAAGGGCCTCTGTGGGATCAGCCTGAGGGTCTTCATTAAAGACATTATCAGGGCCTCTGTTAGGGAGAGCCTCAGGACCTCATTTTCGGACAGCATCAAGGCTTACTTTGGGTCAGTTTCAGGACCTTGGTAAGACCTGGGTCAGGATATTAACTCAGGATAGTATCAGGACTTTAGATATTGGCGGCAGTAGGGCCTTAGTTAGAGTCAGTGTCAGGGTCTGAGTTAGGAATATCATTATGGCCTTTGTTAGGTATAGTATCAGGGAGTGAGCTAGGAGTAGTGTCAGGGTCCGAGTTACGTGTAATGTCAGGGTCTTGGTTAGGGACAGTGTCAGCGCCTGGGTTAGCACGAGTCTCGAGGCCGTAGTTAGGGACAGGTTCAGAGCATCGGGAGTAATTTCAGCGCCTTATTTATGTTCAGCATCAGGGATGATTTAGTTAGCATAAGAGGAGCCATTCCTGCAAGAACCCTGAAGGCCAACACACAAGAATGTAAAAGTGAACCATGCACGCTGCTATGAAGGAATATTCCACAGCAGTTGAGTACAGTTTGTTTAAGGTTAACAAGAGTTTAAAAATTGTTGTTTTAAGAAACCAATATTCATATGATGAAAGAATTTCATCGTTAAGAATCTCTTTCCCTAAACTTGACATTAGCTAAAGTCAAGATTAGATTAAGGTCTAGGGGTAGTGTCAGTTAATGACCTAGATTTGGTGTCAAGACCTTAGTTACTTAGAGAATCAAGGCCTAAAATTTAGGACCTGCGTCAAGATTTTCGGTAGGGACAGATTCAGACCTGACTTATGGAGAACGTCAGGGCCTGAGTGAGGCCTAGCGTCAGCCCCCTAGCTGCAGCCACAGTCAGGGTACCACTTAGGAGCAGCATAAACACCTTGGTTGGGTCAGCGAAAGGTCATAGTGAAAGACATGAGCAGGCCTTGAGTGAGTCACAGAATCAAGGCCTCACTTAGGGAAAGCTTCAGGGCCTGAGTTAGGCACAGTGTCAGGTCTTCACTTAAAGACACCGACCGGTTTGGGACAGTGTCAGGATCGTGCATAGAAATGTGTCAGGAAAGTATCTCAGGACAGTGTCCGGATTTTAGTTATTGATTGCAACAGGTGCCATGTTAGGGACAGATTCCGGGCTTTAGTGAGAGATAGTGTCAAGGCCTTTGTTCGGATTGGTCAGGGCTTAGTTAGGGATACTATTAGGGTTTCATTTAGGATAAGATGCAGGACATGAGCTTGGGACAGAGTCAGTTTCCGGGCCAGGGATAGCGTCACGAAATGACCCAGGAAAAGCGTGAAGACCTTCGTTATTGAGAGCCTCAGGGCCTTACTTAGGACCAGCGTGAGGGCCTAAATCAGGACCACTGCCAGGGCTTCCTATACAGACAGCGTCAGAGCATAAGGAAGGTACAGCCAAAGGGCCTAAGTGAGGCTTATCTTTAGGGCCTGAGTTCGGGACACTGTCAGGGCATGACTTAGGAGCAGCAGAAGGGCCTCTGTGGGATCAGCGTCAGGTTCTTCATTAAAGACATTATCAGGGCCTCTGTTAGGGAGAGCCTCAGGGCCTCATTTATGGACAGCATCAAGGCTTACTTTGGGTCAGTTTCAGGACCTTGGTAAGACCTGGGTCAGGATATTAACTCAGGATAGTATCAGGATTTTAGATATTGGCGGCAGCTGGGCTGTAGTTAGAAACAGTGTCAGGGCCTGAGTTAGGACTAGCATTATAGCCTTTGTTAGGTATAGTGTCAGGGACTGAGCTAGGAGTTGTGTCAGGGCCTGAGCTAGGATGAGCCTCCAGGCCTCAGTTTGGGAGGGGTTCACAGCCTTGGGAGGAGTTTCCTGAATTTAATTAGGGAAAACATCAGGGATTTAGCATAATAAGAGTTAGTTCGTTAGCATAAGAGGAGGTATTCCTACAAGCACCCTGAAAGCCAACACAGGCAAATGCAGAAGTAAACCAGGCAGGCTGGTATAAAGGAATATTCCACAGAAGTTGAGTACATTTTGTTTAAGTTCAGTAAGAGTTTAAACATTATTTTTTTCAGAAAACTCTATTCAGAAGATGAAAGAATTTCATCCTAAAGAATCTCTTTAGCTAAATTTAACATTAGCAAAAGAGAAGTTTACGTTCAGGTCTAGGGCTAGTGTCAGGTAATGACCTAGGTTTGGAATCAAGCCCTTAGTTACTTATAGAATCAGGGCCTAATTTAGGATCTGTGCCAGGGCTTCGGGTAGGGACAGTGTCAGAGCCTGGTATAGGGAGAAAGTGAGGGCCTGAGTGAGGCCTAGCATCAGGCCCCTAGATGCAGACACTGTCAGGGCATGACTTAGGAGCAGCATCAGGGCGTTTGTGGAGTCAGCATTCGGGTCATAGTGAAAGACATGAGCAGGGCTTGAGTGAGTCACAGAATCAAGGCCTGGGTTAAGGAAAGCTTCAGGGCCTGAGTTAGGCACAGCCTCACGTCTTCAGTTAAGGAGAGCGACAGGGCTCTCTTTGGGACAGTGTCAGAACCTTGGATAGAAATGTGTCAGCATATTAGCTCAGGATAGTGTCCGGATTTTAGTTATTGATTGCAGCAGGACCCATGTTAGGGACAGATTCCAGGCCTTAGTGAGAGATAGTGTCAAGACCTTAGTTACTGAGAGCATCAGGGCCTTCTTTAGAAGCAATGTTAGGGCTTCATGTAAAAATCGCATCCCGGACTGGCTTGGGGTGAGCGACAGGGCCTGAGTGAGGCCTAGCGTCATTCCTGTAGGTGGGGACACTGTCAGGGCGTGACACAGGAGCAGCATCAGTGCCGTTGTTGGATCAGCATTATGGTCTTCGTTAAAGACATGAGCAGGCCTTCTGTTAGGGACAGCGTCACGGCTTACTTAGCGATATTTTCAGGACCTTAGTAAGAGATGGGATAGTAAATTAGCTGAGGATAGTGTGAGGACTTTAGATATTGATGGCATCAGGGCCTTAGTTAGGGACAGTGTCAGGCCTTGAGTTAGGCCTAACATCCAGGCCTTAGTTAGGGACAGTGTCACGGCATGGGGACTCAATTCAGGTCCTGACATGGGCACAGCATAAGGGCTTCAGTTAGCATAAGAGGCAGGACATTAGCTAGGGACAGGGTTAGGGTAAAGTCTAGGGATTGTGTCAGCAAATGACCTCGGGATAGTGTCAAGACCTTAGTTACTGAGAACCTGAGGGCCTTATTTAGGACCAGCATCAGGGCCGGAATTGGGCAAGAAACAGGGCCTGAGTGAGGCCCAGCTTCAGGCCCCTAGCTGGAGACAGTGTCAGGGCATGACGTCGAAGCAGCATCCGGGCCTTGGTTGGGTCAGCATTCGGGTCATAGTTAAGGACATGAGCAGGGCCTGAGTGCGTCAGAGAATCGAGGCCTCCGTTAGGGAAAGCTTCAGGGCCTGAGTTAGGCACAGCCTCAGGTCTTCATTTAAGGACAGCGACAGGCCTTTCTTTGGGACTGTGTCAGGTCCGTGGATAGAAAAGTGTCAGCATATTAGCTCAGGATAGTGTCCGGATTTTCATTATTGATTGCAGCAGGGCCCATGTTAGAGATAGATTCTGGGCCTTAGTGAGAGATAGGGTCAATGCCTTAATTAGGATTAGTCCGGGCCTTAGTTAGGGAGAGTATTAGGGTTTCAATTAGGATAAGATGCAGGACATTACCTTGGGACAGAGTCATGATCCGAGCCAGGGATAGTGTCAGAAAATGACCTGGGTTGGTGTCAAGACCTTAGTTATTTAGAGAATCAGGGCCTAATTTAGGACCTGTGTCAGGGCCTCGGGTAGGGACATCGTCAGAGCCTGACTTAGGGAGAACGTCTAGGCCTGAGTGAGGCCTAGTGCCAGCCCACCTGCTGGAGACACAGTCAGGGCATGACGTAGGAACAGCATCAGGGCCTTTGTGGGGTCAGCATGCAGGTCATAGTGAAAGACATGAACAGGGCCTGTGTTAGTCACAGAATCAAGGCCTCAGTTAGGGAAAGCTTCAGGGCCTGAGTTAGGCACAGCCTCAGGTCTTCACTTAAGGACGGCAACAGGCTTTCTTTTGGAAAGTATCAGGACAGTGGCTAGAAATGTGTCAGGATATTAGCTCTGGACAGTGTCCTTTTTTTAGTTATTAATTGCAGCAGGGACCATTAGGGACAGATTCCGGGCGCTCGTGAGAGATAGTGTGAAGGCCTTTGTTAGGTTTCGTCAGGGCTTAGTTAGGGAGAGTATTAGGGTTTCATTTAGGATAAGATGCAGGACATGAGCTTGGGACAGAGTCAGGTTCCGGGCCAGGGATAGCGTCACGAAATGACCCAGGAAAAGCGTGAAGACCTTCGTTATTGAGAGCCTCAGGGCCTTACTTAGGACCAGCGTGAGGGCCTAAATCAGGACCACTGCCAGGGCTTCCTATACAGACAGCGTCAGAGCATAAGGAAGGTACAGCCTAAGGGCCTAAGTGAGGCTTATCTTTAGTTCCTGAGTTCGGGACACTGTCAGGGCATGACATAGGAGCTGCAGAAGGGCCTCTGTTGCATCAGCGTGAGGGTCTTCACTAAAGACATTATCAGGGCCTCTGTTACTGAGAGCCTCAGGGCCTCATTTTCAGACAGCATCAAGGCTTACTTTGGGTCAGTTTCAGGACCTTGGTAAGACCTGGGTCAGGATATTAACTCAGGATAGCATCAGGACTTTAGATATTGGCGGCAGCAGGGCCTTAGTTAGAGTCAGTGTCAGGGTCTGAGTTAGGAATATCATTATGGGCTTTGTTAGGTAATAGTGTCAGGGACTGAGCTAGGAGTAGTGACAGGGTCCGAGTTACGTGTAATGTCAGGGTCTTGGTTTGGGACAGTGTCAGGGCCTGGGTTAGCACGAGTCTCCAGGCCGTAGTTAGGGACAGGTTCAGAGCATCGGGAGTAATTTCAGCGCCTTATTTATGTTCAGCATCAGGGATGATTTAGTTAGCATAAGAGGAGCCATTCCTGCAAGAACACTGAAGGCCAACACACGAGAATGTAAAAGTAAACCATGCACGCTGCTATGAAGGAATATTCCACAGCAGTTGAGTACACTTTGTTTAAGGTTAACAAGAGTTTAAAAATTATTGTTTTAAGAAACCAATATTCATATGATGAAAGATTTTCATCGTAAAGAATCTCTTTCCCTAAACTTGACATTAGCTAAAGTCAAGATTAGATTAAGGTCTAGGGGTAGTGTCAGTTAATGACGTAGATTTGGTGTCAAGACCTTAGTTACTTAGAGAATCAAGGCCTAAAATTTAGGACCTGCGTCAAGATTTTCGGTAGGGACAGCGTCAGACCTGACTTATGGAGAACGTCAGGGCCTGAGTGAGGCCTAGCGTCAGCCCCCTAGCTGCAGACACAGTCAGGGTACGACTTAGGAGCAGCATAAACACCTTGGTTGGGTCAGCGAAAGGTCATAGTGAAAGACATGAGCAGGCCTTGAGTGAGTCACAGAATCAAGGCCTCACTTAGGGAAAGCTTCAGGGCCTGAGTTAGGCACAGTGTCAGGTCTTCACTTACAGACACCGACCGGTTTGGGACAGTGTCAGGATCGTGCATAGAAATGTGTCAGGAAATTACCTCAGGACAGTGTCCGGATTTTAGTTATTGATTGCAACAGGTCCCATGTTAGGGACAGATTCCGGGCTTTAGTGAGAGATAGTGTCAAGGCCTTTGTTCGGATTAGTCAGGGTTTAGTTAGGGATACTATTAGGGTTTCATTTAGGATAAGATGCAGGACATGAGCTTGGGACAGACTCATGATCCGAGCCAGGGATAGTGTCAGAAAATGACCTGGGTTGGTGTCAAGACCTTAGTTATTTAGAGAATCAGGGCCTAATTTAGGACCTGTGTCAGGGCTTCGGGTAGGGACAGCGTCAGAGCCTGACTTAGGGAGAACGTCTAGGCCTGAGTGAGGCCTAGTGCCAGCCCACCTGCTGGAGACACAGTCAGGGCATGACGTAGGAACAGCATCAGGGCCTTTGTGGGGTCAGCATGCAGGTCATAGTGAAAGACATGAACAGGGCCTGTGTTAGTCACAGAATCAAGGCCTCAGTCAGGGAAAGCTTCAGGGCCTGAGTTAGGAACAGCCTCAGGTCTTCACTTAAGGACGGCAACAGGCTTTCTTTTGGAAAGTATCAGAACAGTGGATAGAAATGAGTCAGGATATTAGCTCAGGACAGTGTCCGGATTTTAGTTATTGATTGCAACAGGTCCCATGTTAGGGACAGATTCCGGGCTTTAGTGAGAGATAGTGTCAAGGCCTTTGTTCGGATTAGTCAGGGCTTAGTTAGGGATACTATTAGGGTTTCATTTAGGATAAGATGCAGGACATGAGCTTGGGACAGAGTCAGGTTCCGGGCCAGGGATAACGTCACGAAATGACCCAGGAAAAGCGTGAAGACCTTCGTTATTGAGAGCCTCAGGGCCTTACTTAGGACCAGCGTGAGGGCCTAAATCAGGACCACTGCCAGGGCTTCCTATACAGACAGCGTCAGAGCATAAGGAAGGTACAGCCAAAGGGCCTAAGTGAGGCTTATCTTTAGTTCCTGAGTTCGGGACACTGTCAGGGCATGACTTAGGAGCTGCAGAAGGGCCTCTGTGGCATCAGCGTGAGGGTCTTCACTAAAGACATTATCAGGGCCTCTGTTACTGAGAGCCTCAGGGCCTCATTTTCAGACAGCATCAAGGCTTACTTTGGGTCAGTTTCAGGACCTTGGTAAGACCTGGGTCAGGATATTAACTCAGGATAATATCAGGACTTTAGATATTGGCGGCAGTAGGGCCTTAGTTAGAGTCAGTGTCAGGGTCTGAGTTAGGAATATCATTATGGGCTTTGTTAGGTAATAGTGTTAGGGATTGAGCTAGGAGTAGTGTCAGGGTCCGAGTTACGTGTAATGTCAGGGTCTTGGTTTGGGACAGTGTCAGGGCCTGGTTTAGCACGAGTCTCCAGGCCGTAGTTAGGGACAGGTTCACAGCATCGGGAGTAATTTCAGCGCCTTATTTATGTTCAGCATCAGGGATGATTTAGTTAGCATAAGAGGAGCCATTCCTGCAAGAACCTTGAAGGCCAACACACAAGAATGTAAAAGTGAACCGTGCATGCTGCTATGAAGGAATATTCCACAGCAGTTGAGTACACTTTGTTTAAGGTTAACAAGAGTTTAAAAATTATTGTTTTAAGAAACCAATATTCATATGATGAAAGAATTTCATCGTAAAGAATCTCTTTCCCTAAACTTGACATTAGCTAAAGTCAAGATTAGATTAAGGTCTAGGGGTAGTGTCAGTTAATGACCTAGTTTTAGTGTCAAGACCTTACTTACTTAGAGAATCAAGGCCTAAAATTTAGGACCTGCGTCAAGATTTTCGGTAGGGACAGCGTCAGACCTGACTTATGGAGAACTTCAGGGCCTGAGTGAGGCCTAGCGTCATCCCCGTAGCTGTAGACACAGTCAGGGCATGACTTAGGAGCAGCATAAACACCTTGGTTGGGTCAGCGAAAGGTCATAGTGAAAGACATGAGCAGGCCTTGAGTGAGTCACAGAATCAAGGCCTCCGTTAGGGAAAGCTTCAGGGCCTGAGTTAGGCACAGTGTCTGGTCTTCACTTAAAGACACCGACCGGTTTGGGACAGTGTCAGGATCGTGCATAGAAATGTGTCAGGAAAGTATCTCAGGACAGTGTCCGGATTTTAGTTATTGATTGCAACAGGTCCCATGTTAGGGACAGATTCCGGGCTTTAGTGAGAGATAGTGTCAAGGCCTTTGTTCGGATTAGTCAGGGCTTAGTTAGGGATACTATTAGGGTTTCATTTAGGATAAGATGCAGGACATGAGCTTGGGACAGAGTCAGGTTCCAGGCCAGGGATAGCGTCACGAAATGACCCAGGAAAAGCGTGAAGACCTTCGTTATTGAGAGCCTCAGGGCCTTACTTAGGACCAGCGTGAGGGTCTAAATCAGGACCACTGCCAGGGCTTCCTATACAGACAGCGTCAGAGCATAAGGAAGGTACAGCCAAAGGGCCTAAGTGAGGCTTATCTTTAGGGCCTGAGTTCGGGACACTGTCAGGGCATGACTTAGGAGCAGCAGAAGGGCCTCTGTGGGATCATCGTGAGGGTCTTCACTAAAGACATTATCAGGGCCTCTGTTAGGGAGAGCCTCAGGGCCTCATTTACAGACAGCATCAAGGCTTACTTTGGGTCAGTTTCAGGACCTTGGTAAGACCTGGGTCAGGATATTAACTCAGGATAATATCAGGATTTTAGATATTGGCGGCAGCTGGGCTTTAGTTAGAAACAGTGTCAGGGCCTGAGTTAGGACTAGCATTATAGCCTTTGTTAGGTATAGTCAGGGCCTTTTCTAGGGACAATGTCAGGTTCCGGGCCTTAGTGAGAAGTCGTGTCAAGGCCTTAGGAAGGATTATTCAGGGCCCTAGTTACGGAGAGTGTTAGGGTTTCATTTAGGATAAGATGCAGGACATGAGCTTGGGACAGAGTCAGGTTCCGGGCCAGGGATAGTGTCAGGAAACGACCAAGAGAAAGCGTTAAAACCTTAGTTATTGAGAGCATCGGGGCCTGACTTAGGACCAGAGTCAGGCCCTAAATCACGACCACTGCCCTGGCTTCATATAAGGACAGCATCAGAGCCTAAGTAAGGTACAGCCCAAGTGCCTAAGTGAGGCCTATCTTTAGGATCTGAGTTAGGGAAAGTGTCAGGGCATGACTTAGGAGCAGCAGAAGGGCCTCTGTGGGATCAGCCTGAGGGTCTTCATTAAAGACATTATCAGGGCCTCTGTTAGGGAGAGCCTCAGGACCTCATTTTCGGACAGCATCAAGGCTTACTTTGGGTCAGTTTCAGGACCTTGGTAAGACCTGGGTCAGGATATTAACTCAGGATAGTATCAGGACTTTAGATATTGGCGGCAGTAGGGCCTTAGTTAGAGTCAGTGTCAGGGTCTGAGTTAGGAATATCATTATGGCCTTTGTTAGGTATAGTATCAGGGAGTGAGCTAGGAGTAGTGTCAGGGTCCGAGTTACGTGTAATGTCAGGGTCTTGGTTAGGGACAGTGTCAGCGCCTGGGTTAGCACGAGTCTCGAGGCCGTAGTTAGGGACAGGTTCAGAGCATCGGGAGTAATTTCAGCGCCTTATTTATGTTCAGCATCAGGGATGATTTAGTTAGCATAAGAGGAGCCATTCCTGCAAGAACCCTGAAGGCCAACACACAAGAATGTAAAAGTGAACCATGCACGCTGCTATGAAGGAATATTCCACAGCAGTTGAGTACAGTTTGTTTAAGGTTAACAAGAGTTTAAAAATTGTTGTTTTAAGAAACCAATATTCATATGATGAAAGAATTTCATCGTTAAGAATCTCTTTCCCTAAACTTGACATTAGCTAAAGTCAAGATTAGATTAAGGTCTAGGGGTAGTGTCAGTTAATGACCTAGATTTGGTGTCAAGACCTTAGTTACTTAGAGAATCAAGGCCTAAAATTTAGGACCTGCGTCAAGATTTTCGGTAGGGACAGATTCAGACCTGACTTATGGAGAACGTCAGGGCCTGAGTGAGGCCTAGCGTCAGCCCCCTAGCTGCAGCCACAGTCAGGGTACCACTTAGGAGCAGCATAAACACCTTGGTTGGGTCAGCGAAAGGTCATAGTGAAAGACATGAGCAGGCCTTGAGTGAGTCACAGAATCAAGGCCTCACTTAGGGAAAGCTTCAGGGCCTGAGTTAGGCACAGTGTCAGGTCTTCACTTAAAGACACCGACCGGTTTGGGACAGTGTCAGGATCGTGCATAGAAATGTGTCAGGAAAGTATCTCAGGACAGTGTCCGGATTTTAGTTATTGATTGCAACAGGTGCCATGTTAGGGACAGATTCCGGGCTTTAGTGAGAGATAGTGTCAAGGCCTTTGTTCGGATTGGTCAGGGCTTAGTTAGGGATACTATTAGGGTTTCATTTAGGATAAGATGCAGGACATGAGCTTGGGACAGAGTCAGTTTCCGGGCCAGGGATAGCGTCACGAAATGACCCAGGAAAAGCGTGAAGACCTTCGTTATTGAGAGCCTCAGGGCCTTACTTAGGACCAGCGTGAGGGCCTAAATCAGGACCACTGCCAGGGCTTCCTATACAGACAGCGTCAGAGCATAAGTAAGGTACAGCCAAAGGGCCTAAGTGAGGCTTATCTTTAGGGCCTGAGTTCGGGACACTGTCAGGGCATGACTTAGGAGCAGCAGAAGGGCCTCTGTGGGATCAGCGTCAGGTTCTTCATTAAAGACATTATCAGGGCCTCTGTTAGGGAGAGCCTCAGGGCCTCATTTATGGACAGCATCAAGGCTTACTTTGGGTCAGTTTCAGGACCTTGGTAAGACCTGGGTCAGGATATTAACTCAGGATAGTATCAGGATTTTAGATATTGGCGGCAGCTGGGCTGTAGTTAGAAACAGTGTCAGAGCCTGAGTTAGGACTAGCATTATAGCCTTTGTTAGGTATAGTGTCAGGGACTGAGCTAGGAGTTGTGTCAGGGCCTGAGCTAGGATGAGCCTCCAGGCCTCAGTTTGGGAGGGGTTCACAGCCTTGGGAGGAGTTTCCTGAATTTAATTAGGGAAAACATCAGGGATTTAGCATAATAAGAGTTAGTTCGTTAGCATAAGAGGAGGTATTCCTACAAGCACCCTGAAAGCCAACACAGGCAAATGCAGAAGTAAACCAGGCAGGCTGGTATAAAGGAATATTCCACAGAAGTTGAGTACATTTTGTTTAAGTTCAGTAAGAGTTTAAACATTATTTTTTTCAGAAAACTCTATTCAGAAGATGAAAGAATTTCATCCTAAAGAATCTCTTTAGCTAAATTTAACATTAGCAAAAGAGAAGTTTACGTTCAGGTCTAGGGCTAGTGTCAGGTAATGACCTAGGTTTGGAATCAAGCCCTTAGTTACTTATAGAATCAGGGCCTAATTTAGGATCTGTGCCAGGGCTTCGGGTAGGGACAGTGTCAGAGCCTGGTATAGGGAGAAAGTGAGGGCCTGAGTGAGGCCTAGCATCAGGCCCCTAGATGCAGACACTGTCAGGGCATGACTTAGGAGCAGCATCAGGGCGTTTGTGGAGTCAGCATTCGGGTCATAGTGAAAGACATGAGCAGGGCTTGAGTGAGTCACAGAATCAAGGCCTGGGTTAAGGAAAGCTTCAGGGCCTGAGTTAGGCACAGCCTCACGTCTTCAGTTAAGGAGAGCGACAGGGCTCTCTTTGGGACAGTGTCAGAACCTTGGATAGAAATGTGTCAGCATATTAGCTCAGGATAGTGTCCGGATTTTAGTTATTGATTGCAGCAGGACCCATGTTAGGGACAGATTCCAGGCCTTAGTGAGAGATAGTGTCAAGACCTTAGTTACTGAGAGCATCAGGGCCTTCTTTAGAAGCAATGTTAGGGCTTCATGTAAAAATCGCATCCCGGACTGGCTTGGGGTGAGCGACAGGGCCTGAGTGAGGCCTAGCGTCATTCCTGTAGGTGGGGACACTGTCAGGGCGTGACACAGGAGCAGCATCAGTGCCGTTGTTGGATCAGCATTATGGTCTTCGTTAAAGACATGAGCAGGCCTTCTGTTAGGGACAGCGTCACGGCTTACTTAGCGATATTTTCAGGACCTTAGTAAGAGATGGGATAGTAAATTAGCTGAGGATAGTGTGAGGACTTTAGATATTGATGGCATCAGGGCCTTAGTTAGGGACAGTGTCAGGCCTTGAGTTAGGCCTAACATCCAGGCCTTAGTTAGGGACAGTGTCACGGCATGGGGACTCAATTCAGGTCCTGACATGGGCACAGCATAAGGGCTTCAGTTAGCATAAGAGGCAGGACATTAGCTAGGGACAGGGTTAGGGTAAAGTCTAGGGATTGTGTCAGCAAATGACCTCGGGATAGTGTCAAGACCTTAGTTACTGAGAACCTGAGGGCCTTATTTAGGACCAGCATCAGGGCCGGAATTGGGCAAGAAACAGGGCCTGAGTGAGGCCCAGCTTCAGGCCCCTAGCTGGAGACAGTGTCAGGGCATGACGTCGAAGCAGCATCCGGGCCTTGGTTGGGTCAGCATTCGGGTCATAGTTAAGGACATGAGCAGGGCCTGAGTGCGTCAGAGAATCGAGGCCTCCGTTAGGGAAAGCTTCAGGGCCTGAGTTAGGCACAGCCTCAGGTCTTCATTTAAGGACAGCGACAGGCCTTTCTTTGGGACTGTGTCAGGTCCGTGGATAGAAAAGTGTCAGCATATTAGCTCAGGATAGTGTCCGGATTTTCATTATTGATTGCAGCAGGGCCCATGTTAGAGATAGATTCTGGGCCTTAGTGAGAGATAGGGTCAATGCCTTAATTAGGATTAGTCCGGGCCTTAGTTAGGGAGAGTATTAGGGTTTCAATTAGGATAAGATGCAGGACATTACCTTGGGACAGAGTCATGATCCGAGCCAGGGATAGTGTCAGAAAATGACCTGGGTTGGTGTCAAGACCTTAGTTATTTAGAGAATCAGGGCCTAATTTAGGACCTGTGTCAGGGCCTCGGGTAGGGACATCGTCAGAGCCTGACTTAGGGAGAACGTCTAGGCCTGAGTGAGGCCTAGTGCCAGCCCACCTGCTGGAGACACAGTCAGGGCATGACGTAGGAACAGCATCAGGGCCTTTGTGGGGTCAGCATGCAGGTCATAGTGAAAGACATGAACAGGGCCTGTGTTAGTCACAGAATCAAGGCCTCAGTTAGGGAAAGCTTCAGGGCCTGAGTTAGGCACAGCCTCAGGTCTTCACTTAAGGACGGCAACAGGCTTTCTTTTGGAAAGTATCAGGACAGTGGCTAGAAATGTGTCAGGATATTAGCTCTGGACAGTGTCCTTTTTTTAGTTATTAATTGCAGCAGGGACCATTAGGGACAGATTCCGGGCGCTCGTGAGAGATAGTGTGAAGGCCTTTGTTAGGTTTCGTCAGGGCTTAGTTAGGGAGAGTATTAGGGTTTCATTTAGGATAAGATGCAGGACATGAGCTTGGGACAGAGTCAGGTTCCGGGCCAGGGATAGCGTCACGAAATGACCCAGGAAAAGCGTGAAGACCTTCGTTATTGAGAGCCTCAGGGCCTTACTTAGGACCAGCGTGAGGGCCTAAATCAGGACCACTGCCAGGGCTTCCTATACAGACAGCGTCAGAGCATAAGGAAGGTACAGCCTAAGGGCCTAAGTGAGGCTTATCTTTAGTTCCTGAGTTCGGGACACTGTCAGGGCATGACATAGGAGCTGCAGAAGGGCCTCTGTTGCATCAGCGTGAGGGTCTTCACTAAAGACATTATCAGGGCCTCTGTTACTGAGAGCCTCAGGGCCTCATTTTCAGACAGCATCAAGGCTTACTTTGGGTCAGTTTCAGGACCTTGGTAAGACCTGGGTCAGGATATTAACTCAGGATAGCATCAGGACTTTAGATATTGGCGGCAGCAGGGCCTTAGTTAGAGTCAGTGTCAGGGTCTGAGTTAGGAATATCATTATGGGCTTTGTTAGGTAATAGTGTCAGGGACTGAGCTAGGAGTAGTGACAGGGTCCGAGTTACGTGTAATGTCAGGGTCTTGGTTTGGGACAGTGTCAGGGCCTGGGTTAGCACGAGTCTCCAGGCCGTAGTTAGGGACAGGTTCAGAGCATCGGGAGTAATTTCAGCGCCTTATTTATGTTCAGCATCAGGGATGATTTAGTTAGCATAAGAGGAGCCATTCCTGCAAGAACACTGAAGGCCAACACACGAGAATGTAAAAGTAAACCATGCACGCTGCTATGAAGGAATATTCCACAGCAGTTGAGTACACTTTGTTTAAGGTTAACAAGAGTTTAAAAATTATTGTTTTAAGAAACCAATATTCATATGATGAAAGATTTTCATCGTAAAGAATCTCTTTCCCTAAACTTGACATTAGCTAAAGTCAAGATTAGATTAAGGTCTAGGGGTAGTGTCAGTTAATGACGTAGATTTGGTGTCAAGACCTTAGTTACTTAGAGAATCAAGGCCTAAAATTTAGGACCTGCGTCAAGATTTTCGGTAGGGACAGCGTCAGACCTGACTTATGGAGAACGTCAGGGCCTGAGTGAGGCCTAGCGTCAGCCCCCTAGCTGCAGACACAGTCAGGGTACGACTTAGGAGCAGCATAAACACCTTGGTTGGGTCAGCGAAAGGTCATAGTGAAAGACATGAGCAGGCCTTGAGTGAGTCACAGAATCAAGGCCTCACTTAGGGAAAGCTTCAGGGCCTGAGTTAGGCACAGTGTCAGGTCTTCACTTACAGACACCGACCGGTTTGGGACAGTGTCAGGATCGTGCATAGAAATGTGTCAGGAAATTACCTCAGGACAGTGTCCGGATTTTAGTTATTGATTGCAACAGGTCCCATGTTAGGGACAGATTCCGGGCTTTAGTGAGAGATAGTGTCAAGGCCTTTGTTCGGATTGGTCAGGGCTTAGTTAGGGATACTATTAGGGTTTCATTTAGGATAAGATGCAGGACATGAGCTTGGGACAGACTCATGATCCGAGCCAGGGATAGTGTCAGAAAATGACCTGGGTTGGTTTCAAGACCTTAGTTATTTAGAGAATCAGGGCCTAATTTAGGACCTGTGTCAGGACTTCGGGTAGGGACAGCGTCAGAGCCTGACTTAGGGAGAACGTCTAGGCCTGAGTGAGGCCTAGTGCCAGCCCACCTGCTGGAGACACAGTCAGGGCATGACGTAGGAACAGCATCAGGGCCTTTGTGGGGTCAGCATGCAGGTCATAGTGAAAGACATGAACAGGGCCTGTGTTAGTCACAGAATCAAGGCCTCAGTCAGGGAAAGCTTCAGGGCCTGAGTTAGGAACAGCCTCAGGTCTTCACTTAAGGACGGCAACAGGCTTTCTTTTGGAAAGTATCAGAACAGTGGATAGAAATGAGTCAGGATATTAGCTCAGGACAGTGTCCGGATTTTAGTTATTGATTGCAACAGGTCCCATGTTAGGGACAGATTCCGGGCTTTAGTGAGAGATAGTGTCAAGGCCTTTGTTCGGATTAGTCAGGGCTTAGTTAGGGATACTATTAGGGTTTCATTTAGGATAAGATGCAGGACATGAGCTTGGGACAGAGTCAGGTTCCGGGCCAGGGATAACGTCACGAAATGACCCAGGAAAAGCGTGAAGACCTTCGTTATTGAGAGCCTCAGGGCCTTACTTAGGACCAGCGTGAGGGCCTAAATCAGGACCACTGCCAGGGCTTCCTATACAGACAGCGTCAGAGCATAAGGAAGGTACAGCCAAAGGGCCTAAGTGAGGCTTATCTTTAGTTCCTGAGTTCGGGACACTGTCAGGGCATGACTTAGGAGCTGCAGAAGGGCCTCTGTGGCATCAGCGTGAGGGTCTTCACTAAAGACATTATCAGGGCCTCTGTTACTGAGAGCCTCAGGGCCTCATTTTCAGACAGCATCAAGGCTTACTTTGGGTCAGTTTCAGGACCTTGGTAAGACCTGGGTCAGGATATTAACTCAGGATAATATCAGGACTTTAGATATTGGCGGCAGTAGGGCCTTAGTTAGAGTCAGTGTCAGGGTCTGAGTTAGGAATATCATTATGGGCTTTGTTAGGTAATAGTGTTAGGGATTGAGCTAGGAGTAGTGTCAGGGTCCGAGTTACGTGTAATGTCAGGGTCTTGGTTTGGGACAGTGTCAGGGCCTGGTTTAGCACGAGTCTCCAGGCCGTAGTTAGGGACAGGTTCAGAGCATCGGGAGTAATTTCAGCGCCTTATTTATGTTCAGCATCAGGGATGATTTAGTTAGCATAAGAGGAGCCATTCCTGCAAGAACCTTGAAGGCCAACACACAAGAATGTAAAAGTGAACCGTGCATGCTGCTATGAAGGAATATTCCACAGCAGTTGAGTACACTTTGTTTAAGGTTAACAAGAGTTTAAAAATTATTGTTTTAAGAAACCAATATTCATATGATGAAAGAATTTCATCGTAAAGAATCTCTTTCCCTAAACTTGACATTAGCTAAAGTCAAGATTAGATTAAGGTCTAGGGGTAGTGTCAGTTAATGACCTAGTTTTAGTGTCAAGACCTTACTTACTTAGAGAATCAAGGCCTAAAATTTAGGACCTGCGTCAAGATTTTCGGTAGGGACAGCGTCAGACCTGACTTATGGAGAACTTCAGGGCCTGAGTGAGGCCTAGCGTCATCCCCGTAGCTGTAGACACAGTCAGGGCATGACTTAGGAGCAGCATAAACACCTTGGTTGGGTCAGCGAAAGGTCATAGTGAAAGACATGAGCAGGCCTTGAGTGAGTCACAGAATCAAGGCCTCCGTTAGGGAAAGCTTCAGGGCCTGAGTTAGGCACAGTGTCTGGTCTTCACTTAAAGACACCGACCGGTTTGGGACAGTGTCAGGATCGTGCATAGAAATGTGTCAGGAAAGTATCTCAGGACAGTGTCCGGATTTTAGTTATTGATTGCAACAGGTCCCATGTTAGGGACAGATTCCGGGCTTTAGTGAGAGATAGTGTCAAGGCCTTTGTTCGGATTAGTCAGGGCTTAGTTAGGGATACTATTAGGGTTTCATTTAGGATAAGATGCAGGACATGAGCTTGGGACAGAGTCAGGTTCCAGGCCAGGGATAGCGTCACGAAATGACCCAGGAAAAGCGTGAAGACCTTCGTTATTGAGAGCCTCAGGGCCTTACTTAGGACCAGCGTGAGGGTCTAAATCAGGACCACTGCCAGGGCTTCCTATACAGACAGCGTCAGAGCATAAGGAAGGTACAGCCAAAGGGCCTAAGTGAGGCTTATCTTTAGGGCCTGAGTTCGGGACACTGTCAGGGCATGACTTAGGAGCAGCAGAAGGGCCTCTGTGGGATCATCGTGAGGGTCTTCACTAAAGACATTATCAGGGCCTCTGTTAGGGAGAGCCTCAGGGCCTCATTTACAGACAGCATCAAGGCTTACTTTGGGTCAGTTTCAGGACCTTGGTAAGACCTGGGTCAGGATATTAACTCAGGATAATATCAGGATTTTAGATATTGGCGGCAGCTGGGCTTTAGTTAGAAACAGTGTCAGGGCCTGAGTTAGGACTAGCATTATAGCCTTTGTTAGGTATAGTCAGGGCCTTTTCTAGGGACAATGTCAGGTTCCGGGCCTTAGTGAGAAGTCGTGTCAAGGCCTTAGGAAGGATTATTCAGGGCCCTAGTTACGGAGAGTGTTAGGGTTTCATTTAGGATAAGATGCAGGACATGAGCTTGGGACAGAGTCAGGTTCCGGGCCAGGGATAGTGTCAGGAAACGACCAAGAGAAAGCGTTAAAACCTTAGTTATTGAGAGCATCGGGGCCTGACTTAGGACCAGAGTCAGGCCCTAAATCACGACCACTGCCCTGGCTTCATATAAGGACAGCATCAGAGCCTAAGTAAGGTACAGCCCAAGTGCCTAAGTGAGGCCTATCTTTAGGATCTGAGTTAGGGAAAGTGTCAGGGCATGACTTAGGAGCAGCAGAAGGGCCTCTGTGGGATCAGCCTGAGGGTCTTCATTAAAGACATTATCAGGGCCTCTGTTAGGGAGAGCCTCAGGACCTCATTTTCGGACAGCATCAAGGCTTACTTTGGGTCAGTTTCAGGACCTTGGTAAGACCTGGGTCAGGATATTAACTCAGGATAGTATCAGGACTTTAGATATTGGCGGCAGTAGGGCCTTAGTTAGAGTCAGTGTCAGGGTCTGAGTTAGGAATATCATTATGGCCTTTGTTAGGTATAGTATCAGGGAGTGAGCTAGGAGTAGTGTCAGGGTCCGAGTTACGTGTAATGTCAGGGTCTTGGTTAGGGACAGTGTCAGCGCCTGGGTTAGCACGAGTCTCGAGGCCGTAGTTAGGGACAGGTTCAGAGCATCGGGAGTAATTTCAGCGCCTTATTTATGTTCAGCATCAGGGATGATTTAGTTAGCATAAGAGGAGCCATTCCTGCAAGAACCCTGAAGGCCAACACACAAGAATGTAAAAGTGAACCATGCACGCTGCTATGAAGGAATATTCCACAGCAGTTGAGTACAGTTTGTTTAAGGTTAACAAGAGTTTAAAAATTGTTGTTTTAAGAAACCAATATTCATATGATGAAAGAATTTCATCGTTAAGAATCTCTTTCCCTAAACTTGACATTAGCTAAAGTCAAGATTAGATTAAGGTCTAGGGGTAGTGTCAGTTAATGACCTAGATTTGGTGTCAAGACCTTAGTTACTTAGAGAATCAAGGCCTAAAATTTAGGACCTGCGTCAAGATTTTCGGTAGGGACAGATTCAGACCTGACTTATGGAGAACGTCAGGGCCTGAGTGAGGCCTAGCGTCAGCCCCCTAGCTGCAGCCACAGTCAGGGTACCACTTAGGAGCAGCATAAACACCTTGGTTGGGTCAGCGAAAGGTCATAGTGAAAGACATGAGCAGGCCTTGAGTGAGTCACAGAATCAAGGCCTCACTTAGGGAAAGCTTCAGGGCCTGAGTTAGGCACAGTGTCAGGTCTTCACTTACAGACACCGACCGGTTTGGGACAGTGTCAGGATCGTGCATAGAAATGTGTCAGGAAAGTATCTCAGGACAGTGTCCGGATTTTAGTTATTGATTGCAACAGGTCCCATGTTAGGGACAGATTCCGGGCTTTAGTGAGAGATAGTGTCAAGGCCTTTGTTCGGATTGGTCAGGGCTTAGTTAGGGATACTATTAGGGTTTCATTTAGGATAAGATGCAGGACATGAGCTTGGGACAGAGTCAGTTTCCGGGCCAGGGATAGCGTCACGAAATGACCCAGGAAAAGCGTGAAGACCTTCGTTATTGAGAGCCTCAGGGCCTTACTTAGGACCAGCGTGAGGGCCTAAATCAGGACCACTGCCAGGGCTTCCTATACAGACAGCGTCAGAGCATAAGGAAGGTACAGCCAAAGGGCCTAAGTGAGGCTTATCTTTAGGGCCTGAGTTCGGGACACTGTCAGGGCATGACTTAGGAGCAGCAGAAGGGCCTCTGTGGGATCAGCGTCAGGTTCTTCATTAAAGACATTATCAGGGCCTCTGTTAGGGAGAGCCTCAGGGCCTCATTTATGGACAGCATCAAGGCTTACTTTGGGTCAGTTTCAGGACCTTGGTAAGACCTGGGTCAGGATATTAACTCAGGATAGTATCAGGATTTTAGATATTGGCGGCAGCTGGGCTGTAGTTAGAAACAGTGTCAGGGCCTGAGTTAGGACTAGCATTATAGCCTTTGTTAGGTATAGTGTCAGGGACTGAGCTAGGAGTTGTGTCAGGGCCTGAGCTAGGATGAGCCTCCAGGCCTCAGTTTGGGAGGGGTTCACAGCCTTGGGAGGAGTTTCCTGAATTTAATTAGGGAAAACATCAGGGATTTAGCATAATAAGAGTTAGTTCGTTAGCATAAGAGGAGGTATTCCTACAAGCACCCTGAAAGCCAACACAGGCAAATGCAGAAGTAAACCAGGCAGGCTGGTATAAAGGAATATTCCACAGAAGTTGAGTACATTTTGTTTAAGTTCAGTAAGAGTTTAAACATTATTTTTTTCAGAAAACTCTATTCAGAAGATGAAAGAATTTCATCCTAAAGAATCTCTTTAGCTAAATTTAACATTAGCAAAAGAGAAGTTTACGTTCAGGTCTAGGGCTAGTGTCAGGTAATGACCTAGGTTTGGAATCAAGCCCTTAGTTACTTATAGAATCAGGGCCTAATTTAGGATCTGTGCCAGGGCTTCGGGTAGGGACAGTGTCAGAGCCTGGTATAGGGAGAAAGTGAGGGCCTGAGTGAGGCCTAGCATCAGGCCCCTAGATGCAGACACTGTCAGGGCATGACTTAGGAGCAGCATCAGGGCGTTTGTGGAGTCAGCATTCGGGTCATAGTGAAAGACATGAGCAGGGCTTGAGTGAGTCACAGAATCAAGGCCTGGGTTAAGGAAAGCTTCAGGGCCTGAGTTAGGCACAGCCTCACGTCTTCAGTTAAGGAGAGCGACAGGGCTCTCTTTGGGACAGTGTCAGAACCTTGGATAGAAATGTGTCAGCATATTAGCTCAGGATAGTGTCCGGATTTTAGTTATTGATTGCAGCAGGACCCATGTTAGGGACAGATTCCAGGCCTTAGTGAGAGATAGTGTCAAGACCTTAGTTACTGAGAGCATCAGGGCCTTCTTTAGAAGCAATGTTAGGGCTTCATGTAAAAATCGCATCCCGGACTGGCTTGGGGTGAGCGACAGGGCCTGAGTGAGGCCTAGCGTCATTCCTGTAGGTGGGGACACTGTCAGGGCGTGACACAGGAGCAGCATCAGTGCCGTTGTTGGATCAGCATTATGGTCTTCGTTAAAGACATGAGCAGGCCTTCTGTTAGGGACAGCGTCACGGCTTACTTAGCGATATTTTCAGGACCTTAGTAAGAGATGGGATAGTAAATTAGCTGAGGATAGTGTGAGGACTTTAGATATTGATGGCATCAGGGCCTTAGTTAGGGACAGTGTCAGGCCTTGAGTTAGGCCTAACATCCAGGCCTTAGTTAGGGACAGTGTCACGGCATGGGGACTCAATTCAGGTCCTGACATGGGCACAGCATAAGGGCTTCAGTTAGCATAAGAGGCAGGACATTAGCTAGGGACAGGGTTAGGGTAAAGTCTAGGGATTGTGTCAGCAAATGACCTCGGGATAGTGTCAAGACCTTAGTTACTGAGAACCTGAGGGCCTTATTTAGGACCAGCATCAGGGCCGGAATTGGGCAAGAAACAGGGCCTGAGTGAGGCCCAGCTTCAGGCCCCTAGCTGGAGACAGTGTCAGGGCATGACGTCGAAGCAGCATCCGGGCCTTGGTTGGGTCAGCATTCGGGTCATAGTTAAGGACATGAGCAGGGCCTGAGTGCGTCAGAGAATCGAGGCCTCCGTTAGGGAAAGCTTCAGGGCCTGAGTTAGGCACAGCCTCAGGTCTTCATTTAAGGACAGCGACAGGCCTTTCTTTGGGACTGTGTCAGGTCCGTGGATAGAAAAGTGTCAGCATATTAGCTCAGGATAGTGTCCGGATTTTCATTATTGATTGCAGCAGGGCCCATGTTAGAGATAGATTCTGGGCCTTAGTGAGAGATAGGGTCAATGCCTTAATTAGGATTAGTCCGGGCCTTAGTTAGGGAGAGTATTAGGGTTTCAATTAGGATAAGATGCAGGACATTACCTTGGGACAGAGTCATGATCCGAGCCAGGGATAGTGTCAGAAAATGACCTGGGTTGGTGTCAAGACCTTAGTTATTTAGAGAATCAGGGCCTAATTTAGGACCTGTGTCAGGGCCTCGGGTAGGGACATCGTCAGAGCCTGACTTAGGGAGAACGTCTAGGCCTGAGTGAGGCCTAGTGCCAGCCCACCTGCTGGAGACACAGTCAGGGCATGACGTAGGAACAGCATCAGGGCCTTTGTGGGGTCAGCATGCAGGTCATAGTGAAAGACATGAACAGGGCCTGTGTTAGTCACAGAATCAAGGCCTCAGTTAGGGAAAGCTTCAGGGCCTGAGTTAGGCACAGCCTCAGGTCTTCACTTAAGGACGGCAACAGGCTTTCTTTTGGAAAGTATCAGGACAGTGGCTAGAAATGTGTCAGGATATTAGCTCTGGACAGTGTCCTTTTTTTAGTTATTAATTGCAGCAGGGACCATTAGGGACAGATTCCGGGCGCTCGTGAGAGATAGTGTGAAGGCCTTTGTTAGGTTTCGTCAGGGCTTAGTTAGGGAGAGTATTAGGGTTTCATTTAGGATAAGATGCAGGACATGAGCTTGGGACAGAGTCAGGTTCCGGGCCAGGGATAGCGTCACGAAATGACCCAGGAAAAGCGTGAAGACCTTCGTTATTGAGAGCCTCAGGGCCTTACTTAGGACCAGCGTGAGGGCCTAAATCAGGACCACTGCCAGGGCTTCCTATACAGACAGCGTCAGAGCATAAGGAAGGTACAGCCTAAGGGCCTAAGTGAGGCTTATCTTTAGTTCCTGAGTTCGGGACACTGTCAGGGCATGACATAGGAGCTGCAGAAGGGCCTCTGTTGCATCAGCGTGAGGGTCTTCACTAAAGACATTATCAGGGCCTCTGTTACTGAGAGCCTCAGGGCCTCATTTTCAGACAGCATCAAGGCTTACTTTGGGTCAGTTTCAGGACCTTGGTAAGACCTGGGTCAGGATATTAACTCAGGATAGCATCAGGACTTTAGATATTGGCGGCAGCAGGGCCTTAGTTAGAGTCAGTGTCAGGGTCTGAGTTAGGAATATCATTATGGGCTTTGTTAGGTAATAGTGTCAGGGACTGAGCTAGGAGTAGTGACAGGGTCCGAGTTACGTGTAATGTCAGGGTCTTGGTTTGGGACAGTGTCAGGGCCTGGGTTAGCACGAGTCTCCAGGCCGTAGTTAGGGACAGGTTCAGAGCATCGGGAGTAATTTCAGCGCCTTATTTATGTTCAGCATCAGGGATGATTTAGTTAGCATAAGAGGAGCCATTCCTGCAAGAACACTGAAGGCCAACACACGAGAATGTAAAAGTAAACCATGCACGCTGCTATGAAGGAATATTCCACAGCAGTTGAGTACACTTTGTTTAAGGTTAACAAGAGTTTAAAAATTATTGTTTTAAGAAACCAATATTCATATGATGAAAGATTTTCATCGTAAAGAATCTCTTTCCCTAAACTTGACATTAGCTAAAGTCAAGATTAGATTAAGGTCTAGGGGTAGTGTCAGTTAATGACGTAGATTTGGTGTCAAGACCTTAGTTACTTAGAGAATCAAGGCCTAAAATTTAGGACCTGCGTCAAGATTTTCGGTAGGGACAGCGTCAGACCTGACTTATGGAGAACGTCAGGGCCTGAGTGAGGCCTAGCGTCAGCCCCCTAGCTGCAGACACAGTCAGGGTACGACTTAGGAGCAGCATAAACACCTTGGTTGGGTCAGCGAAAGGTCATAGTGAAAGACATGAGCAGGCCTTGAGTGAGTCACAGAATCAAGGCCTCACTTAGGGAAAGCTTCAGGGCCTGAGTTAGGCACAGTGTCAGGTCTTCACTTACAGACACCGACCGGTTTGGGACAGTGTCAGGATCGTGCATAGAAATGTGTCAGGAAATTACCTCAGGACAGTGTCCGGATTTTAGTTATTGATTGCAACAGGTCCCATGTTAGGGACAGATTCCGGGCTTTAGTGAGAGATAGTGTCAAGGCCTCTGTTCGGATTAGTCAGGGTTTAGTTAGGGATACTATTAGGGTTTCATTTAGGATAAGATGCAGGACATGAGCTTGGGACAGACTCATGATCCGAGCCAGGGATAGTGTCAGAAAATGACCTGGGTTGGTGTCAAGACCTTAGTTATTTAGAGAATCAGGGCCTAATTTAGGACCTGTGTCAGGGCTTCGGGTAGGGACAGCGTCAGAGCCTGACTTAGGGAGAACGTCTAGGCCTGAGTGAGGCCTAGTGCCAGCCCACCTGCTGGAGACACAGTCAGGGCATGACGTAGGAACAGCATCAGGGCCTTTGTGGGGTCAGCATGCAGGTCATAGTGAAAGACATGAACAGGGCCTGTGTTAGTCACAGAATCAAGGCCTCAGTCAGGGAAAGCTTCAGGGCCTGAGTTAGGAACAGCCTCAGGTCTTCACTTAAGGACGGCAACAGGCTTTCTTTTGGAAAGTATCAGAACAGTGGATAGAAATGAGTCAGGATATTAGCTCAGGACAGTGTCCGGATTTTAGTTATTGATTGCAACAGGTCCCATGTTAGGGACAGATTCCGGGCTTTAGTGAGAGATAGTGTCAAGGCCTTTGTTCGGATTAGTCAGGGCTTAGTTAGGGATACTATTAGGGTTTCATTTAGGATAAGATGCAGGACATGAGCTTGGGACAGAGTCAGGTTCCGGGCCAGGGATAACGTCACGAAATGACCCAGGAAAAGCGTGAAGACCTTCGTTATTGAGAGCCTCAGGGCCTTACTTAGGACCAGCGTGAGGGCCTAAATCAGGACCACTGCCAGGGCTTCCTATACAGACAGCGTCAGAGCATAAGGAAGGTACAGCCAAAGGGCCTAAGTGAGGCTTATCTTTAGTTCCTGAGTTCGGGACACTGTCAGGGCATGACTTAGGAGCTGCAGAAGGGCCTCTGTGGCATCAGCGTGAGGGTCTTCACTAAAGACATTATCAGGGCCTCTGTTACTGAGAGCCTCAGGGCCTCATTTTCAGACAGCATCAAGGCTTACTTTGGGTCAGTTTCAGGACCTTGGTAAGACCTGGGTCAGGATATTAACTCAGGATAATATCAGGACTTTAGATATTGGCGGCAGTAGGGCCTTAGTTAGAGTCAGTGTCAGGGTCTGAGTTAGGAATATCATTATGGGCTTTGTTAGGTAATAGTGTTAGGGATTGAGCTAGGAGTAGTGTCAGGGTCCGAGTTACGTGTAATGTCAGGGTCTTGGTTTGGGACAGTGTCAGGGCCTGGTTTAGCACGAGTCTCCAGGCCGTAGTTAGGGACAGGTTCAGAGCATCGGGAGTAATTTCAGCGCCTTATTTATGTTCAGCATCAGGGATGATTTAGTTAGCATAAGAGGAGCCATTCCTGCAAGAACCTTGAAGGCCAACACACAAGAATGTAAAAGTGAACCGTGCATGCTGCTATGAAGGAATATTCCACAGCAGTTGAGTACACTTTGTTTAAGGTTAACAAGAGTTTAAAAATTATTGTTTTAAGAAACCAATATTCATATGATGAAAGAATTTCATCGTAAAGAATCTCTTTCCCTAAACTTGACATTAGCTAAAGTCAAGATTAGATTAAGGTCTAGGGGTAGTGTCAGTTAATGACCTAGTTTTAGTGTCAAGACCTTACTTACTTAGAGAATCAAGGCCTAAAATTTAGGACCTGCGTCAAGATTTTCGGTAGGGACAGCGTCAGACCTGACTTATGGAGAACTTCAGGGCCTGAGTGAGGCCTAGCGTCATCCCCGTAGCTGTAGACACAGTCAGGGCATGACTTAGGAGCAGCATAAACACCTTGGTTGGGTCAGCGAAAGGTCATAGTGAAAGACATGAGCAGGCCTTGAGTGAGTCACAGAATCAAGGCCTCCGTTAGGGAAAGCTTCAGGGCCTGAGTTAGGCACAGTGTCTGGTCTTCACTTAAAGACACCGACCGGTTTGGGACAGTGTCAGGATCGTGCATAGAAATGTGTCAGGAAAGTATCTCAGGACAGTGTCCGGATTTTAGTTATTGATTGCAACAGGTCCCATGTTAGGGACAGATTCCGGGCTTTAGTGAGAGATAGTGTCAAGGCCTTTGTTCGGATTAGTCAGGGCTTAGTTAGGGATACTATTAGGGTTTCATTTAGGATAAGATGCAGGACATGAGCTTGGGACAGAGTCAGGTTCCAGGCCAGGGATAGCGTCACGAAATGACCCAGGAAAAGCGTGAAGACCTTCGTTATTGAGAGCCTCAGGGCCTTACTTAGGACCAGCGTGAGGGTCTAAATCAGGACCACTGCCAGGGCTTCCTATACAGACAGCGTCAGAGCATAAGGAAGGTACAGCCAAAGGGCCTAAGTGAGGCTTATCTTTAGGGCCTGAGTTCGGGACACTGTCAGGGCATGACTTAGGAGCAGCAGAAGGGCCTCTGTGGGATCATCGTGAGGGTCTTCACTAAAGACATTATCAGGGCCTCTGTTAGGGAGAGCCTCAGGGCCTCATTTACAGACAGCATCAAGGCTTACTTTGGGTCAGTTTCAGGACCTTGGTAAGACCTGGGTCAGGATATTAACTCAGGATAATATCAGGATTTTAGATATTGGCGGCAGCTGGGCTTTAGTTAGAAACAGTGTCAGGGCCTGAGTTAGGACTAGCATTATAGCCTTTGTTAGGTATAGTCAGGGCCTTTTCTAGGGACAATGTCAGGTTCCGGGCCTTAGTGAGAAGTCGTGTCAAGGCCTTAGGAAGGATTATTCAGGGCCCTAGTTACGGAGAGTGTTAGGGTTTCATTTAGGATAAGATGCAGGACATGAGCTTGGGACAGAGTCAGGTTCCGGGCCAGGGATAGTGTCAGGAAACGACCAAGAGAAAGCGTTAAAACCTTAGTTATTGAGAGCATCGGGGCCTGACTTAGGACCAGAGTCAGGCCCTAAATCACGACCACTGCCCTGGCTTCATATAAGGACAGCATCAGAGCCTAAGTAAGGTACAGCCCAAGTGCCTAAGTGAGGCCTATCTTTAGGATCTGAGTTAGGGAAAGTGTCAGGGCATGACTTAGGAGCAGCAGAAGGGCCTCTGTGGGATCAGCCTGAGGGTCTTCATTAAAGACATTATCAGGGCCTCTGTTAGGGAGAGCCTCAGGACCTCATTTTCGGACAGCATCAAGGCTTACTTTGGGTCAGTTTCAGGACCTTGGTAAGACCTGGGTCAGGATATTAACTCAGGATAGTATCAGGACTTTAGATATTGGCGGCAGTAGGGCCTTAGTTAGAGTCAGTGTCAGGGTCTGAGTTAGGAATATCATTATGGCCTTTGTTAGGTATAGTATCAGGGAGTGAGCTAGGAGTAGTGTCAGGGTCCGAGTTACGTGTAATGTCAGGGTCTTGGTTAGGGACAGTGTCAGCGCCTGGGTTAGCACGAGTCTCGAGGCCGTAGTTAGGGACAGGTTCAGAGCATCGGGAGTAATTTCAGCGCCTTATTTATGTTCAGCATCAGGGATGATTTAGTTAGCATAAGAGGAGCCATTCCTGCAAGAACCCTGAAGGCCAACACACAAGAATGTAAAAGTGAACCATGCACGCTGCTATGAAGGAATATTCCACAGCAGTTGAGTACAGTTTGTTTAAGGTTAACAAGAGTTTAAAAATTGTTGTTTTAAGAAACCAATATTCATATGATGAAAGAATTTCATCGTTAAGAATCTCTTTCCCTAAACTTGACATTAGCTAAAGTCAAGATTAGATTAAGGTCTAGGGGTAGTGTCAGTTAATGACCTAGATTTGGTGTCAAGACCTTAGTTACTTAGAGAATCAAGGCCTAAAATTTAGGACCTGCGTCAAGATTTTCGGTAGGGACAGATTCAGACCTGACTTATGGAGAACGTCAGGGCCTGAGTGAGGCCTAGCGTCAGCCCCCTAGCTGCAGCCACAGTCAGGGTACCACTTAGGAGCAGCATAAACACCTTGGTTGGGTCAGCGAAAGGTCATAGTGAAAGACATGAGCAGGCCTTGAGTGAGTCACAGAATCAAGGCCTCACTTAGGGAAAGCTTCAGGGCCTGAGTTAGGCACAGTGTCAGGTCTTCACTTAAAGACACCGACCGGTTTGGGACAGTGTCAGGATCGTGCATAGAAATGTGTCAGGAAAGTATCTCAGGACAGTGTCCGGATTTTAGTTATTGATTGCAACAGGTGCCATGTTAGGGACAGATTCCGGGCTTTAGTGAGAGATAGTGTCAAGGCCTTTGTTCGGATTGGTCAGGGCTTAGTTAGGGATACTATTAGGGTTTCATTTAGGATAAGATGCAGGACATGAGCTTGGGACAGAGTCAGTTTCCGGGCCAGGGATAGCGTCACGAAATGACCCAGGAAAAGCGTGAAGACCTTCGTTATTGAGAGCCTCAGGGCCTTACTTAGGACCAGCGTGAGGGCCTAAATCAGGACCACTGCCAGGGCTTCCTATACAGACAGCGTCAGAGCATAAGGAAGGTACAGCCAAAGGGCCTAAGTGAGGCTTATCTTTAGGGCCTGAGTTCGGGACACTGTCAGGGCATGACTTAGGAGCAGCAGAAGGGCCTCTGTGGGATCAGCGTCAGGTTCTTCATTAAAGACATTATCAGGGCCTCTGTTAGGGAGAGCCTCAGGGCCTCATTTATGGACAGCATCAAGGCTTACTTTGGGTCAGTTTCAGGACCTTGGTAAGACCTGGGTCAGGATATTAACTCAGGATAGTATCAGGATTTTAGATATTGGCGGCAGCTGGGCTGTAGTTAGAAACAGTGTCAGGGCCTGAGTTAGGACTAGCATTATAGCCTTTGTTAGGTATAGTGTCAGGGACTGAGCTAGGAGTTGTGTCAGGGCCTGAGCTAGGATGAGCCTCCAGGCCTCAGTTTGGGAGGGGTTCACAGCCTTGGGAGGAGTTTCCTGAATTTAATTAGGGAAAACATCAGGGATTTAGCATAATAAGAGTTAGTTCGTTAGCATAAGAGGAGGTATTCCTACAAGCACCCTGAAAGCCAACACAGGCAAATGCAGAAGTAAACCAGGCAGGCTGGTATAAAGGAATATTCCACAGAAGTTGAGTACATTTTGTTTAAGTTCAGTAAGAGTTTAAACATTATTTTTTTCAGAAAACTCTATTCAGAAGATGAAAGAATTTCATCCTAAAGAATCTCTTTAGCTAAATTTAACATTAGCAAAAGAGAAGTTTACGTTCAGGTCTAGGGCTAGTGTCAGGTAATGACCTAGGTTTGGAATCAAGCCCTTAGTTACTTATAGAATCAGGGCCTAATTTAGGATCTGTGCCAGGGCTTCGGGTAGGGACAGTGTCAGAGCCTGGTATAGGGAGAAAGTGAGGGCCTGAGTGAGGCCTAGCATCAGGCCCCTAGATGCAGACACTGTCAGGGCATGACTTAGGAGCAGCATCAGGGCGTTTGTGGAGTCAGCATTCGGGTCATAGTGAAAGACATGAGCAGGGCTTGAGTGAGTCACAGAATCAAGGCCTGGGTTAAGGAAAGCTTCAGGGCCTGAGTTAGGCACAGCCTCACGTCTTCAGTTAAGGAGAGCGACAGGGCTCTCTTTGGGACAGTGTCAGAACCTTGGATAGAAATGTGTCAGCATATTAGCTCAGGATAGTGTCCGGATTTTAGTTATTGATTGCAGCAGGACCCATGTTAGGGACAGATTCCAGGCCTTAGTGAGAGATAGTGTCAAGACCTTAGTTACTGAGAGCATCAGGGCCTTCTTTAGAAGCAATGTTAGGGCTTCATGTAAAAATCGCATCCCGGACTGGCTTGGGGTGAGCGACAGGGCCTGAGTGAGGCCTAGCGTCATTCCTGTAGGTGGGGACACTGTCAGGGCGTGACACAGGAGCAGCATCAGTGCCGTTGTTGGATCAGCATTATGGTCTTCGTTAAAGACATGAGCAGGCCTTCTGTTAGGGACAGCGTCACGGCTTACTTAGCGATATTTTCAGGACCTTAGTAAGAGATGGGATAGTAAATTAGCTGAGGATAGTGTGAGGACTTTAGATATTGATGGCATCAGGGCCTTAGTTAGGGACAGTGTCAGGCCTTGAGTTAGGCCTAACATCCAGGCCTTAGTTAGGGACAGTGTCACGGCATGGGGACTCAATTCAGGTCCTGACATGGGCACAGCATAAGGGCTTCAGTTAGCATAAGAGGCAGGACATTAGCTAGGGACAGGGTTAGGGTAAAGTCTAGGGATTGTGTCAGCAAATGACCTCGGGATAGTGTCAAGACCTTAGTTACTGAGAACCTGAGGGCCTTATTTAGGACCAGCATCAGGGCCGGAATTGGGCAAGAAACAGGGCCTGAGTGAGGCCCAGCTTCAGGCCCCTAGCTGGAGACAGTGTCAGGGCATGACGTCGAAGCAGCATCCGGGCCTTGGTTGGGTCAGCATTCGGGTCATAGTTAAGGACATGAGCAGGGCCTGAGTGCGTCAGAGAATCGAGGCCTCCGTTAGGGAAAGCTTCAGGGCCTGAGTTAGGCACAGCCTCAGGTCTTCATTTAAGGACAGCGACAGGCCTTTCTTTGGGACTGTGTCAGGTCCGTGGATAGAAAAGTGTCAGCATATTAGCTCAGGATAGTGTCCGGATTTTCATTATTGATTGCAGCAGGGCCCATGTTAGAGATAGATTCTGGGCCTTAGTGAGAGATAGGGTCAATGCCTTAATTAGGATTAGTCCGGGCCTTAGTTAGGGAGAGTATTAGGGTTTCAATTAGGATAAGATGCAGGACATTACCTTGGGACAGAGTCATGATCCGAGCCAGGGATAGTGTCAGAAAATGACCTGGGTTGGTGTCAAGACCTTAGTTATTTAGAGAATCAGGGCCTAATTTAGGACCTGTGTCAGGGCCTCGGGTAGGGACATCGTCAGAGCCTGACTTAGGGAGAACGTCTAGGCCTGAGTGAGGCCTAGTGCCAGCCCACCTGCTGGAGACACAGTCAGGGCATGACGTAGGAACAGCATCAGGGCCTTTGTGGGGTCAGCATGCAGGTCATAGTGAAAGACATGAACAGGGCCTGTGTTAGTCACAGAATCAAGGCCTCAGTTAGGGAAAGCTTCAGGGCCTGAGTTAGGCACAGCCTCAGGTCTTCACTTAAGGACGGCAACAGGCTTTCTTTTGGAAAGTATCAGGACAGTGGCTAGAAATGTGTCAGGATATTAGCTCTGGACAGTGTCCTTTTTTTAGTTATTAATTGCAGCAGGGACCATTAGGGACAGATTCCGGGCGCTCGTGAGAGATAGTGTGAAGGCCTTTGTTAGGTTTCGTCAGGGCTTAGTTAGGGAGAGTATTAGGGTTTCATTTAGGATAAGATGCAGGACATGAGCTTGGGACAGAGTCAGGTTCCGGGCCAGGGATAGCGTCACGAAATGACCCAGGAAAAGCGTGAAGACCTTCGTTATTGAGAGCCTCAGGGCCTTACTTAGGACCAGCGTGAGGGCCTAAATCAGGACCACTGCCAGGGCTTCCTATACAGACAGCGTCAGAGCATAAGGAAGGTACAGCCTAAGGGCCTAAGTGAGGCTTATCTTTAGTTCCTGAGTTCGGGACACTGTCAGGGCATGACATAGGAGCTGCAGAAGGGCCTCTGTTGCATCAGCGTGAGGGTCTTCACTAAAGACATTATCAGGGCCTCTGTTACTGAGAGCCTCAGGGCCTCATTTTCAGACAGCATCAAGGCTTACTTTGGGTCAGTTTCAGGACCTTGGTAAGACCTGGGTCAGGATATTAACTCAGGATAGCATCAGGACTTTAGATATTGGCGGCAGCAGGGCCTTAGTTAGAGTCAGTGTCAGGGTCTGAGTTAGGAATATCATTATGGGCTTTGTTAGGTAATAGTGTCAGGGACTGAGCTAGGAGTAGTGACAGGGTCCGAGTTACGTGTAATGTCAGGGTCTTGGTTTGGGACAGTGTCAGGGCCTGGGTTAGCACGAGTCTCCAGGCCGTAGTTAGGGACAGGTTCAGAGCATCGGGAGTAATTTCAGCGCCTTATTTATGTTCAGCATCAGGGATGATTTAGTTAGCATAAGAGGAGCCATTCCTGCAAGAACACTGAAGGCCAACACACGAGAATGTAAAAGTAAACCATGCACGCTGCTATGAAGGAATATTCCACAGCAGTTGAGTACACTTTGTTTAAGGTTAACAAGAGTTTAAAAATTATTGTTTTAAGAAACCAATATTCATATGATGAAAGATTTTCATCGTAAAGAATCTCTTTCCCTAAACTTGACATTAGCTAAAGTCAAGATTAGATTAAGGTCTAGGGGTAGTGTCAGTTAATGACGTAGATTTGGTGTCAAGACCTTAGTTACTTAGAGAATCAAGGCCTAAAATTTAGGACCTGCGTCAAGATTTTCGGTAGGGACAGCGTCAGACCTGACTTATGGAGAACGTCAGGGCCTGAGTGAGGCCTAGCGTCAGCCCCCTAGCTGCAGACACAGTCAGGGTACGACTTAGGAGCAGCATAAACACCTTGGTTGGGTCAGCGAAAGGTCATAGTGAAAGACATGAGCAGGCCTTGAGTGAGTCACAGAATCAAGGCCTCACTTAGGGAAAGCTTCAGGGCCTGAGTTAGGCACAGTGTCAGGTCTTCACTTACAGACACCGACCGGTTTGGGACAGTGTCAGGATCGTGCATAGAAATGTGTCAGGAAATTACCTCAGGACAGTGTCCGGATTTTAGTTATTGATTGCAACAGGTCCCATGTTAGGGACAGATTCCGGGCTTTAGTGAGAGATAGTGTCAAGGCCTCTGTTCGGATTGGTCAGGGCTTAGTTAGGGATACTATTAGGGTTTCATTTAGGATAAGATGCAGGACATGAGCTTGGGACAGACTCATGATCCGAGCCAGGGATAGTGTCAGAAAATGACCTGGGTTGGTTTCAAGACCTTAGTTATTTAGAGAATCAGGGCCTAATTTAGGACCTGTGTCAGGACTTCGGGTAGGGACAGCGTCAGAGCCTGACTTAGGGAGAACGTCTAGGCCTGAGTGAGGCCTAGTGCCAGCCCACCTGCTGGAGACACAGTCAGGGCATGACGTAGGAACAGCATCAGGGCCTTTGTGGGGTCAGCATGCAGGTCATAGTGAAAGACATGAACAGGGCCTGTGTTAGTCACAGAATCAAGGCCTCAGTCAGGGAAAGCTTCAGGGCCTGAGTTAGGAACAGCCTCAGGTCTTCACTTAAGGACGGCAACAGGCTTTCTTTTGGAAAGTATCAGAACAGTGGATAGAAATGAGTCAGGATATTAGCTCAGGACAGTGTCCGGATTTTAGTTATTGATTGCAACAGGTCCCATGTTAGGGACAGATTCCGGGCTTTAGTGAGAGATAGTGTCAAGGCCTTTGTTCGGATTAGTCAGGGCTTAGTTAGGGATACTATTAGGGTTTCATTTAGGATAAGATGCAGGACATGAGCTTGGGACAGAGTCAGGTTCCGGGCCAGGGATAACGTCACGAAATGACCCAGGAAAAGCGTGAAGACCTTCGTTATTGAGAGCCTCAGGGCCTTACTTAGGACCAGCGTGAGGGCCTAAATCAGGACCACTGCCAGGGCTTCCTATACAGACAGCGTCAGAGCATAAGGAAGGTACAGCCAAAGGGCCTAAGTGAGGCTTATCTTTAGTTCCTGAGTTCGGGACACTGTCAGGGCATGACTTAGGAGCTGCAGAAGGGCCTCTGTGGCATCAGCGTGAGGGTCTTCACTAAAGACATTATCAGGGCCTCTGTTACTGAGAGCCTCAGGGCCTCATTTTCAGACAGCATCAAGGCTTACTTTGGGTCAGTTTCAGGACCTTGGTAAGACCTGGGTCAGGATATTAACTCAGGATAATATCAGGACTTTAGATATTGGCGGCAGTAGGGCCTTAGTTAGAGTCAGTGTCAGGGTCTGAGTTAGGAATATCATTATGGGCTTTGTTAGGTAATAGTGTTAGGGATTGAGCTAGGAGTAGTGTCAGGGTCCGAGTTACGTGTAATGTCAGGGTCTTGGTTTGGGACAGTGTCAGGGCCTGGTTTAGCACGAGTCTCCAGGCCGTAGTTAGGGACAGGTTCAGAGCATCGGGAGTAATTTCAGCGCCTTATTTATGTTCAGCATCAGGGATGATTTAGTTAGCATAAGAGGAGCCATTCCTGCAAGAACCTTGAAGGCCAACACACAAGAATGTAAAAGTGAACCGTGCATGCTGCTATGAAGGAATATTCCACAGCAGTTGAGTACACTTTGTTTAAGGTTAACAAGAGTTTAAAAATTATTGTTTTAAGAAACCAATATTCATATGATGAAAGAATTTCATCGTAAAGAATCTCTTTCCCTAAACTTGACATTAGCTAAAGTCAAGATTAGATTAAGGTCTAGGGGTAGTGTCAGTTAATGACCTAGTTTTAGTGTCAAGACCTTACTTACTTAGAGAATCAAGGCCTAAAATTTAGGACCTGCGTCAAGATTTTCGGTAGGGACAGCGTCAGACCTGACTTATGGAGAACTTCAGGGCCTGAGTGAGGCCTAGCGTCATCCCCGTAGCTGTAGACACAGTCAGGGCATGACTTAGGAGCAGCATAAACACCTTGGTTGGGTCAGCGAAAGGTCATAGTGAAAGACATGAGCAGGCCTTGAGTGAGTCACAGAATCAAGGCCTCCGTTAGGGAAAGCTTCAGGGCCTGAGTTAGGCACAGTGTCTGGTCTTCACTTAAAGACACCGACCGGTTTGGGACAGTGTCAGGATCGTGCATAGAAATGTGTCAGGAAAGTATCTCAGGACAGTGTCCGGATTTTAGTTATTGATTGCAACAGGTCCCATGTTAGGGACAGATTCCGGGCTTTAGTGAGAGATAGTGTCAAGGCCTTTGTTCGGATTAGTCAGGGCTTAGTTAGGGATACTATTAGGGTTTCATTTAGGATAAGATGCAGGACATGAGCTTGGGACAGAGTCAGGTTCCAGGCCAGGGATAGCGTCACGAAATGACCCAGGAGAAGCGTGAAGACCTTCGTTATTGAGAGCCTCAGGGCCTTACTTAGGACCAGCGTGAGGGTCTAAATCAGGACCACTGCCAGGGCTTCCTATACAGACAGCGTCAGAGCATAAGGAAGGTACAGCCAAAGGGCCTAAGTGAGGCTTATCTTTAGGGCCTGAGTTCGGGACACTGTCAGGGCATGACTTAGGAGCAGCAGAAGGGCCTCTGTGGGATCATCGTGAGGGTCTTCACTAAAGACATTATCAGGGCCTCTGTTAGGGAGAGCCTCAGGGCCTCATTTACAGACAGCATCAAGGCTTACTTTGGGTCAGTTTCAGGACCTTGGTAAGACCTGGGTCAGGATATTAACTCAGGATAATATCAGGATTTTAGATATTGGCGGCAGCTGGGCTTTAGTTAGAAACAGTGTCAGGGCCTGAGTTAGGACTAGCATTATAGCCTTTGTTAGGTATAGTCAGGGCCTTTTCTAGGGACAATGTCAGGTTCCGGGCCTTAGTGAGAAGTCGTGTCAAGGCCTTAGGAAGGATTATTCAGGGCCCTAGTTACGGAGAGTGTTAGGGTTTCATTTAGGATAAGATGCAGGACATGAGCTTGGGACAGAGTCAGGTTCCGGGCCAGGGATAGTGTCAGGAAACGACCAAGAGAAAGCGTTAAAACCTTAGTTATTGAGAGCATCGGGGCCTGACTTAGGACCAGAGTCAGGCCCTAAATCACGACCACTGCCCTGGCTTCATATAAGGACAGCATCAGAGCCTAAGTAAGGTACAGCCCAAGTGCCTAAGTGAGGCCTATCTTTAGGATCTGAGTTAGGGAAAGTGTCAGGGCATGACTTAGGAGCAGCAGAAGGGCCTCTGTGGGATCAGCCTGAGGGTCTTCATTAAAGACATTATCAGGGCCTCTGTTAGGGAGAGCCTCAGGACCTCATTTTCGGACAGCATCAAGGCTTACTTTGGGTCAGTTTCAGGACCTTGGTAAGACCTGGGTCAGGATATTAACTCAGGATAGTATCAGGACTTTAGATATTGGCGGCAGTAGGGCCTTAGTTAGAGTCAGTGTCAGGGTCTGAGTTAGGAATATCATTATGGCCTTTGTTAGGTATAGTATCAGGGAGTGAGCTAGGAGTAGTGTCAGGGTCCGAGTTACGTGTAATGTCAGGGTCTTGGTTAGGGACAGTGTCAGCGCCTGGGTTAGCACGAGTCTCGAGGCCGTAGTTAGGGACAGGTTCAGAGCATCGGGAGTAATTTCAGCGCCTTATTTATGTTCAGCATCAGGGATGATTTAGTTAGCATAAGAGGAGCCATTCCTGCAAGAACCCTGAAGGCCAACACACAAGAATGTAAAAGTGAACCATGCACGCTGCTATGAAGGAATATTCCACAGCAGTTGAGTACAGTTTGTTTAAGGTTAACAAGAGTTTAAAAATTGTTGTTTTAAGAAACCAATATTCATATGATGAAAGAATTTCATCGTTAAGAATCTCTTTCCCTAAACTTGACATTAGCTAAAGTCAAGATTAGATTAAGGTCTAGGGGTAGTGTCAGTTAATGACCTAGATTTGGTGTCAAGACCTTAGTTACTTAGAGAATCAAGGCCTAAAATTTAGGACCTGCGTCAAGATTTTCGGTAGGGACAGATTCAGACCTGACTTATGGAGAACGTCAGGGCCTGAGTGAGGCCTAGCGTCAGCCCCCTAGCTGCAGCCACAGTCAGGGTACCACTTAGGAGCAGCATAAACACCTTGGTTGGGTCAGCGAAAGGTCATAGTGAAAGACATGAGCAGGCCTTGAGTGAGTCACAGAATCAAGGCCTCACTTAGGGAAAGCTTCAGGGCCTGAGTTAGGCACAGTGTCAGGTCTTCACTTAAAGACACCGACCGGTTTGGGACAGTGTCAGGATCGTGCATAGAAATGTGTCAGGAAAGTATCTCAGGACAGTGTCCGGATTTTAGTTATTGATTGCAACAGGTGCCATGTTAGGGACAGATTCCGGGCTTTAGTGAGAGATAGTGTCAAGGCCTTTGTTCGGATTGGTCAGGGCTTAGTTAGGGATACTATTAGGGTTTCATTTAGGATAAGATGCAGGACATGAGCTTGGGACAGAGTCAGTTTCCGGGCCAGGGATAGCGTCACGAAATGACCCAGGAAAAGCGTGAAGACCTTCGTTATTGAGAGCCTCAGGGCCTTACTTAGGACCAGCGTGAGGGCCTAAATCAGGACCACTGCCAGGGCTTCCTATACAGACAGCGTCAGAGCATAAGGAAGGTACAGCCAAAGGGCCTAAGTGAGGCTTATCTTTAGGGCCTGAGTTCGGGACACTGTCAGGGCATGACTTAGGAGCAGCAGAAGGGCCTCTGTGGGATCAGCGTCAGGTTCTTCATTAAAGACATTATCAGGGCCTCTGTTAGGGAGAGCCTCAGGGCCTCATTTATGGACAGCATCAAGGCTTACTTTGGGTCAGTTTCAGGACCTTGGTAAGACCTGGGTCAGGATATTAACTCAGGATAGTATCAGGATTTTAGATATTGGCGGCAGCTGGGCTGTAGTTAGAAACAGTGTCAGGGCCTGAGTTAGGACTAGCATTATAGCCTTTGTTAGGTATAGTGTCAGGGACTGAGCTAGGAGTTGTGTCAGGGCCTGAGCTAGGATGAGCCTCCAGGCCTCAGTTTGGGAGGGGTTCACAGCCTTGGGAGGAGTTTCCTGAATTTAATTAGGGAAAACATCAGGGATTTAGCATAATAAGAGTTAGTTCGTTAGCATAAGAGGAGGTATTCCTACAAGCACCCTGAAAGCCAACACAGGCAAATGCAGAAGTAAACCAGGCAGGCTGGTATAAAGGAATATTCCACAGAAGTTGAGTACATTTTGTTTAAGTTCAGTAAGAGTTTAAACATTATTTTTTTCAGAAAACTCTATTCAGAAGATGAAAGAATTTCATCCTAAAGAATCTCTTTAGCTAAATTTAACATTAGCAAAAGAGAAGTTTACGTTCAGGTCTAGGGCTAGTGTCAGGTAATGACCTAGGTTTGGAATCAAGCCCTTAGTTACTTATAGAATCAGGGCCTAATTTAGGATCTGTGCCAGGGCTTCGGGTAGGGACAGTGTCAGAGCCTGGTATAGGGAGAAAGTGAGGGCCTGAGTGAGGCCTAGCATCAGGCCCCTAGATGCAGACACTGTCAGGGCATGACTTAGGAGCAGCATCAGGGCGTTTGTGGAGTCAGCATTCGGGTCATAGTGAAAGACATGAGCAGGGCTTGAGTGAGTCACAGAATCAAGGCCTGGGTTAAGGAAAGCTTCAGGGCCTGAGTTAGGCACAGCCTCACGTCTTCAGTTAAGGAGAGCGACAGGGCTCTCTTTGGGACAGTGTCAGAACCTTGGATAGAAATGTGTCAGCATATTAGCTCAGGATAGTGTCCGGATTTTAGTTATTGATTGCAGCAGGACCCATGTTAGGGACAGATTCCAGGCCTTAGTGAGAGATAGTGTCAAGACCTTAGTTACTGAGAGCATCAGGGCCTTCTTTAGAAGCAATGTTAGGGCTTCATGTAAAAATCGCATCCCGGACTGGCTTGGGGTGAGCGACAGGGCCTGAGTGAGGCCTAGCGTCATTCCTGTAGGTGGGGACACTGTCAGGGCGTGACACAGGAGCAGCATCAGTGCCGTTGTTGGATCAGCATTATGGTCTTCGTTAAAGACATGAGCAGGCCTTCTGTTAGGGACAGCGTCACGGCTTACTTAGCGATATTTTCAGGACCTTAGTAAGAGATGGGATAGTAAATTAGCTGAGGATAGTGTGAGGACTTTAGATATTGATGGCATCAGGGCCTTAGTTAGGGACAGTGTCAGGCCTTGAGTTAGGCCTAACATCCAGGCCTTAGTTAGGGACAGTGTCACGGCATGGGGACTCAATTCAGGTCCTGACATGGGCACAGCATAAGGGCTTCAGTTAGCATAAGAGGCAGGACATTAGCTAGGGACAGGGTTAGGGTAAAGTCTAGGGATTGTGTCAGCAAATGACCTCGGGATAGTGTCAAGACCTTAGTTACTGAGAACCTGAGGGCCTTATTTAGGACCAGCATCAGGGCCGGAATTGGGCAAGAAACAGGGCCTGAGTGAGGCCCAGCTTCAGGCCCCTAGCTGGAGACAGTGTCAGGGCATGACGTCGAAGCAGCATCCGGGCCTTGGTTGGGTCAGCATTCGGGTCATAGTTAAGGACATGAGCAGGGCCTGAGTGCGTCAGAGAATCGAGGCCTCCGTTAGGGAAAGCTTCAGGGCCTGAGTTAGGCACAGCCTCAGGTCTTCATTTAAGGACAGCGACAGGCCTTTCTTTGGGACTGTGTCAGGTCCGTGGATAGAAAAGTGTCAGCATATTAGCTCAGGATAGTGTCCGGATTTTCATTATTGATTGCAGCAGGGCCCATGTTAGGGATAGATTCTGGGCCTTAGTGAGAGATAGGGTCAATGCCTTAATTAGGATTAGTCCGGGCCTTAGTTAGGGAGAGTATTAGGGTTTCAATTAGGATAAGATGCAGGACATTACCTTGGGACAGAGTTATGATCCGAGCCAGGGATAGTGTCAGAAAATGACCTGGGTTGGTGTCAAGACCTTAGTTATTTAGAGAATCAGGGCCTAATTTAGGACCTGTGTCAGGGCCTCGGGTAGGGACATCGTCAGAGCCTGACTTAGGGAGAACGTCTAGGCCTGAGTGAGGCCTAGTGCCAGCCCACCTGCTGGAGACACAGTCAGGGCATGACGTAGGAACAGCATCAGGGCCTTTGTGGGGTCAGCATGCAGGTCATAGTGAAAGACATGAACAGGGCCTGTGTTAGTCACAGAATCAAGGCCTCAGTTAGGGAAAGCTTCAGGGCCTGAGTTAGGCACAGCCTCAGGTCTTCACTTAAGGACGGCAACAGGCTTTCTTTTGGAAAGTATCAGGACAGTGGCTAGAAATGTGTCAGGATATTAGCTCTGGACAGTGTCCTTTTTTTAGTTATTAATTGCAGCAGGGACCATTAGGGACAGATTCCGGGCGCTCGTGAGAGATAGTGTGAAGGCCTTTGTTAGGTTTCGTCAGGGCTTAGTTAGGGAGAGTATTAGGGTTTCATTTAGGATAAGATGCAGGACATGAGCTTGGGACAGAGTCAGGTTCCGGGCCAGGGATAGCGTCACGAAATGACCCAGGAAAAGCGTGAAGACCTTCGTTATTGAGAGCCTCAGGGCCTTACTTAGGACCAGCGTGAGGGCCTAAATCAGGACCACTGCCAGGGCTTCCTATACAGACAGCGTCAGAGCATAAGGAAGGTACAGCCTAAGGGCCTAAGTGAGGCTTATCTTTAGTTCCTGAGTTCGGGACACTGTCAGGGCATGACATAGGAGCTGCAGAAGGGCCTCTGTTGCATCAGCGTGAGGGTCTTCACTAAAGACATTATCAGGGTCTCTGTTACTGAGAGCCTCAGGGCCTCATTTTCAGACAGCATCAAGGCTTACTTTGGGTCAGTTTCAGGACCTTGGTAAGACCTGGGTCAGGATATTAACTCAGGATAGCATCAGGACTTTAGATATTGGCGGCAGCAGGGCCTTAGTTAGAGTCAGTGTCAGGGTCTGAGTTAGGAATATCATTATGGGCTTTGTTAGGTAATAGTGTCAGGGACTGAGCTAGGAGTAGTGACAGGGTCCGAGTTACGTGTAATGTCAGGGTCTTGGTTTGGGACAGTGTCAGGGCCTGGGTTAGCACGAGTCTCCAGGCCGTAGTTAGGGACAGGTTCAGAGCATCGGGAGTAATTTCAGCGCCTTATTTATGTTCAGCATCAGGGATGATTTAGTTAGCATAAGAGGAGCCATTCCTGCAAGAACACTGAAGGCCAACACACGAGAATGTAAAAGTAAACCATGCACGCTGCTATGAAGGAATATTCCACAGCAGTTGAGTACACTTTGTTTAAGGTTAACAAGAGTTTAAAAATTATTGTTTTAAGAAACCAATATTCATATGATGAAAGATTTTCATCGTAAAGAATCTCTTTCCCTAAACTTGACATTAGCTAAAGTCAAGATTAGATTAAGGTCTAGGGGTAGTGTCAGTTAATGACGTAGATTTGGTGTCAAGACCTTAGTTACTTAGAGAATCAAGGCCTAAAATTTAGGACCTGCGTCAAGATTTTCGGTAGGGACAGCGTCAGACCTGACTTATGGAGAACGTCAGGGCCTGAGTGAGGCCTAGCGTCAGCCCCCTAGCTGCAGACACAGTCAGGGTACGACTTAGGAGCAGCATAAACACCTTGGTTGGGTCAGCGAAAGGTCATAGTGAAAGACATGAGCAGGCCTTGAGTGAGTCACAGAATCAAGGCCTCACTTAGGGAAAGCTTCAGGGCCTGAGTTAGGCACAGTGTCAGGTCTTCACTTACAGACACCGACCGGTTTGGGACAGTGTCAGGATCGTGCATAGAAATGTGTCAGGAAATTACCTCAGGACAGTGTCCGGATTTTAGTTATTGATTGCAACAGGTCCCATGTTAGGGACAGATTCCGGGCTTTAGTGAGAGATAGTGTCAAGGCCTTTGTTCGGATTGGTCAGGGCTTAGTTAGGGATACTATTAGGGTTTCATTTAGGATAAGATGCAGGACATGAGCTTGGGACAGACTCATGATCCGAGCCAGGGATAGTGTCAGAAAATGACCTGGGTTGGTGTCAAGACCTTAGTTATTTAGAGAATCAGGGCCTAATTTAGGACCTGTGTCAGGGCTTCGGGTAGGGACAGCGTCAGAGCCTGACTTAGGGAGAACGTCTAGGCCTGAGTGAGGCCTAGTGCCAGCCCACCTGCTGGAGACACAGTCAGGGCATGACGTAGGAACAGCATCAGGGCCTTTGTGGGGTCAGCATGCAGGTCATAGTGAAAGACATGAACAGGGCCTGTGTTAGTCACAGAATCAAGGCCTCAGTCAGGGAAAGCTTCAGGGCCTGAGTTAGGAACAGCCTCAGGTCTTCACTTAAGGACGGCAACAGGCTTTCTTTTGGAAAGTATCAGAACAGTGGATAGAAATGAGTCAGGATATTAGCTCAGGACAGTGTCCGGATTTTAGTTATTGATTGCAACAGGTCCCATGTTAGGGACAGATTCCGGGCTTTAGTGAGAGATAGTGTCAAGGCCTTTGTTCGGATTAGTCAGGGCTTAGTTAGGGATACTATTAGGGTTTCATTTAGGATAAGATGCAGGACATGAGCTTGGGACAGAGTCAGGTTCCGGGCCAGGGATAACGTCACGAAATGACCCAGGAAAAGCGTGAAGACCTTCGTTATTGAGAGCCTCAGGGCCTTACTTAGGACCAGCGTGAGGGCCTAAATCAGGACCACTGCCAGGGCTTCCTATACAGACAGCGTCAGAGCATAAGGAAGGTACAGCCAAAGGGCCTAAGTGAGGCTTATCTTTAGTTCCTGAGTTCGGGACACTGTCAGGGCATGACTTAGGAGCTGCAGAAGGGCCTCTGTGGCATCAGCGTGAGGGTCTTCACTAAAGACATTATCAGGGCCTCTGTTACTGAGAGCCTCAGGGCCTCATTTTCAGACAGCATCAAGGCTTACTTTGGGTCAGTTTCAGGACCTTGGTAAGACCTGGGTCAGGATATTAACTCAGGATAATATCAGGACTTTAGATATTGGCGGCAGTAGGGCCTTAGTTAGAGTCAGTGTCAGGGTCTGAGTTAGGAATATCATTATGGGCTTTGTTAGGTAATAGTGTTAGGGATTGAGCTAGGAGTAGTGTCAGGGTCCGAGTTACGTGTAATGTCAGGGTCTTGGTTTGGGACAGTGTCAGGGCCTGGTTTAGCACGAGTCTCCAGGCCGTAGTTAGGGACAGGTTCAGAGCATCGGGAGTAATTTCAGCGCCTTATTTATGTTCAGCATCAGGGATGATTTAGTTAGCATAAGAGGAGCCATTCCTGCAAGAACCTTGAAGGCCAACACACAAGAATGTAAAAGTGAACCGTGCATGCTGCTATGAAGGAATATTCCACAGCAGTTGAGTACACTTTGTTTAAGGTTAACAAGAGTTTAAAAATTATTGTTTTAAGAAACCAATATTCATATGATGAAAGAATTTCATCGTAAAGAATCTCTTTCCCTAAACTTGACATTAGCTAAAGTCAAGATTAGATTAAGGTCTAGGGGTAGTGTCAGTTAATGACCTAGTTTTAGTGTCAAGACCTTACTTACTTAGAGAATCAAGGCCTAAAATTTAGGACCTGCGTCAAGATTTTCGGTAGGGACAGCGTCAGACCTGACTTATGGAGAACTTCAGGGCCTGAGTGAGGCCTAGCGTCATCCCCGTAGCTGTAGACACAGTCAGGGCATGACTTAGGAGCAGCATAAACACCTTGGTTGGGTCAGCGAAAGGTCATAGTGAAAGACATGAGCAGGCCTTGAGTGAGTCACAGAATCAAGGCCTCCGTTAGGGAAAGCTTCAGGGCCTGAGTTAGGCACAGTGTCTGGTCTTCACTTAAAGACACCGACCGGTTTGGGACAGTGTCAGGATCGTGCATAGAAATGTGTCAGGAAAGTATCTCAGGACAGTGTCCGGATTTTAGTTATTGATTGCAACAGGTCCCATGTTAGGGACAGATTCCGGGCTTTAGTGAGAGATAGTGTCAAGGCCTTTGTTCGGATTAGTCAGGGCTTAGTTAGGGATACTATTAGGGTTTCATTTAGGATAAGATGCAGGACATGAGCTTGGGACAGAGTCAGGTTCCAGGCCAGGGATAGCGTCACGAAATGACCCAGGAGAAGCGTGAAGACCTTCGTTATTGAGAGCCTCAGGGCCTTACTTAGGACCAGCGTGAGGGTCTAAATCAGGACCACTGCCAGGGCTTCCTATACAGACAGCGTCAGAGCATAAGGAAGGTACAGCCAAAGGGCCTAAGTGAGGCTTATCTTTAGGGCCTGAGTTCGGGACACTGTCAGGGCATGACTTAGGAGCAGCAGAAGGGCCTCTGTGGGATCATCGTGAGGGTCTTCACTAAAGACATTATCAGGGCCTCTGTTAGGGAGAGCCTCAGGGCCTCATTTACAGACAGCATCAAGGCTTACTTTGGGTCAGTTTCAGGACCTTGGTAAGACCTGGGTCAGGATATTAACTCAGGATAATATCAGGATTTTAGATATTGGCGGCAGCTGGGCTTTAGTTAGAAACAGTGTCAGGGCCTGAGTTAGGACTAGCATTATAGCCTTTGTTAGGTATAGTCAGGGCCTTTTCTAGGGACAATGTCAGGTTCCGGGCCTTAGTGAGAAGTCGTGTCAAGGCCTTAGGAAGGATTATTCAGGGCCCTAGTTACGGAGAGTGTTAGGGTTTCATTTAGGATAAGATGCAGGACATGAGCTTGGGACAGAGTCAGGTTCCGGGCCAGGGATAGTGTCAGGAAACGACCAAGAGAAAGCGTTAAAACCTTAGTTATTGAGAGCATCGGGGCCTGACTTAGGACCAGAGTCAGGCCCTAAATCACGACCACTGCCCTGGCTTCATATAAGGACAGCATCAGAGCCTAAGTAAGGTACAGCCCAAGTGCCTAAGTGAGGCCTATCTTTAGGATCTGAGTTAGGGAAAGTGTCAGGGCATGACTTAGGAGCAGCAGAAGGGCCTCTGTGGGATCAGCCTGAGGGTCTTCATTAAAGACATTATCAGGGCCTCTGTTAGGGAGAGCCTCAGGACCTCATTTTCGGACAGCATCAAGGCTTACTTTGGGTCAGTTTCAGGACCTTGGTAAGACCTGGGTCAGGATATTAACTCAGGATAGTATCAGGACTTTAGATATTGGCGGCAGTAGGGCCTTAGTTAGAGTCAGTGTCAGGGTCTGAGTTAGGAATATCATTATGGCCTTTGTTAGGTATAGTATCAGGGAGTGAGCTAGGAGTAGTGTCAGGGTCCGAGTTACGTGTAATGTCAGGGTCTTGGTTAGGGACAGTGTCAGCGCCTGGGTTAGCACGAGTCTCGAGGCCGTAGTTAGGGACAGGTTCAGAGCATCGGGAGTAATTTCAGCGCCTTATTTATGTTCAGCATCAGGGATGATTTAGTTAGCATAAGAGGAGCCATTCCTGCAAGAACCCTGAAGGCCAACACACAAGAATGTAAAAGTGAACCATGCACGCTGCTATGAAGGAATATTCCACAGCAGTTGAGTACAGTTTGTTTAAGGTTAACAAGAGTTTAAAAATTGTTGTTTTAAGAAACCAATATTCATATGATGAAAGAATTTCATCGTTAAGAATCTCTTTCCCTAAACTTGACATTAGCTAAAGTCAAGATTAGATTAAGGTCTAGGGGTAGTGTCAGTTAATGACCTAGATTTGGTGTCAAGACCTTAGTTACTTAGAGAATCAAGGCCTAAAATTTAGGACCTGCGTCAAGATTTTCGGTAGGGACAGATTCAGACCTGACTTATGGAGAACGTCAGGGCCTGAGTGAGGCCTAGCGTCAGCCCCCTAGCTGCAGCCACAGTCAGGGTACCACTTAGGAGCAGCATAAACACCTTGGTTGGGTCAGCGAAAGGTCATAGTGAAAGACATGAGCAGGCCTTGAGTGAGTCACAGAATCAAGGCCTCACTTAGGGAAAGCTTCAGGGCCTGAGTTAGGCACAGTGTCAGGTCTTCACTTAAAGACACCGACCGGTTTGGGACAGTGTCAGGATCGTGCATAGAAATGTGTCAGGAAAGTATCTCAGGACAGTGTCCGGATTTTAGTTATTGATTGCAACAGGTGCCATGTTAGGGACAGATTCCGGGCTTTAGTGAGAGATAGTGTCAAGGCCTTTGTTCGGATTGGTCAGGGCTTAGTTAGGGATACTATTAGGGTTTCATTTAGGATAAGATGCAGGACATGAGCTTGGGACAGAGTCAGTTTCCGGGCCAGGGATAGCGTCACGAAATGACCCAGGAAAAGCGTGAAGACCTTCGTTATTGAGAGCCTCAGGGCCTTACTTAGGACCAGCGTGAGGGCCTAAATCAGGACCACTGCCAGGGCTTCCTATACAGACAGCGTCAGAGCATAAGGAAGGTACAGCCAAAGGGCCTAAGTGAGGCTTATCTTTAGGGCCTGAGTTCGGGACACTGTCAGGGCATGACTTAGGAGCAGCAGAAGGGCCTCTGTGGGATCAGCGTCAGGTTCTTCATTAAAGACATTATCAGGGCCTCTGTTAGGGAGAGCCTCAGGGCCTCATTTATGGACAGCATCAAGGCTTACTTTGGGTCAGTTTCAGGACCTTGGTAAGACCTGGGTCAGGATATTAACTCAGGATAGTATCAGGATTTTAGATATTGGCGGCAGCTGGGCTGTAGTTAGAAACAGTGTCAGGGCCTGAGTTAGGACTAGCATTATAGCCTTTGTTAGGTATAGTGTCAGGGACTGAGCTAGGAGTTGTGTCAGGGCCTGAGCTAGGATGAGCCTCCAGGCCTCAGTTTGGGAGGGGTTCACAGCCTTGGGAGGAGTTTCCTGAATTTAATTAGGGAAAACATCAGGGATTTAGCATAATAAGAGTTAGTTCGTTAGCATAAGAGGAGGTATTCCTACAAGCACCCTGAAAGCCAACACAGGCAAATGCAGAAGTAAACCAGGCAGGCTGGTATAAAGGAATATTCCACAGAAGTTGAGTACATTTTGTTTAAGTTCAGTAAGAGTTTAAACATTATTTTTTTCAGAAAACTCTATTCAGAAGATGAAAGAATTTCATCCTAAAGAATCTCTTTAGCTAAATTTAACATTAGCAAAAGAGAAGTTTACGTTCAGGTCTAGGGCTAGTGTCAGGTAATGACCTAGGTTTGGAATCAAGCCCTTAGTTACTTATAGAATCAGGGCCTAATTTAGGATCTGTGCCAGGGCTTCGGGTAGGGACAGTGTCAGAGCCTGGTATAGGGAGAAAGTGAGGGCCTGAGTGAGGCCTAGCATCAGGCCCCTAGATGCAGACACTGTCAGGGCATGACTTAGGAGCAGCATCAGGGCGTTTGTGGAGTCAGCATTCGGGTCATAGTGAAAGACATGAGCAGGGCTTGAGTGAGTCACAGAATCAAGGCCTGGGTTAAGGAAAGCTTCAGGGCCTGAGTTAGGCACAGCCTCACGTCTTCAGTTAAGGAGAGCGACAGGGCTCTCTTTGGGACAGTGTCAGAACCTTGGATAGAAATGTGTCAGCATATTAGCTCAGGATAGTGTCCGGATTTTAGTTATTGATTGCAGCAGGACCCATGTTAGGGACAGATTCCAGGCCTTAGTGAGAGATAGTGTCAAGACCTTAGTTACTGAGAGCATCAGGGCCTTCTTTAGAAGCAATGTTAGGGCTTCATGTAAAAATCGCATCCCGGACTGGCTTGGGGTGAGCGACAGGGCCTGAGTGAGGCCTAGCGTCATTCCTGTAGGTGGGGACACTGTCAGGGCGTGACACAGGAGCAGCATCAGTGCCGTTGTTGGATCAGCATTATGGTCTTCGTTAAAGACATGAGCAGGCCTTCTGTTAGGGACAGCGTCACGGCTTACTTAGCGATATTTTCAGGACCTTAGTAAGAGATGGGATAGTAAATTAGCTGAGGATAGTGTGAGGACTTTAGATATTGATGGCATCAGGGCCTTAGTTAGGGACAGTGTCAGGCCTTGAGTTAGGCCTAACATCCAGGCCTTAGTTAGGGACAGTGTCACGGCATGGGGACTCAATTCAGGTCCTGACATGGGCACAGCATAAGGGCTTCAGTTAGCATAAGAGGCAGGACATTAGCTAGGGACAGGGTTAGGGTAAAGTCTAGGGATTGTGTCAGCAAATGACCTCGGGATAGTGTCAAGACCTTAGTTACTGAGAACCTGAGGGCCTTATTTAGGACCAGCATCAGGGCCGGAATTGGGCAAGAAACAGGGCCTGAGTGAGGCCCAGCTTCAGGCCCCTAGCTGGAGACAGTGTCAGGGCATGACGTCGAAGCAGCATCCGGGCCTTGGTTGGGTCAGCATTCGGGTCATAGTTAAGGACATGAGCAGGGCCTGAGTGCGTCAGAGAATCGAGGCCTCCGTTAGGGAAAGCTTCAGGGCCTGAGTTAGGCACAGCCTCAGGTCTTCATTTAAGGACAGCGACAGGCCTTTCTTTGGGACTGTGTCAGGTCCGTGGATAGAAAAGTGTCAGCATATTAGCTCAGGATAGTGTCCGGATTTTCATTATTGATTGCAGCAGGGCCCATGTTAGAGATAGATTCTGGGCCTTAGTGAGAGATAGGGTCAATGCCTTAATTAGGATTAGTCCGGGCCTTAGTTAGGGAGAGTATTAGGGTTTCAATTAGGATAAGATGCAGGACATTACCTTGGGACAGAGTCATGATCCGAGCCAGGGATAGTGTCAGAAAATGACCTGGGTTGGTGTCAAGACCTTAGTTATTTAGAGAATCAGGGCCTAATTTAGGACCTGTGTCAGGGCCTCGGGTAGGGACATCGTCAGAGCCTGACTTAGGGAGAACGTCTAGGCCTGAGTGAGGCCTAGTGCCAGCCCACCTGCTGGAGACACAGTCAGGGCATGACGTAGGAACAGCATCAGGGCCTTTGTGGGGTCAGCATGCAGGTCATAGTGAAAGACATGAACAGGGCCTGTGTTAGTCACAGAATCAAGGCCTCAGTTAGGGAAAGCTTCAGGGCCTGAGTTAGGCACAGCCTCAGGTCTTCACTTAAGGACGGCAACAGGCTTTCTTTTGGAAAGTATCAGGACAGTGGCTAGAAATGTGTCAGGATATTAGCTCTGGACAGTGTCCTTTTTTTAGTTATTAATTGCAGCAGGGACCATTAGGGACAGATTCCGGGCGCTCGTGAGAGATAGTGTGAAGGCCTTTGTTAGGTTTCGTCAGGGCTTAGTTAGGGAGAGTATTAGGGTTTCATTTAGGATAAGATGCAGGACATGAGCTTGGGACAGAGTCAGGTTCCGGGCCAGGGATAGCGTCACGAAATGACCCAGGAAAAGCGTGAAGACCTTCGTTATTGAGAGCCTCAGGGCCTTACTTAGGACCAGCGTGAGGGCCTAAATCAGGACCACTGCCAGGGCTTCCTATACAGACAGCGTCAGAGCATAAGGAAGGTACAGCCTAAGGGCCTAAGTGAGGCTTATCTTTAGTTCCTGAGTTCGGGACACTGTCAGGGCATGACATAGGAGCTGCAGAAGGGCCTCTGTTGCATCAGCGTGAGGGTCTTCACTAAAGACATTATCAGGGCCTCTGTTACTGAGAGCCTCAGGGCCTCATTTTCAGACAGCATCAAGGCTTACTTTGGGTCAGTTTCAGGACCTTGGTAAGACCTGGGTCAGGATATTAACTCAGGATAGCATCAGGACTTTAGATATTGGCGGCAGCAGGGCCTTAGTTAGAGTCAGTGTCAGGGTCTGAGTTAGGAATATCATTATGGGCTTTGTTAGGTAATAGTGTCAGGGACTGAGCTAGGAGTAGTGACAGGGTCCGAGTTACGTGTAATGTCAGGGTCTTGGTTTGGGACAGTGTCAGGGCCTGGGTTAGCACGAGTCTCCAGGCCGTAGTTAGGGACAGGTTCAGAGCATCGGGAGTAATTTCAGCGCCTTATTTATGTTCAGCATCAGGGATGATTTAGTTAGCATAAGAGGAGCCATTCCTGCAAGAACACTGAAGGCCAACACACGAGAATGTAAAAGTAAACCATGCACGCTGCTATGAAGGAATATTCCACAGCAGTTGAGTACACTTTGTTTAAGGTTAACAAGAGTTTAAAAATTATTGTTTTAAGAAACCAATATTCATATGATGAAAGATTTTCATCGTAAAGAATCTCTTTCCCTAAACTTGACATTAGCTAAAGTCAAGATTAGATTAAGGTCTAGGGGTAGTGTCAGTTAATGACGTAGATTTGGTGTCAAGACCTTAGTTACTTAGAGAATCAAGGCCTAAAATTTAGGACCTGCGTCAAGATTTTCGGTAGGGACAGCGTCAGACCTGACTTATGGAGAACGTCAGGGCCTGAGTGAGGCCTAGCGTCAGCCCCCTAGCTGCAGACACAGTCAGGGTACGACTTAGGAGCAGCATAAACACCTTGGTTGGGTCAGCGAAAGGTCATAGTGAAAGACATGAGCAGGCCTTGAGTGAGTCACAGAATCAAGGCCTCACTTAGGGAAAGCTTCAGGGCCTGAGTTAGGCACAGTGTCAGGTCTTCACTTACAGACACCGACCGGTTTGGGACAGTGTCAGGATCGTGCATAGAAATGTGTCAGGAAATTACCTCAGGACAGTGTCCGGATTTTAGTTATTGATTGCAACAGGTCCCATGTTAGGGACAGATTCCGGGCTTTAGTGAGAGATAGTGTCAAGGCCTCTGTTCGGATTAGTCAGGGTTTAGTTAGGGATACTATTAGGGTTTCATTTAGGATAAGATGCAGGACATGAGCTTGGGACAGACTCATGATCCGAGCCAGGGATAGTGTCAGAAAATGACCTGGGTTGGTGTCAAGACCTTAGTTATTTAGAGAATCAGGGCCTAATTTAGGACCTGTGTCAGGGCTTCGGGTAGGGACAGCGTCAGAGCCTGACTTAGGGAGAACGTCTAGGCCTGAGTGAGGCCTAGTGCCAGCCCACCTGCTGGAGACACAGTCAGGGCATGACGTAGGAACAGCATCAGGGCCTTTGTGGGGTCAGCATGCAGGTCATAGTGAAAGACATGAACAGGGCCTGTGTTAGTCACAGAATCAAGGCCTCAGTCAGGGAAAGCTTCAGGGCCTGAGTTAGGAACAGCCTCAGGTCTTCACTTAAGGACGGCAACAGGCTTTCTTTTGGAAAGTATCAGAACAGTGGATAGAAATGAGTCAGGATATTAGCTCAGGACAGTGTCCGGATTTTAGTTATTGATTGCAACAGGTCCCATGTTAGGGACAGATTCCGGGCTTTAGTGAGAGATAGTGTCAAGGCCTTTGTTCGGATTAGTCAGGGCTTAGTTAGGGATACTATTAGGGTTTCATTTAGGATAAGATGCAGGACATGAGCTTGGGACAGAGTCAGGTTCCGGGCCAGGGATAACGTCACGAAATGACCCAGGAAAAGCGTGAAGACCTTCGTTATTGAGAGCCTCAGGGCCTTACTTAGGACCAGCGTGAGGGCCTAAATCAGGACCACTGCCAGGGCTTCCTATACAGACAGCGTCAGAGCATAAGGAAGGTACAGCCAAAGGGCCTAAGTGAGGCTTATCTTTAGTTCCTGAGTTCGGGACACTGTCAGGGCATGACTTAGGAGCTGCAGAAGGGCCTCTGTGGCATCAGCGTGAGGGTCTTCACTAAAGACATTATCAGGGCCTCTGTTACTGAGAGCCTCAGGGCCTCATTTTCAGACAGCATCAAGGCTTACTTTGGGTCAGTTTCAGGACCTTGGTAAGACCTGGGTCAGGATATTAACTCAGGATAATATCAGGACTTTAGATATTGGCGGCAGTAGGGCCTTAGTTAGAGTCAGTGTCAGGGTCTGAGTTAGGAATATCATTATGGGCTTTGTTAGGTAATAGTGTTAGGGATTGAGCTAGGAGTAGTGTCAGGGTCCGAGTTACGTGTAATGTCAGGGTCTTGGTTTGGGACAGTGTCAGGGCCTGGTTTAGCACGAGTCTCCAGGCCGTAGTTAGGGACAGGTTCAGAGCATCGGGAGTAATTTCAGCGCCTTATTTATGTTCAGCATCAGGGATGATTTAGTTAGCATAAGAGGAGCCATTCCTGCAAGAACCTTGAAGGCCAACACACAAGAATGTAAAAGTGAACCGTGCATGCTGCTATGAAGGAATATTCCACAGCAGTTGAGTACACTTTGTTTAAGGTTAACAAGAGTTTAAAAATTATTGTTTTAAGAAACCAATATTCATATGATGAAAGAATTTCATCGTAAAGAATCTCTTTCCCTAAACTTGACATTAGCTAAAGTCAAGATTAGATTAAGGTCTAGGGGTAGTGTCAGTTAATGACCTAGTTTTAGTGTCAAGACCTTACTTACTTAGAGAATCAAGGCCTAAAATTTAGGACCTGCGTCAAGATTTTCGGTAGGGACAGCGTCAGACCTGACTTATGGAGAACTTCAGGGCCTGAGTGAGGCCTAGCGTCATCCCCGTAGCTGTAGACACAGTCAGGGCATGACTTAGGAGCAGCATAAACACCTTGGTTGGGTCAGCGAAAGGTCATAGTGAAAGACATGAGCAGGCCTTGAGTGAGTCACAGAATCAAGGCCTCCGTTAGGGAAAGCTTCAGGGCCTGAGTTAGGCACAGTGTCTGGTCTTCACTTAAAGACACCGACCGGTTTGGGACAGTGTCAGGATCGTGCATAGAAATGTGTCAGGAAAGTATCTCAGGACAGTGTCCGGATTTTAGTTATTGATTGCAACAGGTCCCATGTTAGGGACAGATTCCGGGCTTTAGTGAGAGATAGTGTCAAGGCCTTTGTTCGGATTAGTCAGGGCTTAGTTAGGGATACTATTAGGGTTTCATTTAGGATAAGATGCAGGACATGAGCTTGGGACAGAGTCAGGTTCCAGGCCAGGGATAGCGTCACGAAATGACCCAGGAAAAGCGTGAAGACCTTCGTTATTGAGAGCCTCAGGGCCTTACTTAGGACCAGCGTGAGGGTCTAAATCAGGACCACTGCCAGGGCTTCCTATACAGACAGCGTCAGAGCATAAGGAAGGTACAGCCAAAGGGCCTAAGTGAGGCTTATCTTTAGGGCCTGAGTTCGGGACACTGTCAGGGCATGACTTAGGAGCAGCAGAAGGGCCTCTGTGGGATCATCGTGAGGGTCTTCACTAAAGACATTATCAGGGCCTCTGTTAGGGAGAGCCTCAGGGCCTCATTTACAGACAGCATCAAGGCTTACTTTGGGTCAGTTTCAGGACCTTGGTAAGACCTGGGTCAGGATATTAACTCAGGATAATATCAGGATTTTAGATATTGGCGGCAGCTGGGCTTTAGTTAGAAACAGTGTCAGGGCCTGAGTTAGGACTAGCATTATAGCCTTTGTTAGGTATAGTCAGGGCCTTTTCTAGGGACAATGTCAGGTTCCGGGCCTTAGTGAGAAGTCGTGTCAAGGCCTTAGGAAGGATTATTCAGGGCCCTAGTTACGGAGAGTGTTAGGGTTTCATTTAGGATAAGATGCAGGACATGAGCTTGGGACAGAGTCAGGTTCCGGGCCAGGGATAGTGTCAGGAAACGACCAAGAGAAAGCGTTAAAACCTTAGTTATTGAGAGCATCGGGGCCTGACTTAGGACCAGAGTCAGGCCCTAAATCACGACCACTGCCCTGGCTTCATATAAGGACAGCATCAGAGCCTAAGTAAGGTACAGCCCAAGTGCCTAAGTGAGGCCTATCTTTAGGATCTGAGTTAGGGAAAGTGTCAGGGCATGACTTAGGAGCAGCAGAAGGGCCTCTGTGGGATCAGCCTGAGGGTCTTCATTAAAGACATTATCAGGGCCTCTGTTAGGGAGAGCCTCAGGACCTCATTTTCGGACAGCATCAAGGCTTACTTTGGGTCAGTTTCAGGACCTTGGTAAGACCTGGGTCAGGATATTAACTCAGGATAGTATCAGGACTTTAGATATTGGCGGCAGTAGGGCCTTAGTTAGAGTCAGTGTCAGGGTCTGAGTTAGGAATATCATTATGGCCTTTGTTAGGTATAGTATCAGGGAGTGAGCTAGGAGTAGTGTCAGGGTCCGAGTTACGTGTAATGTCAGGGTCTTGGTTAGGGACAGTGTCAGCGCCTGGGTTAGCACGAGTCTCGAGGCCGTAGTTAGGGACAGGTTCAGAGCATCGGGAGTAATTTCAGCGCCTTATTTATGTTCAGCATCAGGGATGATTTAGTTAGCATAAGAGGAGCCATTCCTGCAAGAACCCTGAAGGCCAACACACAAGAATGTAAAAGTGAACCATGCACGCTGCTATGAAGGAATATTCCACAGCAGTTGAGTACAGTTTGTTTAAGGTTAACAAGAGTTTAAAAATTGTTGTTTTAAGAAACCAATATTCATATGATGAAAGAATTTCATCGTTAAGAATCTCTTTCCCTAAACTTGACATTAGCTAAAGTCAAGATTAGATTAAGGTCTAGGGGTAGTGTCAGTTAATGACCTAGATTTGGTGTCAAGACCTTAGTTACTTAGAGAATCAAGGCCTAAAATTTAGGACCTGCGTCAAGATTTTCGGTAGGGACAGATTCAGACCTGACTTATGGAGAACGTCAGGGCCTGAGTGAGGCCTAGCGTCAGCCCCCTAGCTGCAGCCACAGTCAGGGTACCACTTAGGAGCAGCATAAACACCTTGGTTGGGTCAGCGAAAGGTCATAGTGAAAGACATGAGCAGGCCTTGAGTGAGTCACAGAATCAAGGCCTCACTTAGGGAAAGCTTCAGGGCCTGAGTTAGGCACAGTGTCAGGTCTTCACTTAAAGACACCGACCGGTTTGGGACAGTGTCAGGATCGTGCATAGAAATGTGTCAGGAAAGTATCTCAGGACAGTGTCCGGATTTTAGTTATTGATTGCAACAGGTGCCATGTTAGGGACAGATTCCGGGCTTTAGTGAGAGATAGTGTCAAGGCCTTTGTTCGGATTGGTCAGGGCTTAGTTAGGGATACTATTAGGGTTTCATTTAGGATAAGATGCAGGACATGAGCTTGGGACAGAGTCAGTTTCCGGGCCAGGGATAGCGTCACGAAATGACCCAGGAAAAGCGTGAAGACCTTCGTTATTGAGAGCCTCAGGGCCTTACTTAGGACCAGCGTGAGGGCCTAAATCAGGACCACTGCCAGGGCTTCCTATACAGACAGCGTCAGAGCATAAGGAAGGTACAGCCAAAGGGCCTAAGTGAGGCTTATCTTTAGGGCCTGAGTTCGGGACACTGTCAGGGCATGACTTAGGAGCAGCAGAAGGGCCTCTGTGGGATCAGCGTCAGGTTCTTCATTAAAGACATTATCAGGGCCTCTGTTAGGGAGAGCCTCAGGGCCTCATTTATGGACAGCATCAAGGCTTACTTTGGGTCAGTTTCAGGACCTTGGTAAGACCTGGGTCAGGATATTAACTCAGGATAGTATCAGGATTTTAGATATTGGCGGCAGCTGGGCTGTAGTTAGAAACAGTGTCAGGGCCTGAGTTAGGACTAGCATTATAGCCTTTGTTAGGTATAGTGTCAGGGACTGAGCTAGGAGTTGTGTCAGGGCCTGAGCTAGGATGAGCCTCCAGGCCTCAGTTTGGGAGGGGTTCACAGCCTTGGGAGGAGTTTCCTGAATTTAATTAGGGAAAACATCAGGGATTTAGCATAATAAGAGTTAGTTCGTTAGCATAAGAGGAGGTATTCCTACAAGCACCCTGAAAGCCAACACAGGCAAATGCAGAAGTAAACCAGGCAGGCTGGTATAAAGGAATATTCCACAGAAGTTGAGTACATTTTGTTTAAGTTCAGTAAGAGTTTAAACATTATTTTTTTCAGAAAACTCTATTCAGAAGATGAAAGAATTTCATCCTAAAGAATCTCTTTAGCTAAATTTAACATTAGCAAAAGAGAAGTTTACGTTCAGGTCTAGGGCTAGTGTCAGGTAATGACCTAGGTTTGGAATCAAGCCCTTAGTTACTTATAGAATCAGGGCCTAATTTAGGATCTGTGCCAGGGCTTCGGGTAGGGACAGTGTCAGAGCCTGGTATAGGGAGAAAGTGAGGGCCTGAGTGAGGCCTAGCATCAGGCCCCTAGATGCAGACACTGTCAGGGCATGACTTAGGAGCAGCATCAGGGCGTTTGTGGAGTCAGCATTCGGGTCATAGTGAAAGACATGAGCAGGGCTTGAGTGAGTCACAGAATCAAGGCCTGGGTTAAGGAAAGCTTCAGGGCCTGAGTTAGGCACAGCCTCACGTCTTCAGTTAAGGAGAGCGACAGGGCTCTCTTTGGGACAGTGTCAGAACCTTGGATAGAAATGTGTCAGCATATTAGCTCAGGATAGTGTCCGGATTTTAGTTATTGATTGCAGCAGGACCCATGTTAGGGACAGATTCCAGGCCTTAGTGAGAGATAGTGTCAAGACCTTAGTTACTGAGAGCATCAGGGCCTTCTTTAGAAGCAATGTTAGGGCTTCATGTAAAAATCGCATCCCGGACTGGCTTGGGGTGAGCGACAGGGCCTGAGTGAGGCCTAGCGTCATTCCTGTAGGTGGGGACACTGTCAGGGCGTGACACAGGAGCAGCATCAGTGCCGTTGTTGGATCAGCATTATGGTCTTCGTTAAAGACATGAGCAGGCCTTCTGTTAGGGACAGCGTCACGGCTTACTTAGCGATATTTTCAGGACCTTAGTAAGAGATGGGATAGTAAATTAGCTGAGGATAGTGTGAGGACTTTAGATATTGATGGCATCAGGGCCTTAGTTAGGGACAGTGTCAGGCCTTGAGTTAGGCCTAACATCCAGGCCTTAGTTAGGGACAGTGTCACGGCATGGGGACTCAATTCAGGTCCTGACATGGGCACAGCATAAGGGCTTCAGTTAGCATAAGAGGCAGGACATTAGCTAGGGACAGGGTTAGGGTAAAGTCTAGGGATTGTGTCAGCAAATGACCTCGGGATAGTGTCAAGACCTTAGTTACTGAGAACCTGAGGGCCTTATTTAGGACCAGCATCAGGGCCGGAATTGGGCAAGAAACAGGGCCTGAGTGAGGCCCAGCTTCAGGCCCCTAGCTGGAGACAGTGTCAGGGCATGACGTCGAAGCAGCATCCGGGCCTTGGTTGGGTCAGCATTCGGGTCATAGTTAAGGACATGAGCAGGGCCTGAGTGCGTCAGAGAATCGAGGCCTCCGTTAGGGAAAGCTTCAGGGCCTGAGTTAGGCACAGCCTCAGGTCTTCATTTAAGGACAGCGACAGGCCTTTCTTTGGGACTGTGTCAGGTCCGTGGATAGAAAAGTGTCAGCATATTAGCTCAGGATAGTGTCCGGATTTTCATTATTGATTGCAGCAGGGCCCATGTTAGAGATAGATTCTGGGCCTTAGTGAGAGATAGGGTCAATGCCTTAATTAGGATTAGTCCGGGCCTTAGTTAGGGAGAGTATTAGGGTTTCAATTAGGATAAGATGCAGGACATTACCTTGGGACAGAGTCATGATCCGAGCCAGGGATAGTGTCAGAAAATGACCTGGGTTGGTGTCAAGACCTTAGTTATTTAGAGAATCAGGGCCTAATTTAGGACCTGTGTCAGGGCCTCGGGTAGGGACATCGTCAGAGCCTGACTTAGGGAGAACGTCTAGGCCTGAGTGAGGCCTAGTGCCAGCCCACCTGCTGGAGACACAGTCAGGGCATGACGTAGGAACAGCATCAGGGCCTTTGTGGGGTCAGCATGCAGGTCATAGTGAAAGACATGAACAGGGCCTGTGTTAGTCACAGAATCAAGGCCTCAGTTAGGGAAAGCTTCAGGGCCTGAGTTAGGCACAGCCTCAGGTCTTCACTTAAGGACGGCAACAGGCTTTCTTTTGGAAAGTATCAGGACAGTGGCTAGAAATGTGTCAGGATATTAGCTCTGGACAGTGTCCTTTTTTTAGTTATTAATTGCAGCAGGGACCATTAGGGACAGATTCCGGGCGCTCGTGAGAGATAGTGTGAAGGCCTTTGTTAGGTTTCGTCAGGGCTTAGTTAGGGAGAGTATTAGGGTTTCATTTAGGATAAGATGCAGGACATGAGCTTGGGACAGAGTCAGGTTCCGGGCCAGGGATAGCGTCACGAAATGACCCAGGAAAAGCGTGAAGACCTTCGTTATTGAGAGCCTCAGGGCCTTACTTAGGACCAGCGTGAGGGCCTAAATCAGGACCACTGCCAGGGCTTCCTATACAGACAGCGTCAGAGCATAAGGAAGGTACAGCCTAAGGGCCTAAGTGAGGCTTATCTTTAGTTCCTGAGTTCGGGACACTGTCAGGGCATGACATAGGAGCTGCAGAAGGGCCTCTGTTGCATCAGCGTGAGGGTCTTCACTAAAGACATTATCAGGGCCTCTGTTACTGAGAGCCTCAGGGCCTCATTTTCAGACAGCATCAAGGCTTACTTTGGGTCAGTTTCAGGACCTTGGTAAGACCTGGGTCAGGATATTAACTCAGGATAGCATCAGGACTTTAGATATTGGCGGCAGCAGGGCCTTAGTTAGAGTCAGTGTCAGGGTCTGAGTTAGGAATATCATTATGGGCTTTGTTAGGTAATAGTGTCAGGGACTGAGCTAGGAGTAGTGACAGGGTCCGAGTTACGTGTAATGTCAGGGTCTTGGTTTGGGACAGTGTCAGGGCCTGGGTTAGCACGAGTCTCCAGGCCGTAGTTAGGGACAGGTTCAGAGCATCGGGAGTAATTTCAGCGCCTTATTTATGTTCAGCATCAGGGATGATTTAGTTAGCATAAGAGGAGCCATTCCTGCAAGAACACTGAAGGCCAACACACGAGAATGTAAAAGTAAACCATGCACGCTGCTATGAAGGAATATTCCACAGCAGTTGAGTACACTTTGTTTAAGGTTAACAAGAGTTTAAAAATTATTGTTTTAAGAAACCAATATTCATATGATGAAAGATTTTCATCGTAAAGAATCTCTTTCCCTAAACTTGACATTAGCTAAAGTCAAGATTAGATTAAGGTCTAGGGGTAGTGTCAGTTAATGACGTAGATTTGGTGTCAAGACCTTAGTTACTTAGAGAATCAAGGCCTAAAATTTAGGACCTGCGTCAAGATTTTCGGTAGGGACAGCGTCAGACCTGACTTATGGAGAACGTCAGGGCCTGAGTGAGGCCTAGCGTCAGCCCCCTAGCTGCAGACACAGTCAGGGTACGACTTAGGAGCAGCATAAACACCTTGGTTGGGTCAGCGAAAGGTCATAGTGAAAGACATGAGCAGGCCTTGAGTGAGTCACAGAATCAAGGCCTCACTTAGGGAAAGCTTCAGGGCCTGAGTTAGGCACAGTGTCAGGTCTTCACTTACAGACACCGACCGGTTTGGGACAGTGTCAGGATCGTGCATAGAAATGTGTCAGGAAATTACCTCAGGACAGTGTCCGGATTTTAGTTATTGATTGCAACAGGTCCCATGTTAGGGACAGATTCCGGGCTTTAGTGAGAGATAGTGTCAAGGCCTCTGTTCGGATTGGTCAGGGCTTAGTTAGGGATACTATTAGGGTTTCATTTAGGATAAGATGCAGGACATGAGCTTGGGACAGACTCATGATCCGAGCCAGGGATAGTGTCAGAAAATGACCTGGGTTGGTTTCAAGACCTTAGTTATTTAGAGAATCAGGGCCTAATTTAGGACCTGTGTCAGGACTTCGGGTAGGGACAGCGTCAGAGCCTGACTTAGGGAGAACGTCTAGGCCTGAGTGAGGCCTAGTGCCAGCCCACCTGCTGGAGACACAGTCAGGGCATGACGTAGGAACAGCATCAGGGCCTTTGTGGGGTCAGCATGCAGGTCATAGTGAAAGACATGAACAGGGCCTGTGTTAGTCACAGAATCAAGGCCTCAGTCAGGGAAAGCTTCAGGGCCTGAGTTAGGAACAGCCTCAGGTCTTCACTTAAGGACGGCAACAGGCTTTCTTTTGGAAAGTATCAGAACAGTGGATAGAAATGAGTCAGGATATTAGCTCAGGACAGTGTCCGGATTTTAGTTATTGATTGCAACAGGTCCCATGTTAGGGACAGATTCCGGGCTTTAGTGAGAGATAGTGTCAAGGCCTTTGTTCGGATTAGTCAGGGCTTAGTTAGGGATACTATTAGGGTTTCATTTAGGATAAGATGCAGGACATGAGCTTGGGACAGAGTCAGGTTCCGGGCCAGGGATAACGTCACGAAATGACCCAGGAAAAGCGTGAAGACCTTCGTTATTGAGAGCCTCAGGGCCTTACTTAGGACCAGCGTGAGGGCCTAAATCAGGACCACTGCCAGGGCTTCCTATACAGACAGCGTCAGAGCATAAGGAAGGTACAGCCAAAGGGCCTAAGTGAGGCTTATCTTTAGTTCCTGAGTTCGGGACACTGTCAGGGCATGACTTAGGAGCTGCAGAAGGGCCTCTGTGGCATCAGCGTGAGGGTCTTCACTAAAGACATTATCAGGGCCTCTGTTACTGAGAGCCTCAGGGCCTCATTTTCAGACAGCATCAAGGCTTACTTTGGGTCAGTTTCAGGACCTTGGTAAGACCTGGGTCAGGATATTAACTCAGGATAATATCAGGACTTTAGATATTGGCGGCAGTAGGGCCTTAGTTAGAGTCAGTGTCAGGGTCTGAGTTAGGAATATCATTATGGGCTTTGTTAGGTAATAGTGTTAGGGATTGAGCTAGGAGTAGTGTCAGGGTCCGAGTTACGTGTAATGTCAGGGTCTTGGTTTGGGACAGTGTCAGGGCCTGGTTTAGCACGAGTCTCCAGGCCGTAGTTAGGGACAGGTTCAGAGCATCGGGAGTAATTTCAGCGCCTTATTTATGTTCAGCATCAGGGATGATTTAGTTAGCATAAGAGGAGCCATTCCTGCAAGAACCTTGAAGGCCAACACACAAGAATGTAAAAGTGAACCGTGCATGCTGCTATGAAGGAATATTCCACAGCAGTTGAGTACACTTTGTTTAAGGTTAACAAGAGTTTAAAAATTATTGTTTTAAGAAACCAATATTCATATGATGAAAGAATTTCATCGTAAAGAATCTCTTTCCCTAAACTTGACATTAGCTAAAGTCAAGATTAGATTAAGGTCTAGGGGTAGTGTCAGTTAATGACCTAGTTTTAGTGTCAAGACCTTACTTACTTAGAGAATCAAGGCCTAAAATTTAGGACCTGCGTCAAGATTTTCGGTAGGGACAGCGTCAGACCTGACTTATGGAGAACTTCAGGGCCTGAGTGAGGCCTAGCGTCATCCCCGTAGCTGTAGACACAGTCAGGGCATGACTTAGGAGCAGCATAAACACCTTGGTTGGGTCAGCGAAAGGTCATAGTGAAAGACATGAGCAGGCCTTGAGTGAGTCACAGAATCAAGGCCTCCGTTAGGGAAAGCTTCAGGGCCTGAGTTAGGCACAGTGTCTGGTCTTCACTTAAAGACACCGACCGGTTTGGGACAGTGTCAGGATCGTGCATAGAAATGTGTCAGGAAAGTATCTCAGGACAGTGTCCGGATTTTAGTTATTGATTGCAACAGGTCCCATGTTAGGGACAGATTCCGGGCTTTAGTGAGAGATAGTGTCAAGGCCTTTGTTCGGATTAGTCAGGGCTTAGTTAGGGATACTATTAGGGTTTCATTTAGGATAAGATGCAGGACATGAGCTTGGGACAGAGTCAGGTTCCAGGCCAGGGATAGCGTCACGAAATGACCCAGGAGAAGCGTGAAGACCTTCGTTATTGAGAGCCTCAGGGCCTTACTTAGGACCAGCGTGAGGGTCTAAATCAGGACCACTGCCAGGGCTTCCTATACAGACAGCGTCAGAGCATAAGGAAGGTACAGCCAAAGGGCCTAAGTGAGGCTTATCTTTAGGGCCTGAGTTCGGGACACTGTCAGGGCATGACTTAGGAGCAGCAGAAGGGCCTCTGTGGGATCATCGTGAGGGTCTTCACTAAAGACATTATCAGGGCCTCTGTTAGGGAGAGCCTCAGGGCCTCATTTACAGACAGCATCAAGGCTTACTTTGGGTCAGTTTCAGGACCTTGGTAAGACCTGGGTCAGGATATTAACTCAGGATAATATCAGGATTTTAGATATTGGCGGCAGCTGGGCTTTAGTTAGAAACAGTGTCAGGGCCTGAGTTAGGACTAGCATTATAGCCTTTGTTAGGTATAGTCAGGGCCTTTTCTAGGGACAATGTCAGGTTCCGGGCCTTAGTGAGAAGTCGTGTCAAGGCCTTAGGAAGGATTATTCAGGGCCCTAGTTACGGAGAGTGTTAGGGTTTCATTTAGGATAAGATGCAGGACATGAGCTTGGGACAGAGTCAGGTTCCGGGCCAGGGATAGTGTCAGGAAACGACCAAGAGAAAGCGTTAAAACCTTAGTTATTGAGAGCATCGGGGCCTGACTTAGGACCAGAGTCAGGCCCTAAATCACGACCACTGCCCTGGCTTCATATAAGGACAGCATCAGAGCCTAAGTAAGGTACAGCCCAAGTGCCTAAGTGAGGCCTATCTTTAGGATCTGAGTTAGGGAAAGTGTCAGGGCATGACTTAGGAGCAGCAGAAGGGCCTCTGTGGGATCAGCCTGAGGGTCTTCATTAAAGACATTATCAGGGCCTCTGTTAGGGAGAGCCTCAGGACCTCATTTTCGGACAGCATCAAGGCTTACTTTGGGTCAGTTTCAGGACCTTGGTAAGACCTGGGTCAGGATATTAACTCAGGATAGTATCAGGACTTTAGATATTGGCGGCAGTAGGGCCTTAGTTAGAGTCAGTGTCAGGGTCTGAGTTAGGAATATCATTATGGCCTTTGTTAGGTATAGTATCAGGGAGTGAGCTAGGAGTAGTGTCAGGGTCCGAGTTACGTGTAATGTCAGGGTCTTGGTTAGGGACAGTGTCAGCGCCTGGGTTAGCACGAGTCTCGAGGCCGTAGTTAGGGACAGGTTCAGAGCATCGGGAGTAATTTCAGCGCCTTATTTATGTTCAGCATCAGGGATGATTTAGTTAGCATAAGAGGAGCCATTCCTGCAAGAACCCTGAAGGCCAACACACAAGAATGTAAAAGTGAACCATGCACGCTGCTATGAAGGAATATTCCACAGCAGTTGAGTACAGTTTGTTTAAGGTTAACAAGAGTTTAAAAATTGTTGTTTTAAGAAACCAATATTCATATGATGAAAGAATTTCATCGTTAAGAATCTCTTTCCCTAAACTTGACATTAGCTAAAGTCAAGATTAGATTAAGGTCTAGGGGTAGTGTCAGTTAATGACCTAGATTTGGTGTCAAGACCTTAGTTACTTAGAGAATCAAGGCCTAAAATTTAGGACCTGCGTCAAGATTTTCGGTAGGGACAGATTCAGACCTGACTTATGGAGAACGTCAGGGCCTGAGTGAGGCCTAGCGTCAGCCCCCTAGCTGCAGCCACAGTCAGGGTACCACTTAGGAGCAGCATAAACACCTTGGTTGGGTCAGCGAAAGGTCATAGTGAAAGACATGAGCAGGCCTTGAGTGAGTCACAGAATCAAGGCCTCACTTAGGGAAAGCTTCAGGGCCTGAGTTAGGCACAGTGTCAGGTCTTCACTTAAAGACACCGACCGGTTTGGGACAGTGTCAGGATCGTGCATAGAAATGTGTCAGGAAAGTATCTCAGGACAGTGTCCGGATTTTAGTTATTGATTGCAACAGGTGCCATGTTAGGGACAGATTCCGGGCTTTAGTGAGAGATAGTGTCAAGGCCTTTGTTCGGATTGGTCAGGGCTTAGTTAGGGATACTATTAGGGTTTCATTTAGGATAAGATGCAGGACATGAGCTTGGGACAGAGTCAGTTTCCGGGCCAGGGATAGCGTCACGAAATGACCCAGGAAAAGCGTGAAGACCTTCGTTATTGAGAGCCTCAGGGCCTTACTTAGGACCAGCGTGAGGGCCTAAATCAGGACCACTGCCAGGGCTTCCTATACAGACAGCGTCAGAGCATAAGGAAGGTACAGCCAAAGGGCCTAAGTGAGGCTTATCTTTAGGGCCTGAGTTCGGGACACTGTCAGGGCATGACTTAGGAGCAGCAGAAGGGCCTCTGTGGGATCAGCGTCAGGTTCTTCATTAAAGACATTATCAGGGCCTCTGTTAGGGAGAGCCTCAGGGCCTCATTTATGGACAGCATCAAGGCTTACTTTGGGTCAGTTTCAGGACCTTGGTAAGACCTGGGTCAGGATATTAACTCAGGATAGTATCAGGATTTTAGATATTGGCGGCAGCTGGGCTGTAGTTAGAAACAGTGTCAGGGCCTGAGTTAGGACTAGCATTATAGCCTTTGTTAGGTATAGTGTCAGGGACTGAGCTAGGAGTTGTGTCAGGGCCTGAGCTAGGATGAGCCTCCAGGCCTCAGTTTGGGAGGGGTTCACAGCCTTGGGAGGAGTTTCCTGAATTTAATTAGGGAAAACATCAGGGATTTAGCATAATAAGAGTTAGTTCGTTAGCATAAGAGGAGGTATTCCTACAAGCACCCTGAAAGCCAACACAGGCAAATGCAGAAGTAAACCAGGCAGGCTGGTATAAAGGAATATTCCACAGAAGTTGAGTACATTTTGTTTAAGTTCAGTAAGAGTTTAAACATTATTTTTTTCAGAAAACTCTATTCAGAAGATGAAAGAATTTCATCCTAAAGAATCTCTTTAGCTAAATTTAACATTAGCAAAAGAGAAGTTTACGTTCAGGTCTAGGGCTAGTGTCAGGTAATGACCTAGGTTTGGAATCAAGCCCTTAGTTACTTATAGAATCAGGGCCTAATTTAGGATCTGTGCCAGGGCTTCGGGTAGGGACAGTGTCAGAGCCTGGTATAGGGAGAAAGTGAGGGCCTGAGTGAGGCCTAGCATCAGGCCCCTAGATGCAGACACTGTCAGGGCATGACTTAGGAGCAGCATCAGGGCGTTTGTGGAGTCAGCATTCGGGTCATAGTGAAAGACATGAGCAGGGCTTGAGTGAGTCACAGAATCAAGGCCTGGGTTAAGGAAAGCTTCAGGGCCTGAGTTAGGCACAGCCTCACGTCTTCAGTTAAGGAGAGCGACAGGGCTCTCTTTGGGACAGTGTCAGAACCTTGGATAGAAATGTGTCAGCATATTAGCTCAGGATAGTGTCCGGATTTTAGTTATTGATTGCAGCAGGACCCATGTTAGGGACAGATTCCAGGCCTTAGTGAGAGATAGTGTCAAGACCTTAGTTACTGAGAGCATCAGGGCCTTCTTTAGAAGCAATGTTAGGGCTTCATGTAAAAATCGCATCCCGGACTGGCTTGGGGTGAGCGACAGGGCCTGAGTGAGGCCTAGCGTCATTCCTGTAGGTGGGGACACTGTCAGGGCGTGACACAGGAGCAGCATCAGTGCCGTTGTTGGATCAGCATTATGGTCTTCGTTAAAGACATGAGCAGGCCTTCTGTTAGGGACAGCGTCACGGCTTACTTAGCGATATTTTCAGGACCTTAGTAAGAGATGGGATAGTAAATTAGCTGAGGATAGTGTGAGGACTTTAGATATTGATGGCATCAGGGCCTTAGTTAGGGACAGTGTCAGGCCTTGAGTTAGGCCTAACATCCAGGCCTTAGTTAGGGACAGTGTCACGGCATGGGGACTCAATTCAGGTCCTGACATGGGCACAGCATAAGGGCTTCAGTTAGCATAAGAGGCAGGACATTAGCTAGGGACAGGGTTAGGGTAAAGTCTAGGGATTGTGTCAGCAAATGACCTCGGGATAGTGTCAAGACCTTAGTTACTGAGAACCTGAGGGCCTTATTTAGGACCAGCATCAGGGCCGGAATTGGGCAAGAAACAGGGCCTGAGTGAGGCCCAGCTTCAGGCCCCTAGCTGGAGACAGTGTCAGGGCATGACGTCGAAGCAGCATCCGGGCCTTGGTTGGGTCAGCATTCGGGTCATAGTTAAGGACATGAGCAGGGCCTGAGTGCGTCAGAGAATCGAGGCCTCCGTTAGGGAAAGCTTCAGGGCCTGAGTTAGGCACAGCCTCAGGTCTTCATTTAAGGACAGCGACAGGCCTTTCTTTGGGACTGTGTCAGGTCCGTGGATAGAAAAGTGTCAGCATATTAGCTCAGGATAGTGTCCGGATTTTCATTATTGATTGCAGCAGGGCCCATGTTAGGGATAGATTCTGGGCCTTAGTGAGAGATAGGGTCAATGCCTTAATTAGGATTAGTCCGGGCCTTAGTTAGGGAGAGTATTAGGGTTTCAATTAGGATAAGATGCAGGACATTACCTTGGGACAGAGTTATGATCCGAGCCAGGGATAGTGTCAGAAAATGACCTGGGTTGGTGTCAAGACCTTAGTTATTTAGAGAATCAGGGCCTAATTTAGGACCTGTGTCAGGGCCTCGGGTAGGGACATCGTCAGAGCCTGACTTAGGGAGAACGTCTAGGCCTGAGTGAGGCCTAGTGCCAGCCCACCTGCTGGAGACACAGTCAGGGCATGACGTAGGAACAGCATCAGGGCCTTTGTGGGGTCAGCATGCAGGTCATAGTGAAAGACATGAACAGGGCCTGTGTTAGTCACAGAATCAAGGCCTCAGTTAGGGAAAGCTTCAGGGCCTGAGTTAGGCACAGCCTCAGGTCTTCACTTAAGGACGGCAACAGGCTTTCTTTTGGAAAGTATCAGGACAGTGGCTAGAAATGTGTCAGGATATTAGCTCTGGACAGTGTCCTTTTTTTAGTTATTAATTGCAGCAGGGACCATTAGGGACAGATTCCGGGCGCTCGTGAGAGATAGTGTGAAGGCCTTTGTTAGGTTTCGTCAGGGCTTAGTTAGGGAGAGTATTAGGGTTTCATTTAGGATAAGATGCAGGACATGAGCTTGGGACAGAGTCAGGTTCCGGGCCAGGGATAGCGTCACGAAATGACCCAGGAAAAGCGTGAAGACCTTCGTTATTGAGAGCCTCAGGGCCTTACTTAGGACCAGCGTGAGGGCCTAAATCAGGACCACTGCCAGGGCTTCCTATACAGACAGCGTCAGAGCATAAGGAAGGTACAGCCTAAGGGCCTAAGTGAGGCTTATCTTTAGTTCCTGAGTTCGGGACACTGTCAGGGCATGACATAGGAGCTGCAGAAGGGCCTCTGTTGCATCAGCGTGAGGGTCTTCACTAAAGACATTATCAGGGTCTCTGTTACTGAGAGCCTCAGGGCCTCATTTTCAGACAGCATCAAGGCTTACTTTGGGTCAGTTTCAGGACCTTGGTAAGACCTGGGTCAGGATATTAACTCAGGATAGCATCAGGACTTTAGATATTGGCGGCAGCAGGGCCTTAGTTAGAGTCAGTGTCAGGGTCTGAGTTAGGAATATCATTATGGGCTTTGTTAGGTAATAGTGTCAGGGACTGAGCTAGGAGTAGTGACAGGGTCCGAGTTACGTGTAATGTCAGGGTCTTGGTTTGGGACAGTGTCAGGGCCTGGGTTAGCACGAGTCTCCAGGCCGTAGTTAGGGACAGGTTCAGAGCATCGGGAGTAATTTCAGCGCCTTATTTATGTTCAGCATCAGGGATGATTTAGTTAGCATAAGAGGAGCCATTCCTGCAAGAACACTGAAGGCCAACACACGAGAATGTAAAAGTAAACCATGCACGCTGCTATGAAGGAATATTCCACAGCAGTTGAGTACACTTTGTTTAAGGTTAACAAGAGTTTAAAAATTATTGTTTTAAGAAACCAATATTCATATGATGAAAGATTTTCATCGTAAAGAATCTCTTTCCCTAAACTTGACATTAGCTAAAGTCAAGATTAGATTAAGGTCTAGGGGTAGTGTCAGTTAATGACGTAGATTTGGTGTCAAGACCTTAGTTACTTAGAGAATCAAGGCCTAAAATTTAGGACCTGCGTCAAGATTTTCGGTAGGGACAGCGTCAGACCTGACTTATGGAGAACGTCAGGGCCTGAGTGAGGCCTAGCGTCAGCCCCCTAGCTGCAGACACAGTCAGGGTACGACTTAGGAGCAGCATAAACACCTTGGTTGGGTCAGCGAAAGGTCATAGTGAAAGACATGAGCAGGCCTTGAGTGAGTCACAGAATCAAGGCCTCACTTAGGGAAAGCTTCAGGGCCTGAGTTAGGCACAGTGTCAGGTCTTCACTTACAGACACCGACCGGTTTGGGACAGTGTCAGGATCGTGCATAGAAATGTGTCAGGAAATTACCTCAGGACAGTGTCCGGATTTTAGTTATTGATTGCAACAGGTCCCATGTTAGGGACAGATTCCGGGCTTTAGTGAGAGATAGTGTCAAGGCCTTTGTTCGGATTGGTCAGGGCTTAGTTAGGGATACTATTAGGGTTTCATTTAGGATAAGATGCAGGACATGAGCTTGGGACAGACTCATGATCCGAGCCAGGGATAGTGTCAGAAAATGACCTGGGTTGGTGTCAAGACCTTAGTTATTTAGAGAATCAGGGCCTAATTTAGGACCTGTGTCAGGGCTTCGGGTAGGGACAGCGTCAGAGCCTGACTTAGGGAGAACGTCTAGGCCTGAGTGAGGCCTAGTGCCAGCCCACCTGCTGGAGACACAGTCAGGGCATGACGTAGGAACAGCATCAGGGCCTTTGTGGGGTCAGCATGCAGGTCATAGTGAAAGACATGAACAGGGCCTGTGTTAGTCACAGAATCAAGGCCTCAGTCAGGGAAAGCTTCAGGGCCTGAGTTAGGAACAGCCTCAGGTCTTCACTTAAGGACGGCAACAGGCTTTCTTTTGGAAAGTATCAGAACAGTGGATAGAAATGAGTCAGGATATTAGCTCAGGACAGTGTCCGGATTTTAGTTATTGATTGCAACAGGTCCCATGTTAGGGACAGATTCCGGGCTTTAGTGAGAGATAGTGTCAAGGCCTTTGTTCGGATTAGTCAGGGCTTAGTTAGGGATACTATTAGGGTTTCATTTAGGATAAGATGCAGGACATGAGCTTGGGACAGAGTCAGGTTCCGGGCCAGGGATAACGTCACGAAATGACCCAGGAAAAGCGTGAAGACCTTCGTTATTGAGAGCCTCAGGGCCTTACTTAGGACCAGCGTGAGGGCCTAAATCAGGACCACTGCCAGGGCTTCCTATACAGACAGCGTCAGAGCATAAGGAAGGTACAGCCAAAGGGCCTAAGTGAGGCTTATCTTTAGTTCCTGAGTTCGGGACACTGTCAGGGCATGACTTAGGAGCTGCAGAAGGGCCTCTGTGGCATCAGCGTGAGGGTCTTCACTAAAGACATTATCAGGGCCTCTGTTACTGAGAGCCTCAGGGCCTCATTTTCAGACAGCATCAAGGCTTACTTTGGGTCAGTTTCAGGACCTTGGTAAGACCTGGGTCAGGATATTAACTCAGGATAATATCAGGACTTTAGATATTGGCGGCAGTAGGGCCTTAGTTAGAGTCAGTGTCAGGGTCTGAGTTAGGAATATCATTATGGGCTTTGTTAGGTAATAGTGTTAGGGATTGAGCTAGGAGTAGTGTCAGGGTCCGAGTTACGTGTAATGTCAGGGTCTTGGTTTGGGACAGTGTCAGGGCCTGGTTTAGCACGAGTCTCCAGGCCGTAGTTAGGGACAGGTTCAGAGCATCGGGAGTAATTTCAGCGCCTTATTTATGTTCAGCATCAGGGATGATTTAGTTAGCATAAGAGGAGCCATTCCTGCAAGAACCTTGAAGGCCAACACACAAGAATGTAAAAGTGAACCGTGCATGCTGCTATGAAGGAATATTCCACAGCAGTTGAGTACACTTTGTTTAAGGTTAACAAGAGTTTAAAAATTATTGTTTTAAGAAACCAATATTCATATGATGAAAGAATTTCATCGTAAAGAATCTCTTTCCCTAAACTTGACATTAGCTAAAGTCAAGATTAGATTAAGGTCTAGGGGTAGTGTCAGTTAATGACCTAGTTTTAGTGTCAAGACCTTACTTACTTAGAGAATCAAGGCCTAAAATTTAGGACCTGCGTCAAGATTTTCGGTAGGGACAGCGTCAGACCTGACTTATGGAGAACTTCAGGGCCTGAGTGAGGCCTAGCGTCATCCCCGTAGCTGTAGACACAGTCAGGGCATGACTTAGGAGCAGCATAAACACCTTGGTTGGGTCAGCGAAAGGTCATAGTGAAAGACATGAGCAGGCCTTGAGTGAGTCACAGAATCAAGGCCTCCGTTAGGGAAAGCTTCAGGGCCTGAGTTAGGCACAGTGTCTGGTCTTCACTTAAAGACACCGACCGGTTTGGGACAGTGTCAGGATCGTGCATAGAAATGTGTCAGGAAAGTATCTCAGGACAGTGTCCGGATTTTAGTTATTGATTGCAACAGGTCCCATGTTAGGGACAGATTCCGGGCTTTAGTGAGAGATAGTGTCAAGGCCTTTGTTCGGATTAGTCAGGGCTTAGTTAGGGATACTATTAGGGTTTCATTTAGGATAAGATGCAGGACATGAGCTTGGGACAGAGTCAGGTTCCAGGCCAGGGATAGCGTCACGAAATGACCCAGGAGAAGCGTGAAGACCTTCGTTATTGAGAGCCTCAGGGCCTTACTTAGGACCAGCGTGAGGGTCTAAATCAGGACCACTGCCAGGGCTTCCTATACAGACAGCGTCAGAGCATAAGGAAGGTACAGCCAAAGGGCCTAAGTGAGGCTTATCTTTAGGGCCTGAGTTCGGGACACTGTCAGGGCATGACTTAGGAGCAGCAGAAGGGCCTCTGTGGGATCATCGTGAGGGTCTTCACTAAAGACATTATCAGGGCCTCTGTTAGGGAGAGCCTCAGGGCCTCATTTACAGACAGCATCAAGGCTTACTTTGGGTCAGTTTCAGGACCTTGGTAAGACCTGGGTCAGGATATTAACTCAGGATAATATCAGGATTTTAGATATTGGCGGCAGCTGGGCTTTAGTTAGAAACAGTGTCAGGGCCTGAGTTAGGACTAGCATTATAGCCTTTGTTAGGTATAGTCAGGGCCTTTTCTAGGGACAATGTCAGGTTCCGGGCCTTAGTGAGAAGTCGTGTCAAGGCCTTAGGAAGGATTATTCAGGGCCCTAGTTACGGAGAGTGTTAGGGTTTCATTTAGGATAAGATGCAGGACATGAGCTTGGGACAGAGTCAGGTTCCGGGCCAGGGATAGTGTCAGGAAACGACCAAGAGAAAGCGTTAAAACCTTAGTTATTGAGAGCATCGGGGCCTGACTTAGGACCAGAGTCAGGCCCTAAATCACGACCACTGCCCTGGCTTCATATAAGGACAGCATCAGAGCCTAAGTAAGGTACAGCCCAAGTGCCTAAGTGAGGCCTATCTTTAGGATCTGAGTTAGGGAAAGTGTCAGGGCATGACTTAGGAGCAGCAGAAGGGCCTCTGTGGGATCAGCCTGAGGGTCTTCATTAAAGACATTATCAGGGCCTCTGTTAGGGAGAGCCTCAGGACCTCATTTTCGGACAGCATCAAGGCTTACTTTGGGTCAGTTTCAGGACCTTGGTAAGACCTGGGTCAGGATATTAACTCAGGATAGTATCAGGACTTTAGATATTGGCGGCAGTAGGGCCTTAGTTAGAGTCAGTGTCAGGGTCTGAGTTAGGAATATCATTATGGCCTTTGTTAGGTATAGTATCAGGGAGTGAGCTAGGAGTAGTGTCAGGGTCCGAGTTACGTGTAATGTCAGGGTCTTGGTTAGGGACAGTGTCAGCGCCTGGGTTAGCACGAGTCTCGAGGCCGTAGTTAGGGACAGGTTCAGAGCATCGGGAGTAATTTCAGCGCCTTATTTATGTTCAGCATCAGGGATGATTTAGTTAGCATAAGAGGAGCCATTCCTGCAAGAACCCTGAAGGCCAACACACAAGAATGTAAAAGTGAACCATGCACGCTGCTATGAAGGAATATTCCACAGCAGTTGAGTACAGTTTGTTTAAGGTTAACAAGAGTTTAAAAATTGTTGTTTTAAGAAACCAATATTCATATGATGAAAGAATTTCATCGTTAAGAATCTCTTTCCCTAAACTTGACATTAGCTAAAGTCAAGATTAGATTAAGGTCTAGGGGTAGTGTCAGTTAATGACCTAGATTTGGTGTCAAGACCTTAGTTACTTAGAGAATCAAGGCCTAAAATTTAGGACCTGCGTCAAGATTTTCGGTAGGGACAGATTCAGACCTGACTTATGGAGAACGTCAGGGCCTGAGTGAGGCCTAGCGTCAGCCCCCTAGCTGCAGCCACAGTCAGGGTACCACTTAGGAGCAGCATAAACACCTTGGTTGGGTCAGCGAAAGGTCATAGTGAAAGACATGAGCAGGCCTTGAGTGAGTCACAGAATCAAGGCCTCACTTAGGGAAAGCTTCAGGGCCTGAGTTAGGCACAGTGTCAGGTCTTCACTTAAAGACACCGACCGGTTTGGGACAGTGTCAGGATCGTGCATAGAAATGTGTCAGGAAAGTATCTCAGGACAGTGTCCGGATTTTAGTTATTGATTGCAACAGGTGCCATGTTAGGGACAGATTCCGGGCTTTAGTGAGAGATAGTGTCAAGGCCTTTGTTCGGATTGGTCAGGGCTTAGTTAGGGATACTATTAGGGTTTCATTTAGGATAAGATGCAGGACATGAGCTTGGGACAGAGTCAGTTTCCGGGCCAGGGATAGCGTCACGAAATGACCCAGGAAAAGCGTGAAGACCTTCGTTATTGAGAGCCTCAGGGCCTTACTTAGGACCAGCGTGAGGGCCTAAATCAGGACCACTGCCAGGGCTTCCTATACAGACAGCGTCAGAGCATAAGGAAGGTACAGCCAAAGGGCCTAAGTGAGGCTTATCTTTAGGGCCTGAGTTCGGGACACTGTCAGGGCATGACTTAGGAGCAGCAGAAGGGCCTCTGTGGGATCAGCGTCAGGTTCTTCATTAAAGACATTATCAGGGCCTCTGTTAGGGAGAGCCTCAGGGCCTCATTTATGGACAGCATCAAGGCTTACTTTGGGTCAGTTTCAGGACCTTGGTAAGACCTGGGTCAGGATATTAACTCAGGATAGTATCAGGATTTTAGATATTGGCGGCAGCTGGGCTGTAGTTAGAAACAGTGTCAGGGCCTGAGTTAGGACTAGCATTATAGCCTTTGTTAGGTATAGTGTCAGGGACTGAGCTAGGAGTTGTGTCAGGGCCTGAGCTAGGATGAGCCTCCAGGCCTCAGTTTGGGAGGGGTTCACAGCCTTGGGAGGAGTTTCCTGAATTTAATTAGGGAAAACATCAGGGATTTAGCATAATAAGAGTTAGTTCGTTAGCATAAGAGGAGGTATTCCTACAAGCACCCTGAAAGCCAACACAGGCAAATGCAGAAGTAAACCAGGCAGGCTGGTATAAAGGAATATTCCACAGAAGTTGAGTACATTTTGTTTAAGTTCAGTAAGAGTTTAAACATTATTTTTTTCAGAAAACTCTATTCAGAAGATGAAAGAATTTCATCCTAAAGAATCTCTTTAGCTAAATTTAACATTAGCAAAAGAGAAGTTTACGTTCAGGTCTAGGGCTAGTGTCAGGTAATGACCTAGGTTTGGAATCAAGCCCTTAGTTACTTATAGAATCAGGGCCTAATTTAGGATCTGTGCCAGGGCTTCGGGTAGGGACAGTGTCAGAGCCTGGTATAGGGAGAAAGTGAGGGCCTGAGTGAGGCCTAGCATCAGGCCCCTAGATGCAGACACTGTCAGGGCATGACTTAGGAGCAGCATCAGGGCGTTTGTGGAGTCAGCATTCGGGTCATAGTGAAAGACATGAGCAGGGCTTGAGTGAGTCACAGAATCAAGGCCTGGGTTAAGGAAAGCTTCAGGGCCTGAGTTAGGCACAGCCTCACGTCTTCAGTTAAGGAGAGCGACAGGGCTCTCTTTGGGACAGTGTCAGAACCTTGGATAGAAATGTGTCAGCATATTAGCTCAGGATAGTGTCCGGATTTTAGTTATTGATTGCAGCAGGACCCATGTTAGGGACAGATTCCAGGCCTTAGTGAGAGATAGTGTCAAGACCTTAGTTACTGAGAGCATCAGGGCCTTCTTTAGAAGCAATGTTAGGGCTTCATGTAAAAATCGCATCCCGGACTGGCTTGGGGTGAGCGACAGGGCCTGAGTGAGGCCTAGCGTCATTCCTGTAGGTGGGGACACTGTCAGGGCGTGACACAGGAGCAGCATCAGTGCCGTTGTTGGATCAGCATTATGGTCTTCGTTAAAGACATGAGCAGGCCTTCTGTTAGGGACAGCGTCACGGCTTACTTAGCGATATTTTCAGGACCTTAGTAAGAGATGGGATAGTAAATTAGCTGAGGATAGTGTGAGGACTTTAGATATTGATGGCATCAGGGCCTTAGTTAGGGACAGTGTCAGGCCTTGAGTTAGGCCTAACATCCAGGCCTTAGTTAGGGACAGTGTCACGGCATGGGGACTCAATTCAGGTCCTGACATGGGCACAGCATAAGGGCTTCAGTTAGCATAAGAGGCAGGACATTAGCTAGGGACAGGGTTAGGGTAAAGTCTAGGGATTGTGTCAGCAAATGACCTCGGGATAGTGTCAAGACCTTAGTTACTGAGAACCTGAGGGCCTTATTTAGGACCAGCATCAGGGCCGGAATTGGGCAAGAAACAGGGCCTGAGTGAGGCCCAGCTTCAGGCCCCTAGCTGGAGACAGTGTCAGGGCATGACGTCGAAGCAGCATCCGGGCCTTGGTTGGGTCAGCATTCGGGTCATAGTTAAGGACATGAGCAGGGCCTGAGTGCGTCAGAGAATCGAGGCCTCCGTTAGGGAAAGCTTCAGGGCCTGAGTTAGGCACAGCCTCAGGTCTTCATTTAAGGACAGCGACAGGCCTTTCTTTGGGACTGTGTCAGGTCCGTGGATAGAAAAGTGTCAGCATATTAGCTCAGGATAGTGTCCGGATTTTCATTATTGATTGCAGCAGGGCCCATGTTAGGGATAGATTCTGGGCCTTAGTGAGAGATAGGGTCAATGCCTTAATTAGGATTAGTCCGGGCCTTAGTTAGGGAGAGTATTAGGGTTTCAATTAGGATAAGATGCAGGACATTACCTTGGGACAGAGTTATGATCCGAGCCAGGGATAGTGTCAGAAAATGACCTGGGTTGGTGTCAAGACCTTAGTTATTTAGAGAATCAGGGCCTAATTTAGGACCTGTGTCAGGGCCTCGGGTAGGGACATCGTCAGAGCCTGACTTAGGGAGAACGTCTAGGCCTGAGTGAGGCCTAGTGCCAGCCCACCTGCTGGAGACACAGTCAGGGCATGACGTAGGAACAGCATCAGGGCCTTTGTGGGGTCAGCATGCAGGTCATAGTGAAAGACATGAACAGGGCCTGTGTTAGTCACAGAATCAAGGCCTCAGTTAGGGAAAGCTTCAGGGCCTGAGTTAGGCACAGCCTCAGGTCTTCACTTAAGGACGGCAACAGGCTTTCTTTTGGAAAGTATCAGGACAGTGGCTAGAAATGTGTCAGGATATTAGCTCTGGACAGTGTCCTTTTTTTAGTTATTAATTGCAGCAGGGACCATTAGGGACAGATTCCGGGCGCTCGTGAGAGATAGTGTGAAGGGCTTTGTTAGGTTTCGTCAGGGCTTAGTTAGGGAGAGTATTAGGGTTTCATTTAGGATAAGATGCAGGACATGAGCTTGGGACAGAGTCAGGTTCCGGGCCAGGGATAGCGTCACGAAATGACCCAGGAAAAGCGTGAAGACCTTCGTTATTGAGAGCCTCAGGGCCTTACTTAGGACCAGCGTGAGGGCCTAAATCAGGACCACTGCCAGGGCTTCCTATACAGACAGCGTCAGAGCATAAGGAAGGTACAGCCTAAGGGCCTAAGTGAGGCTTATCTTTAGTTCCTGAGTTCGGGACACTGTCAGGGCATGACATAGGAGCTGCAGAAGGGCCTCTGTTGCATCAGCGTGAGGGTCTTCACTAAAGACATTATCAGGGCCTCTGTTAGGGAGAGCCTCAGGGCCTCATTTTCAGACAGCATCAAGGCTTACTTTGGGTCAGTTTCAGGACCTTGGTAAGACCTGGGTCAGGATATTAACTCAGGATAGCATCAGGACTTTAGATATTGGCGGCAGCAGGGCCTTAGTTAGAGTCAGTGTCAGGGTCTGAGTTAGGAATATCATTATGGGCTTTGTTAGGTAATAGTGTCAGGGACTGAGCTAGGAGTAGTGACAGGGTCCGAGTTACGTGTAATGTCAGGGTCTTGGTTTGGGACAGTGTCAGGGCCTGGGTTAGCACGAGTCTCCAGGCCGTAGTTAGGGACAGGTTCAGAGCATCGGGAGTAATTTCAGCGCCTTATTTATGTTCAGCATCAGGGATGATTTAGTTAGCATAAGAGGAGCCATTCCTGCAAGAACACTGAAGGCCAACACACGAGAATGTAAAAGTAAACCATGCACGCTGCTATGAAGGAATATTCCACAGCAGTTGAGTACACTTTGTTTAAGGTTAACAAGAGTTTAAAAATTATTGTTTTAAGAAACCAATATTCATATGATGAAAGAATTTCATCGTAAAGAATCTCTTTCCCTAAACATGACATTAGCTAAAGTCAAGATTAGATTAAGGTCTAGGGGTAGTGTCAGTTAATGACGTAGATTTGGTGTCAAGACCTTAGTTACTTAGAGAATCAAGGCCTAAAATTTAGGACCTGCGTCAAGATTTTCGGTAGGGACAGCGTCAGACCTGACTTATGGAGAACGTCAGGGCCTGAGTGAGGCCTAGCGTCAGCCCCCTAGCTGCAGACACAGTCAGGGTACGACTTAGGAGCAGCATAAACACCTTGGTTGGGTCAGCGAAAGGTCATAGTGAAATACATGAGCAGGCCTTGAGTGAGTCACAGAATCAAGGCCTCACATAGGGAATGCTTCAGGGCCTGAGTTAGGCACAGTGTCAGGTCTTCACTTACAGACACCGACCGGTTTGGGACAGTGTCAGGATCGTGCATAGAAATGTGTCAGGAAATTACCTCAGGACAGTGTCCGGATTTTAGTTATTGATTGCAACAGGTGCCATGTTAGGGACAGATTCCGGGCTTTAGTGAGAGATAGTGTCAAGGCCTTTGTTCGGATTAGTCAGGGCTTAGTTAGGGATACTATTAGGGTTTCATTTAGGATAAGATGCAGGACATGAGCTTGAGACAGACTCATGATCCGAGCCAGGGATAGTGTCAGAAAATGACCTGGGTTGGTGTCAAGACCTTAGTTATTTAGAGAATCAGGGCCTAATTTAGGACCTGTGTCAGGGCTTCGGGTAGGGACAGCGTCAGAGCCTGACTTAGGGAGAACGTCTAGGCCTGAGTGAGGCCTAGTGCCAGCCCACCTGCTGGAGACACAGTCAGGGCATGACGTAGGAACAGCATCAGGGCCTTTGTGGGGTCAGCATGCAGGTCATAGTGAAAGACATGAACAGGGCCTGTGTTAGTCACAGAATCAAGGCCTCAGTCAGGGAAAGCTTCAGGGCCTGAGTTAGGAACAGCCTCAGGTCTTCACTTAAGGACGGCAACAGGCTTTCTTTTGGAAAGTATCAGAACAGTGGATAGAAATGAGTCAGGATATTAGCTCAGGACAGTGTCCGGATTTTAGTTATTGATTGCAACAGGTCCCATGTTAGGGACAGATTCCGGGCTTTAGTGAGAGATAGTGTCAAGGCCTTTGTTCGGATTAGTCAGGGCTTAGTTAGGGATACTATTAGGGTTTCATTTAGGATAAGATGCAGGACATGAGCTTGGGACAGAGTCAGGTTCCAGGCCAGGGATAGCGTCACGAAATGACCCAGGAAAAGCGTGAAGACCTTCGTTATTGAGAGCCTCAGGGCCTTACTTAGGACCAGCGTGAGGGTCTAAATCAGGACCACTGCCAGGGCTTCCTATACAGACAGCGTCAGAGCATAAGGAAGGTACAGCCAAAGGGCCTAAGTGAGGCTTATCTTTAGTTCCTGAGTTCGGGACACTGTCAGGGCATGACTTAGGAGCAGCAGAAGGGCCTCTGTGGGATCAGCGTGAGGGTCTTCACTAAAGACATTATCAGGGCCTCTGTTAGGGAGAGCCTCAGGGCCTCATTTTCAGACAGCATCAAGGCTTACTTTGGGTCAGTTTCAGGACCTTGGTAAGACCTGGGTCAGGATATTAACTCAGGATAATATCAGGATTTTAGATATTGGCGGCAGCTGGGCTTTAGTTAGAAACAGTGTCAGGGCCTGAGTTAGGACTAGCATTATAGCCTTTGTTAGGTATAGTCAGGGCCTTTTCTAGGGACAATGTCAGGTTCCGGGCCTTAGTGAGAAGTCGTGTCAAGGCCTTAGGAAGGATTATTCAGGGCCCTAGTTACGGAGAGTGTTAGGGTTTCATTTAGGATAAGATGCAGGACATGAGCTTGGGACAGAGTCAGGTTCCGGGCCAGGGATAGTGTCAGGAAACGACCAAGAGAAAGCGTTAAAACCTTAGTTATTGAGAGCATCGGGGCCTGACTTAGGACCAGAGTCAGGCCCTAAATCACGACCACTGCCCTGGCTTCATATAAGGACAGCATCAGAGCCTAAGTAAGGTACAGCCCAAGTGCCTAAGTGAGGCCTATCTTTAGGATCTGAGTTAGGGAAAGTGTCAGGGCATGACTTAGGAGCAGCAGAAGGGCCTCTGTGGGATCAGCCTGAGGGTCTTCATTAAAGACATTATCAGGGCCTCTGTTAGGGAGAGCCTCAGGACCTCATTTTCGGACAGCATCAAGGCTTACTTTGGGTCAGTTTCAGGACCTTGGTAAGACCTGGGTCAGGATATTAACTCAGGATAGTATCAGGACTTTAGATATTGGCGGCAGTAGGGCCTTAGTTAGAGTCAGTGTCAGGGTCTGAGTTAGGAATATCATTATGGCCTTTGTTAGGTATACTATCAGGGAGTGAGCTAGGAGTAGTGACAGGGTCCGAGTTACATGTAATGTCAGGGTCTTGGTTAGGGACAGTGTCAGCGCCTGGGTTAGCACGAGTCTCCAGGCCGTAGTTAGGGAGCGGTTCACAGCATCGGGAGTAATTTCAGCGCCTTATTTATGTTCAGCATCAGGGATGATTTAGTTAGCATAAGAGGAGCCATTCCTGCAAGAACCCTGAAGGCCAACACACAAGAATGTAAAAGTGAACCATGCACGCTGCTATGAAGGAATATTCCACAGCAGTTGAGTACAGTTTGTTTAAGGTTAACAAGAGTTTAAAAATTATTGTTTTAAGAAACCAATATTCATATGATGAAAGAATTTCATCGTTAAGAATCTCTTTCCCTAAACTTGACATTAGCTAAAGTCAAGATTAGATTAAGGTCTAGGGGTAGTGTCAGTTAATGACCTAGATTTGGTGTCAAGACCTTAGTTACTTAGAGAATCAAGGCCTAAAATTTAGGACCTGCGTCAAGATTTTCGGTAGGGACAGATTCAGACCTGACTTATGGAGAACGTCAAGGCCTGAGTGAGGCCTAGCGTCAGCCCCCTAGCTGCAGACACAGTCAGGGTACCACTTAGGAGCAGCATAAACACCTTGGTTGGGTCAGCGAAAGGTCATAGTGAAAGACATGAGCAGGCCTTTAGTGAGTCACAGAATCAAGGCCTCACTTAGGGAAAGCTTCAGGGCCTGAGTTAGGCACAGTGTCAGGTCTTCACTTAAAGACACCGACCGGTTTGGGACAGTGTCAGGATCGTGCATAGAAATGTGTCAGGAAAGTATCTCAGGACAGTGTCCGGATTTTAGTTATTGATTGCAACAGGTCCCATGTTAGGGACAGATTCCGGGCTTTAGTGAGAGATAGTGTCAAGGCCTTTGTTCGGATTGGTCAGGGCTTAGTTAGGGATACTATTAGGGTTTCATTTAGGATAAGATGCAGGACATGAGCTTGGGACAGAGTCAGGTTCCGGGCCAGGGATAGCGTCACGAAATGACCCAGGAAAAGCGTGAAGACCTTCGTTATTGCGAGCCTCAGGGCCTTACTTAGGACCAGCGTGAGGGCCTAAATCAGAACCACTGCCAGGGCTTCCTATACAGACAGCGTCAGAGCATAAGGAAGGTACAGCCAAAGGGCCTAAGTGAGGCTTATCTTTAGGGCCTGAGTTCGGGACACTGTCAGGGCATGACTTAGGAGCAGCAGAAGGGCCTCTGTGGGATCAGCGTCAGGTTCTTCATTAAAGACATTATCAGGGCCTCTGTTAGGGAGAGCCTCAGGGCCTCATTTATGGACAGCATCAAGGCTTACTTTGGGTCAGTTTCAGGACCTTGGTAAGACCTGGGTCAGGATATTAACTCAGGATAGTATCAGGATTTTAGATATTGGCGGCAGCTGGGCTGTAGTTAGAAACAGTGTCAGGGCCTGAGTTAGGACTAGCATTATAGCCTTTGTTAGGTATAGTGTCAGGGACTGAGCTAGGAGTTATGTCAGGGCCTGAGCTAGGATGAGCCTCCAGGCCTCAGTTTGGGAGGGGTTCACAGCCTTGGGAGGAGTTTCCTGAATTTAATTAGGGAAAACATCAGGGATTTAGCATAATAAGAGTTAGTTCGTTAGCATAAGAGGAGGTATTCCTACAAGCACCCTGAAAGCCAACACAGGCAAATGCAGAAGTAAACCAGGCAGGCTGGTATAAAGGAATATTCCACAGAAGTTGAGTACATTTTGTTTAAGTTCAGTAAGAGTTTAAACATTATTTTTTTCAGAAAACTCTATTCAGAAGATGAAAGAATTTCATCCTAAAGAATCTCTTTAGCTAAATTTAACATTAGCAAAAGAGAAGTTTACGTTCAGGTCTAGGGCTAGTGTCAGGTAATGACCTAGGTTTGGAATCAAGCCCTTAGTTACTTATAGAATCAGGGCCTAATTTAGGATCTGTGCCAGGGCTTCGGGTAGGGACAGTGTCAGAGCCTGGTATAGGGAGAAAGTGAGGGCCTGAGTGAGGCCTAGCATCAGGCCCCTAGATGCAGACACTGTCAGGGCATGACTTAGGAGCAGCATCAGGGCGTTTGTGGAGTCAGCATTCGGGTCATAGTGAAAGACATGAGCAGGGCTTGAGTGAGTCACAGAATCAAGGCCTGGGTTAAGGAAAGCTTCAGGGCCTGAGTTAGGCACAGCCTCACGTCTTCAGTTAAGGAGAGCGACAGGGCTCTCTTTGGGACAGTGTCAGAACCTTGGATAGAAATGTGTCAGCATATTAGCTCAGGATAGTGTCCGGATTTTAGTTATTGATTGCAGCAGGACCCATGTTAGGGACAGATTCCAGGCCTTAGTGAGAGATAGTGTCAAGACCTTAGTTACTGAGAGCATCAGGGCCTTCTTTAGAAGCAATGTTAGGGCTTCATGTAAAAATCGCATCCCGGACTGGCTTGCGGTGAGCGACAGGGCCTGAGTGAGACCTAGCGTCATTCCTGTAGGTGGGGACACTGTCAGGGCGTGACACAGGAGCAGCATCAGTGCCGTTGTTGGATCAGCATTATGGTCTTCGTTAAAGACATGAGCAGGCCTTCTGTTAGGGACAGCGTCACGGCTTACTTAGCGATATTTTCAGGACCTTAGTAAGAGATGGGATAGTAAATTAGCTGAGGATAGTGTGAGGACTTTAGATATTGATGGCATCAGGGCCTTAGTTAGGGACAGTGTCAGGCCTTGACTTAGGCCTAACATCCAGGCCTTAGTTAGGGACAGTGTCACGGCATGGGGACTCAATTCAGGTCCTGACATGGGCACAGCATAAGGGCTTCAGTTAGCATAAGAGGCAGGACATTAGCTAGGGACAGGGTTAGGGTAAAGTCTAGGGATTGTGTCAGCAAATGACCTCGGGATAGTGTCAAGACCTTAGTTACTGAGAACCTGAGGGCCTTATTTAGGACCAGCATCAGGGCCGGAATTGGGCAAGAAACAGGGCCTGAGTGAGGCCCAGCTTCAGGCCCCTAGCTGGAGACAGTGTCAGGGCATGACGTCGAAGCAGCATCCGGGCGTTTGTTGGGTCAGCATTCGGGTCATAGTTAAGGACATGAGCAGGGCCTGAGTGCGTCAGAGAATCGAGGCCTCCGTTAGGGAAAGCTTCAGGGCCTGAGTTAGGCACAGCCTCAGGTCTTCATTTAAGGACAGCGACAGGCCTTTCTTTGGGACAGTGTCAGGTCCGTGGATAGAAAAGTGTCAGCATATTAGCTCAGGATAGTGTCCGGATTTTCATTATTGATTGCAGCAGGGCCCATGTTAGGGATAGATTCTGGGCCTTAGTGAGAGATAGGGTCAATGCCTTAATTAGGATTAGTCCAGGCCTTAGTTAGGGAGAGTATTAGGGTTTCAATTAGGATAAGATGCAGGACATTACCTTGGGACAGAGTCATGATCCGAGCCAGGGATAGTGTCAGAAAATGACCTGGGTTGGTGTCAAGACCTTAGTTATTTAGAGAATCAGGGCCTAATTTAGGACCTGTGTCAGGGCTTCGGGTAGGGACATCGTCAGAGCCTGATTTAGGGAGAACATCTAGGCCTGAGTGAGGCCTAGTGCCAGCCCACCTGCTGGAGACACAGTCAGGGCATGACGTAGGAACAGCATCAGGGCCTTTGTGGGGTCAGCATGCAGGTCATAGTGAAAGACATGAACAGGGCCTGTGTTAGTCACAGAATCAAGGCCTCAGTTAGGGAAAGCTTCAGGGCCTGAGTTAGGCACAGCCTCAGGTCTTCACTTAAGGACGGCAACAGGCTTTCTTTTGGAAAGTATCAGGACAGTGGCTAGAAATGTGTCAGGATATTAGCTCTGGACAGTGTCCTTTTTTTAGTTATTAATTGCAGCAGGGACCATTAGGGACAGATTCCGGGCGCTCGTGAGAGATAGTGTGAAGGCCTTTGTTAGGTTTCGTCAGGGCTTAGTTAGGGAGAGTATTAGGGTTTCATTTAGGATAAGATGCAGGACATGAGCTTGGGACAGAGTCAGGTTCCAGGCCAGGGATAGCGTCACGAAATGACCCAGGAAAAGCGTGAAGACCTTCGTTATTGAGAGCCTCAGGGCCTTACTTAGGACCAGCGTGAGGGTCTAAATCAGGACCACTGCCAGGGCTTCCTATACAGACAGCGTCAGAGCATAAGGAAGGTACAGCCAAAGGGCCTAAGTGAGGCTTATCTTTAGGGCCTGAGTTCGGGACACTGTCAGGGCATGACTTAGGAGCAGCAGAAGGGCCTCTGTGGGATCAGCGTCAGGTTCTTCATTAAAGACATTATCAGGGCCTCTGTTAGGGAGAGCCTCAGGGCCTCATTTATGGACAGCATCAAGGCTTACTTTGGGTCAGTTTCAGGACCTTGGTAAGACCTGGGTCAGGATATTAACTCAGGATAGCATCAAGACTTTAGATATTGGCGGCAGCAGGGCCTTAGTTAGAGTCAGTGTCAGGGTCTGAGTTAGGAATATCATTATGGGCTTTGTTAGGTAATAGTGTCAGGGACTGAGCTAGGAGTAGTGTCAGGGTCCGAGTTACGTGTAATGTCAGGGTCTTGGTTTGGGACAGTGTCAGGGCCTGGTTTAGCACGAGTCTCCAGGCCGTAGTTAGGGACAGGTTCAGAGCATCGGGAGTAATTTCAGCACCTTATTTATGTTCAGCATCAGGGATGATTTAGTTAGCATAAGAGGAGCCATTCCTGCAAGAACCTTGAAGGCCAACACACAAGAATGTAAAAGTGAACCGTGCACGCTGCTATGAAGGAATATTCCACAGCAGTTGAGTACACTTTGTTTAAGGTTAACAAGAGTTTAAAAATTATTGTTTTAAGAAACCAATATTCATATGATGAAAGAATTTCATCGTAAAGAATCTCTTTCCCTAAACTTGACATTAGCTAAAGTCAAGATTAGATTAAGGTCTAGGGGTAGTGTCAGTTAATGACCTAGTTTTAGTGTCAAGACCTTAGTTACTTAGAGAATCAAGGCCTAAAATTTAGGACCTGCGTCAAGATTTTCGGTAGGGACAGCGTCAGACCTGACTTATGGAGAACGTCAGGGCCTGAGTGAGGCCTAGCGTCATCCCCGTAGCTGTAGACACAGTCAGGGCATGACTTAGGAGCAGCATAAACACCTTGGTTGGGTCAGCGAAAGGTCATAGTGAAAGACATGAGCAGGCCTTGAGTGAGTCACAGAATCAAGGCCTCCGTTAGGGAAAGCTTCAGGGCCTGAGTTAGGCACAGTGTCTGGTCTTCACTTAAAGACACCGACCGGTTTGGGACAGTGTCAGGATCGTGCATAGAAATGTGTCAGGAAAGTATCTCAGGACAGTGTCCGGATTTTAGTTATTGATTGCAACAGGTCCCATGTTAGGGACAGATTCCGGGCTTTAGTGAGAGATAGTGTCAAGGCCTTTGTTCGGATTGGTCAGGGCTTAGTTAGGCATACTATTAGGGTTTCATTTAGGATAAGATGCAGGACATTAGCTTGGGACAGAGTCAGGTTCCGGGCCAGGGATAACGTCACGAAATGACCCAGGAAAAGCGTGAAGACCGTCGTTATTGCGAGCCTCAGGGCCTTACTTAGGACCAGCGTGAGGGCCTAAATCAGGACCACTGCCAGGGCTTCCTATACAGACAGCGTCAGAGCATAAGGAAGGTACAGCCAAAGGGCCTAAGTGAGGCTTATCTTTAGGGCCTGAGTTCGGGACACTGTCAGGGCATGACTTAGGAGCAGCAGAAGGGCCTCTTTGGGATCAGCGTCAGGTTTTTCATTAAAGACATTATCAGGGCCTCTGTTTGGGAGAGCCTCAGGGCCTTATTTATGGACAGCATCAAGGCTTAGTTTTAGTCAGTTTCAGGACCTTTGTAAGACCTGGGTCAGGATATTAACTCAGGATAGTATCAGGATTTTAGATATTGGCGGCAGCTGGGCTTTAGTTAGAAACAGTGTCAGGACCTGAGTTAGGACTAGCATTATGGCCTTTGTTAGGTATAGTGTCAGGGACTGAGCTAGGAGTTGTGTGAGGGCCTTTGCTAGGGACAGTGTCAGGGCCTGAGCTAGGATGAGCCTCCAGGCCTCAGTTTGGGACAGGTTCACAGCCTTGAGACTAATTTCAGGACGTTATTTAGGGACAGCATCAGGGATTTAGTTAGCATAACAGTAGGCATTCCTACAAGCACCCTTTAAGCCAACACACGCAGATGCAGAAGGAAACCATACACGCTGGTATAAAGGAATATTCCGCAGAAGTTGAGTACATTTTGTTTAAGGTCGGTAAGAGTTTAAACATTATTTTTTTCAGAAAACTCTATTCAGAAGATGAAAGAATTTCATCCTAAAGAATCTCTTTAGATAAATTTGACATTAGCAACGGACAAGGTTACATTCAGGTCTAGGGCTAGTGTCAGGTAATGACCTAGGTTTGGAATCAAGCCCTTAGGTACTTAGAGAATCAGGGCCTAATTTAAGACCTGTGCCAGGGCTTCGGGTAGGGACAGCGTCAGAGCCTGATATAGGGAGAAGTTGAGGGCCTGAGTGAGGCCCCTAGATGCAGACACTGTCAGGGCATGACTTAAGAGCCGCATTCAGGGCGTTTGTGGAGTCAGCATTCGGGTCATAGTGAAAGACATGAGCAGGGCCTGAGTGAGTCAGAGAATCGAGGCCTCAGTTAGGGAAATCTTGAGGTCCTGAGTTAGGCACAGCCTCTCGTCTTCAGTTAAGGACAGCGACAGGCCTTTCTTTGGGACTGTGTCTGGTGGGTGGATAGAAATGTGTCAGGATATTAGCTCAGGATAGTGTCCGGATTTTCATTATTGACTGCAGAAGGTCCCATGTTAGGGACAGATTCTGGGCCTTATTGAGAGATAGGGTGAAAGTCTTAGTTAGGATCAGTGAGCGCCTTAGTTAGGGAGAGTATTAGGGTTTCAATTAGGATAAGATGCAGGACATTAGCTTGGGACAGAGTCACGATCCGAGCCAGGGATAGTGTCAGCCAATGACCTGGGTTGGTGTCAAGACCTTAGTTACTTAGAGAATCAGGGCCTAATTTAGGACCTGTGTCAGGGTTTCGGGTAGGGACAGCGTCAGAGCCTGACTTAGGGAGAACATCTAGGCCTGAGTGCGGCCTAGTGTCAGCCCACTAGCTGGAGTCACAGGGCATGACGTAGGAATAGCATCAGGGCCTTTGTTGGGTCAGCATTCGGGTCATAGTGAAAGAAATGAGCAGGGCCTGTGTTAGTCACAGAATCAAGGCCTCAGTTAGGGAAAGTTTCAGGGCCTGAGTTAGGCACAGCCTCAGGTCTTCACTTAAGGACGGCAACAGGCTTTCTTTTGGAAAGTATCAGGACAGTGGATAGAAAGGAGTCAGGGTAATAGCTCAGGACAGTGTCCGGATTTTAGTTATTGATTGCAGCAGGGACCATTAGGGATATATTCTGGGTGTTGGTGAGAGATAGTGTGAAGGCCCTTGTTAGGTTTAATCAGGGCTTAGTTAGGGATACTATTAGGGTTTCATTTAGGATAAGATGCAGGACATGAGCTTGGGACAGAGTCAGGTTCCGGGCCAGGGATAGCGTCGCGAAATGACCCAGGAAATGCGTGAAGACCTTCGTTATTGAGAGCATCAGGGCCTTACTTAGGACCAGCGTCAGGGCCTAAATCAGGACCACTGCCAGGGCTTCCTATACAGACAGCGTCAGAGCATAAGGAAGGTACAGCCAAAGGGCCTAAGTGAGGCTTATCTTTAGGGCCTGAGTTCGGGACACTGTCAGGGCATGACTTAGGAGTAGCAGAAGGGCCTCTGTGGGATCAGTGTCAGGTTCTTCATTAAAGACATTATCAGGGTCTCTGTTAGGGAGAGCCTCGGGGCCTCATTTATGGACAGCATCAAGGCTTAGTTTTAGTCAGTTTCAGGACCTTGGTAAGACCTGGGTCAGGATATTAACTCAGGATAATATCAGGATTTTAGATATTGGCGGCAGCTGGGCTTTAGTTAGAAACAGTGTCAGGGCCTGAGTTAGGACTAGCATTATAGCCTTTGTTAGGTATAGTCAGGGCCTTTTCTAGGGACAATGTCAGGTTCCGGGCCTTAGTGAGAAGTCGTGTCAAGGCCTTAGGCAGGATTATTCAGGGCCCTAGTTATGGAGAGTGTTAGGGTTTCATTTAGGATAAGATGCAGGACATGAGCTTGGGACAGAGTCAGGTTCCGGGCCAGGGATAGTGTCAGGAAACGACCAAGAGAAAGCGTTAAAACCTTAGTTATTGAGAGCATCGGGGCCTGACTTAGGACCAGAGTCAGGCCCTAAATCACGACCACTGCCCTGGCTTCATATAAGGACAGCATCAGAGCCTAAGTAAGGTACAGCCCAAGTGCCTAAGTGAGGCCTATCTTTAGGATCTGAGTTAGGGAAAGTGTCAGGGCATGACTTAGGAGCAGCAGAAGGGCCTCTGTGGGATCAGCCTGAGGGTCTTCATTAAAGACATTATCAGGGCCTCTGTTAGGGAGAGCCTCAGGACCTCATTTTCGGACAGCATCAAGGCTTACTTTGGGTCAGTTTCAGGACCTTGGTAAGACCTGGGTCAGGATATTAACTCAGGATAGTATCAGGACTTTAGATATTGGCGGCAGTAGGGCCTTAGTTAGAGTCAGTGTCAGGGTCTGAGTTAGGAATATCATTATGGCCTTTGTCAGGTATAGTGTCAGGGAGTGAGCTAGGAGTAGTGTCAGGGTACGAGTTACGTGTAATGTCAGGGTCTTGGTTAGGGACAGTGTCAGCGCCTGGGTTAGCACGAGTCTCCAGGCCGTAGTTAGGGAGCGGTTCACAGCATCGGGAGTAATTTCAGCGCCTTATTTATGTTCAGCATCAGGGATGATTTAGTTAGCATAAGAGGAGCCATTCCTGCAAGAACCCTGAAGGCCAACACACAAGAATGTAAAAGTGAACCATGCACGCTGCTATGAAGGAATATTCCACAGCAGTTGAGTACACTTTGTTTAAGGTTAACAAGAGTTTAAAAATTATTGTTTTAAGAAACCAATATTCATATGATGAAAGAATTTCATCGTAAAGAATCTCTTTCCCTAAACTTGACATTAGCTAAAGTCAAGATTAGATTAAGGTCTAGGGGTAGTGTCAGTTAATGACCTAGATTTGGTGTCAAGACCTTAGTTACTTAGAGAATCAAGGCCTAAAATTTAGGACCTGCGTCAAGATTTTCGGTAGGGACAGATTCAGACCTGACTTTTGGAGAACGTCAAGGCCTGAGTGAGGCCTAGCGTCAGCCTCCTAGCTGCAGACACAGTCAGGGTATGACTTAGGAGCAGCATAAACACCTTGGTTGGGTCAGCGAAAGGTCATAGTGAAAGACATGAGCAGGCCTTGAGTGAGTCACAGAATCAAGGCCTCACTTAAGGAAAGCTTCAGGGCCTGAGTTAGGCACAGCGTCAGGTCTTCATTTAATTACACCGACAGGTTTGGGACAGTGTCAGGATCGTGCATAGAAATGTGTCAGGAAATTACCTCAGGACAGTTTCCAGATTTTAGTTATTGATTGCAACAGGTCCCATGTTAGGGACAGATTCCGGGCTTTAGTGAGAGATAGTGTCAAGGCCTTTGTTCGGATTAGTCAGGGCTTAGTTAGGGATACTATTAGGGTTTCATTTAGGATAAGATGCAGGACATGAGCTTGGGACAGAGTCAGGTTCCGGGCCAGGGATAGCGTCACGAAATGACCCAGGAAAAGCGTGAAGACCTTCGTTATTGAGAGCCTCAGGGCCTTACTTAGGACCAGCATGAGGGCCTAAATCAGGACCACTGCCAGGGCTTCCTATACAGACAGCGTCAGAGCATAAGCAAGGTACAGCCAAAGGGCCTAAGTGAGGCTTATCTTTAGGGCCTGAGTTCGGGACACTGTCAGGGCATGTCTTAGGAGCAGCAGAAGGGCCTCTGTGGGATTAGCCTGAGGGTCTTCATTAAAGACATTATCAGGGCCTCTGTTAGGGAGAGCCTCAGGACCTCATTTTCGGACAGCATCAAGGCTTACTTTGGGTCAGTTTCAGGACCTTGGTAAGACCTGGGTCAGGATATTAACTCAGGATAGTATCAGGACTTTAGATATTGGCGGCAGTAGGGCCTTAGTTAGAGTCAGTGTCAGGGTCTGAGTTAGGAATATCATTATGGCCTTTGTTAGGTATAGTATCAGGGAGTGAGCTAGGAGTAGTGTCAGGGTCCGAGTTACGTGTAATGTCAGGGTCTTGGTTAGGGACAGTGTCAGCGCCTGGGTTAGCACGAGTCTCGAGGCCGTAGTTAGGGAGCGGTTCAGAGCATCGGGAGTAATTTCAGCGCCTTATTTATGTTCAGCATCAGGGATGATTTAGTTAACATAAGAGGAGCCATTCCTGCAAGAACCCTGAAGGCCAACACACAAGAATGTAAAAGTGAACCATGCACGCTGCTATGAAGGAATATTCCACAGCAGTTGAGTACACTTTGTTTAAGGTTAACAAGAGTTTAAAAATTATTGTTTTAAGAAACCAATATTCATATGATGAAAGAATTTCATCGTAAAGAATCTCTTTTTCTAAACTTGACATTAGCTAAAGTCAAGATTAGATTAAGGTCTAGGGGTAGTGTCAGTTAATGACCTAGATTTGGTGTCAAGACCTTAATTACTTAGAGAATCAAGGCCCAATTTAGGATCTGGGTCAGTGTTTTGGGTAGGGACAGATTCAGACCTGACTTATGTAGAACGTCAAGGCCTGAGTGAGGCCTAGCGTCAGCCCCCTAGCTGCAGACACTGTCAGGGCATGACTTAGGAGCAGCATCAGGGCCTTGGTTGGGTCAGCGAAAGGTTATAGTGAAAGACATGAGCAGGGCTTGAGTGAGTCACAGAATCAAGGCCTCGGTTAAGGAAAGCTTCAGGGCCTGAGTTAGGCACAGCCTCAGGTCTTCACTTAAGGATACCGACAGGGCTTTTTTTGGGACAGTCAGGATGGTGCATAGAAATGTGTCAGGAAATTTTCTCAGGACAGTGTCCGCATTTTAGTTATTGTTTGCAGCAGGGACCATTCGGGACAGATTCTGGGCCGTAGTGAGATATAGTGTTAAGGCCTTAGTTAGGATTAGTCTGTGCCTTTGTCATGGAGTGTATTAGGGTTTCAGTTAGGAAAAGATGCAGGACATTAGCTTGGGACAGAGTTAGGTCCGTTCCAGGCATAGTGCCAGAAAATTATTGAGAGCATCAGGACCTTAGTTAGGCCCAGTGACAGGGCCCTAAATCCGGACGTCTTCCAGCGTTTTGTATACAGATAGCGTCAGAGCCTATCTAAAGTACAGCTAAAGGGCCTAAGTGAGGCCTGTCTTTAGGGCCTGAGTTAGTGCCACTGTCAGTACATGTCTTAGGATCAGCATAAGGGCCTCTGTGGGATCAATGTGAGGATCTTTGAAGACATTATCAGGGATTCTATTAGGGATAGCCTCATGCCCCCATTTATGGACAACATCAAGGCTTACTTTGGGTCAGTTTCAGGAGCTTGGTAAGACCTGGGTCAGGATATTAGCTCAGGATAATGTCAGGACTTTAGATATTGTTGGCATCTGGGCCTTAGTTAGAGACAGCGTCAGGGACTGAGTTAGGGAGAATTTCAGGGCCTTAGTTATGCTAGAGACTCCAAGACCTTCCCTGAGTTCTAAAGGGCTGATTCGAACAGTTGCTAATCATGGAAAGGAGGGACTGCACAGACCAAAGAAGAACAGAATAGAATGAACAGTGCAGCCTTGGGCCAAGATTCTGGTTTTGCCTCAAGGGATACAGTTAAGAGCATCTTTGGGCTCTTTAGCAACCTAAACCCCCCCACAAAATAGAAGATTTTAGTCTTCATTCCAGAGAAGGTCCTCAAGAGACCATCTGAGGTCAGGTTATATTTAGTTAAGGCCCTGTACACACAGTAATCCTTAGGACACCTGTCTCCTTAAACCATTGCTGTAAAACTCCTCACCAGATCCTCCTGCATTGGGACACACGGTTTTTGAGGGTCGGAGTTTTCTGTGTCCCCCTTTGGCTGCCAAAGGAGTAAAGCTATTCTTCTCTACTTCCTGCAAACCTCTCTCTCTGAGATTTGATTTGGCACTGGTGCACAGAGGTTGAGTTTTCGACATCAAATTTAGTACCCAATGTGGGGCTGACTTGGGGATCCCCCTGTGGGTCCCCTGACTTGATCGGACACTGAGATTTTCTCCACACTAGTCTCTTTCGAGAGAGTGTAAGGTTGGAGAATTCCTTTAGAGGCCAAACCACCTGGGACCCTTGCCTGGAAAGGCCAAGCCCCAGTCATCCCAGCAGTTAGAACTCTAGGGCAGGAGTAGATGGTGGAAGAGGAACCACCCTAGCAGCTGCCGAGGCCGTCTTTGCCTTGAGGACGTTCCTCTGTTCCTCCTGCCTGGACTGCCCTGAATGTCCTACTCCAAGGGATTATTTTGGGGAACCAGAAAAATAGCATTTGGGATGTTGCAGCACCTCAGCCAGTGTGTGGTAACTCCCCTGGCAAGCAGTCTGAGGTCCTTTTAGCCCTGTACATTTGGGGGAACCTTGGTTCCCATTTGGGTGACTTTTCATTCCAGGAAATCTCATTTGGAAGCTGAACCACTTGGACAGAGGTCACAGGCTAAGTTGAGACTTGGAAGCTGATTTGAGTCTTGTGCTGTTTGGTTGTTGGTTTCTCTTTGGTTTCTGGTTCCTTTGGTGTGAGGCTTCCATTGGTGTTTAGGATTTTGTTGTGTTCTTAGTCCGTGGTGTGAGTGTTCCATGGTTCAAACGTAAGAAGTGCTTCTTCTTCAGTTCCATCTGAGAGCCAATGGGCAAAATCCTGGCAGACTGGTCAACCTATAGTTGTAAACCTAAGAGTAAGAAAATAATGAAATTCTATTGTAATTTTGTCTGGCCAATGTATGGATACATTCTTGAAAAATGAGGAAAGGTGGTCTTTGAATGATAGCCTAAATGACTATACTATCCTTCAGCTAGAGTTATTTTGTCACAGGAGGAGAAAGACAAAAGAAATTCCATACGTTCAAGCATTTATGAAACTACGTAATAAAGAAGGTGAGCGGCTAGGTAACAGGCTGATGGTACAAAGAGAAAAGAAAGCCACTTTGTACTAGAGCTCGTTGTGTCTGAATGCAGAAAAAAATAAGGGACAACATAAGATGGATACAGAAGGTGGTGAACATTTGTGAAAAGGGAACATGGAGGGAAGAGTTGTGCCTGACCACGATATTCTAAGATGGATTTTGTTGGAAGTGGGTTAGGGCAAGCCTGCATTTTGTTTCTCCCTCTAAAGTTTTCTTAGAATGCTGCTTTTGATTGTGAACAGCTGGTGAGTTCCTTTGCCTGTGTCTGTGATCTGTATTTTTGTTTGAAATCTCTTTACTTTGGTTCAGTGAATAAGTGTTTTTTGGCCAATTCTAACCGTTCTTTTGATCTCCAGCTAACTTTGGGATGCTTTAGAAGGCCCTTGAGCTATCTCAGAGAGAAATGTTTGATTAGTATATTAAATTACCTGGAATTCCTAAAAATCTAGTATGTCCTGGTAAAATTGGAAGTCCTTCCCCTCAAGCTACTTAGGACTTGGAGCAATTGGATAAATGACACCTCTGTATTGAAGTGTGTATTTATGAAAGTTACTGTGTTGGCTTCATTTTGCCCCGATGTTTAAGAGGAAAGGAAAATTACATAGTGAAGTTATCAGAATGTAATGACTCATGATGTATCACTGTTTGCTTTAGGTCTACTGCTAAAAGCACATGTACAATGCTTGTGTGACAATTGGGTATGAATAATAAAATGTATGGCCTATAGAAAGCGTTTTGTCATTAACATACCTCTGAGCATGTTCACGATACCTGATCAGTATTCCCCCAAAGTGGATTAACTAGGCAAATAACAAGGAGGCCTAGCACTGAGGGACATGATGTACACCAGGGCCAAACAGCTGAATCATTCTGGCACTGAGGGATTGACATTTTGATCATCAGTGCTTTCTATTGAAAGACTTGGAATCAAAAGGAAAAAAACTTCACGTATTGAGGTGTGAGGAAATCTCTCTGGCTTCTACATGGTTTAACTTAAATTATACTGACCAGAGTGGCCTGTTTTGTGGCCTTTTAGATACGAATTGTACATCTGCTTTGGAATTGAGGAAGGGAATGCATTTTACAGTCAAAAAGGAGTAGTAACTATGGTTCAGACATCCAAGATAAGCCTAAGTGATTTAGATGCATTCCTGAATTCTTTTTCTGTTTTCTTTTTAAGTTTTTTTTGGATGTGGACCATTTTTTAAGTCTATTGAATTTGTTACAATATTGTTTCTGTTTCATGTTTTGGTTTTTAGGCCACGAGGCATGTGAGATCTTAGCTCCCTGCCCAGGGCTCAAACCGGCACCCTCTGTGTTAGAAGGCGAAGTCTTAACCATTGAGCCACCAGGTAAGTCCCCGCATAACTGTATTGTTGAAATTGAATTTCTGAGCTACATCAGACTCAGGATGCCACTAGCCATTCTGAAAACAATGTCTGCTGGTAGCTGCAACCGTACGTTTTCAAGGACTCCTATCTTAACTATTAAATTTCAAACAGTGACTTTAGATCAGATACTATTAGAAAGATGAGACATATGTGTAGTGTTCAGTAGCTCCTGTTATGGATATGTCAATACTACATCAGAAGTTAAAACCTACTTAGGTAGAATTAGACAACTTGCTACGAAATCTCTCTGAAGTGCCAGTTCCAGACCAGGTTTCAGGCTTATTCTGCTGAATTCCTAAGGGGATGCACACTTTGGGATGGCATCAGGACTTTAGTAAGGACAGTGTCAGGACCATGGTAAGAGATGGATCAAGATATTAGCTCAGGATAGTGTCAGCACGTTAGTTATTGGCGGCAGCAAGGCTGATGTTAGGGACAGCTTTAGGGCCTTAGTTAGGGACAGCATCAGAACCTGAGATAGACCAAATATCAAGGCCTAGGCTAAGACTAGGGTCAGGGCCTTTGTTAGGGACAATGACAAGGCCAGGGTTAGGCCTAGCATGAGGATGTGAGTTAGGGACAACCTCAGGGCCTCACTTCGGGACAGTGTCAGGGCTTACTTAGGGAAAGGGTCAGTTAGGGTTAGGGTTAGGGCACAGGTTAGGATTAGGGTAAAGATTGGGGTATGGATACGTGTTAGTGTACGAGTTAGGATTAGCGTACAGGTTAGAGTTAGTGTATGGGTTAGGTTTAGGGTATGCTTTAGGGTTGGGGTATTTATGAAACCTCTCCCACTCTCCCGATATCACTTAGCAGGTAAAGTAATATTATTTCGACTCCAGGAATGGAGAAGAATATAGACGCTAGGATAAGACAAATAACACACACATTATAAATAAATTTCATTAGGATTTTGTTTGTAACCAAATCTCATTAGGATTTTGTTTGTAACCTGTACATTAAAACACTAGTGCTTAGGAAATCTATTGGAGGCAGAAGCAGTAAAGGGTAGTTTTATGGGAATAACATCACAGATTTTCTGTAGAATACACACATTTTGACTGGTTAGCAAGTCAAGGAGGCATGCTTTTGTTCTGAAGATATAAACCCTCTTCTAAATTGAGCTCTTATTGGAAGTTAGACATTTTCTCTTGCTGTTGTATTGTTTTGTATTTGCATGATTATTCTGCTTCCATCTCCCTTGTTAAACCGTTGATTTGGGGAAGAGTGCCATTACTGAAAGGAGGTAACAGAATTTTTCTCAAAAACAGAAGGAAATGGTTCTCACCTAACTATTAAGAAATAATCTCTATACTGGTGTACTGACAGAATTATGATTCAGGGATAATAATCCTATGTTGTAACAAGGGAAATTTAAAAAGATTAAGGGAAAAGATAATATTTTACCACTTGCCATCCTTTCCCACTCTCTGAAATGACTAGTATAATGTGGAGAATTCTCATTTCGTCTGTAAGGAATGCATGAATTAGGATATGGGGGTTAACAGATAAGTACTGATACATATGAAAGACATAATAAAAAAACACCTAAGGAATACAGAGAGAGGTCTACTCAACACTCTGTAATAACCTACACGGGAAAGGATCCAAAGATGAATAGATTGATACATACATATGATGAACCAGATGCAGTACACCTAGAGCACACACCACATTTTTCTCCAATTGGCTGTGATACTAGATAACAATTAAATTTTAAAAAACACACAAGAAGTAAGGAGATATAAGCTCTTGGGGGTTTGCCCTGACACACTGCACTCTCATTTGCAGCCTACTAACACAATTTCCAGGAAGCCTCTGTTGCAGGAAAACCCAGAGTTGGAAATGGAGAAATGCTGCCGCCTTGTGGCCGTTTCCCGCAAGAGCGGCTTTAAACGCATAGCTATGGGTCACTTAACATTCACAAGGACTCAGGCCTCTAAAAGACACCTGCCCTCAAAAAAAAAAAAATGTCCTGAGCTCGGCAGTGGTGAAAAAAATTCAAAGCAGGCAAATGTGTCAAAGAGATAGTATGAAGAGGTAAGTTTTACTCACTCTTTATCAAAAAAAGCAAAATGGAGAAAAGCTCAACCTCAGGAATGATCAGACTCCTCTAAGCTACAAAAAGCTTTCAGCTCACCCAAGTTAACTACCGTCAGCCAAAAGACTACAAACAATAAATGCTGAAGGGGTTTTAGAGAACTCTGTTCCCTCTGTCTGCGGAGGACATGTGTAGTTGTAACAGCCAATAATGAGAACAGAAAGGAGCTGCGTTTTCAATTAAAAATTGAGCCACCCTTCCATCCAGAACACCCACAGCCGAGCCTCTCACCTGAGAAGACAGGCTGCAAGAGCTGCACTCCACGAGTTTTCACAGTAGCCAAGACACCGAAGCAACCCAAATGTCCATCAACAGATGAATGGATAAGAAGAGCTGGTCCGTGGACACAGTGGACTATTAGCCATGGAAAACAAGGAAACACTGCTCTTTGAGGCACCCGAGATGAGCCTAGAGATCATCACAGAACATGAGTTAAGTCGGAAAGCAAAAGGCATACTGTATGACATCACCTATAGGCGTTATCTAACAGCTGACACAAATGAACATATTTCCACAAAGAAAGACACTCACACACTTAGAAAACAAACTAAGCTTAAGTAAAATGAAAGGTGGGGGGAATGGATAAATTAAGATTAGTGTCACCATATGTGTACAAATACGTATTAAATATATATATCAAACAGACCGACCATATAGCAAGGGAGGTCACCAGAACACTCTGCAATAATTTACATGGGAAGAGGATCTGTACAAGAATATATATCTATATCTATATCTATATCTATATCTATATCTATATATATATATATATATATATAAAACGTACAAATGAACCAGATTCTGTACATATAGGACCAACAGTATTCTAATCATTACCCCGATTTAAACAAATTAAAAGAGCGAACAAGAAGTAATGTGACATACACTTCTGGGGTTTTTTCCTGGCACATTCCATTCTAATTGACAACCTGGGAACAGGACTTCCAGAAGGCTCTGCTGCCCTAGTAACCAGATGTGGGAATGTAGCAATGCTGACGCCTTGTGGCCGTTTCCCACAGCAGCAGCTTTAAAGTCAGTGCTAATGGTCACTCAATATTCACACCCATTGCAGGCTTGTAAATGACACCTGCCCTCCAAAACAAAATCCTGGGGTCGAAAATCGACCAAAAAAGTCGAAAGAGGGCAACCTTCCAAGAAGACAATTTCGAGAGGTTTATTGTACTCACGGTTTTTTTTTTCTGTTTTTGTTTAACAGAATAAAAAAAGGCGTGGAAAAATGCTGAACCTTAGGAATTATTAGACACGAAAATACACGTTACAATAACCTATCATGTCACACGACTCAGCATGGCCAGCAGCAAAACTTCTGCAAACAAGAAATGCTGACGGGGTGGTGAAGAAATGCGTACCCTCGGTTCTAAGTGGGACGTGGTAAGAGCCCCTAAGGAAAACACAGTGGAGTTGCCTGGAAAGGGTCAACATTGAGCGACCGTTCAATCAAGCATAGCCACTGCTGGGTCTATCACCTGAGAGGATGAGAATCAAAAAGACACGGGCTGGCAATCCTGCAATCCAGCAATGTTTACCATAGCCAACACTTGGAAGCAATGAAAATGCCCAGCCACAGAGGAATGCAGAAAGGAGCAGTGGTCCATGGACACAATGGAAGAGTACTCCAGTGAAAAGTAGAAATTCCATTTTAAAAACAGATATAAGTAAGGAGACATCAGCTTTGGGGGGTTTCTCCAGACACATCCCACCGTCATTGATAACCGAGGAACACCACTGGCAGGAAGGTCTGCTTCACTAGTTACCAGAGTGGGAAACGCAGAAATGCTGCAGCCCTCTGGCCGTTACGTGCAACGGCAGCTTGAAAACCCGTGCTAATGGTCACTTCGTGTGCACAAGTTCTGGAGGGCTGTCAATGAAACCTGCCCTCAAAATGTCTTGAGGGAGGTAGTGGCCAAAATATTTCAAAAGGCGGCACATAGTTCAAGAAAAGAATGGGATGAGGTAAGCTACACACACAGTTTGAAGGAAAAAAGGACATCCCTGAAAGCTCAATTTCAAGGCTTTATGAGACGCATGCAAATCCAACCACAGAGGTATGGGCTCACACCAGTCAGAAGAACCATCAGCAACAAGACTACCAACAATTCATGCTGAAGGGGTTGTGGAGAAGTGCATACCCTCTAGGTTAAGTGGGACTTTGCCGCCAGCCGCGGCGGGTCCTCAAAGTGTAGCAACAACCGACGAGAGGGGGTAGGGAACTGAACGCACCAAGGTATGGGATCAGAAGGGCACAAGCAACTGACGCTTGCAAGGCAAGTTTAATAACAAAGCCTAGCCGTATATATACCCCTAAAGCAGGGAATTTGCTTCGTCACGCCTTATCGGCATCAGCTGGTTGGTTGGCTTCTCGGCTTAGTGACACCTTATCAGCATCAGCTGTTTGGTTGGCTGCTCGGCTTCTCCCTCAAAGGCACCAATTTCCCCTCCAGGGTTGCTTTTCCTAGCTTTAGGGAACAACCAGGGACTCCCAGTAACTGAGCAGGTCCCTGGAGCGATTTGGCCAAAGGCCATCTCCTTTTGTATGTTCATACCATAAAGTCCAGGATGCATACCAAGGAGAGTACAGTCGGGCCCTGAGGCTTAGGAGGGTCTTAGTGGCGCCTTCCTCAGAGGGCAATGCTCGCCACAGGACTTCACCTGGTAAGAGACACTAATGGGAACAGAATGGAGGTGCCTTTACAAGGTAAACACTGAGTTACGATATGATCCAGCAGGCACACTCGTGGGCCCATAACCTAAGAAAGAAGACAGAAGTGGAAAGACACAGGCAGGCAAATCTGCATTGCAGGAGTATTACAATAGCCAGGACATGGAAGCAACCAGAAAGTCCATCAACAGATGAGTGGACAAAGAAGAACAGGGACCTGAACAGATGGAATATTAGCCAAGGAACAAAAGGAAACAATGCCATCAACAGCACCATCGGTGAGGCTAGAGTTCATCACGCACCTTGCAGTAAGTCACAGAGCGAAAGATACATAGCCTACGATATCACTTATAGGTGTTCCCTGAAAATTGATATCACTGAAGATATTTCCACAGAGAAAGGCAATCACAGATGCAATAAACAGATTTATGGTTCACCCATGGACAGGTGTGAGAATTGTGTACATTAGGAAATTGGGTTTAAGAGAGAGATACAAACACAGGTGAAATACAAAATCACCAAAGGCCTACGGAATACCAAGAGAAGAGTACTCAACATTGTGTCATAAGCTACATGGGAAAAGGATCCAAAGAAGACTAGATACATGTTTATGTGTAAAAGAGCCACATCTTTCACACCTACAACAAGCAAAACATTGTAATCAAACTTGCTGTGAGAAACAATAAACATTGAATTAAAAAACGAACAAGTCAGTCGTGAGGCACAAACTTAAGGGGCTTTGTCCTGGCACAGTCCATTCTAATTGACAACCGAGAATACGACTTCCACGGAGGCTCTGTTACCCGAGTAACCAGGTTTGGTAAAGGAGACCTGCTGCCGCCTTGTGGCCGTTTCTCAAAACAGCAGCTTTAAACCCAGTGCTAATGGTCACTTGATATTCAAAATCATTGCAGGCCTATAAATGACACCTGCCCTCAAAAACGATTCTTGGGTCGTCAATCGAGGAAAAAAACTCAAAAGATGTGCACACTTCAAAACGACAATATCAAGAGGCATATTTTGTGCACATTTTGTCTTCTCTTTCTTTCTCTTGTGATAAATAAAAGGGCATGGAAAAATGCTCAACATCAGGAATTAATAAAGCCATGCAAATC